>NW_027173201.1:600000-963589 GCF_018151085.1 Drosophila tropicalis
AGAAAGCATCTACTATGACCAAAACATGGTTATACTGCTTTTTTGTCGATTCCATGGGGCCTATGTGATCTAGGTGAAACGTTGTCAATGGCTCATCACCTTTGTCGATGACATTTAAAAATCCTTCCTTCCTTCCATAATTCTGTTCGCTCACAAGGCACTCCACACACGATTTGATAACCACCTCAACTTTGCTGGCAACGTTTGATATATAATAATCTTTTCCTAGGACATCTATGGTCTTCTTAATTCTAAAATGCCCCTGGCGGTGCGCCATAGATATGATTTCTCTTTCCATTGCCGACGGTATAACTTTAATCGGTTCTTTGTGTAAAATATCGTACTGCAAATAAAAGTCGTCATATGTCCCGTTTTCCAATACCTTTCTAACCGCATTAATCCATTCATCCAAAAGCTGAGCCTGTTGTATCTTGTGTCTCAGAGAATTTTCGAGCAATAAGCAATGAATTCTGCTTAACGCAGAATTTTATTTCCAGGTCGATGTTCGATCTCGAAGTCGAAATCTTGTAGAAATATCGCCCATCGAGCCACTCTTAAAGGCACTTTTTTTTTTAATCGTCATTGCGAATGCATTACAATCTGTAACGATTTTTATCTTTTTCCCAAGCACGTAAACCCTCCACTTTGACAAAGCCTGAATTATGGCGATTACTTCTAACTCATATGAGTGATACTTCTCCTCTGCTGGTGTAGTCTTACGACTCATGTACTCCACAGGATAAAAATTCTGGTCTTCAGAATTAAATTGTAGTAACATAGCGCCATAACCATACATACTAGCGTCACAGTGAACTTCGGTCATACCCATCGGATCAAACAAACGTAATACTGGCGGATTTGACAAACCTACTTTTAACTGTCTAACGGATGCAAGTGCTTCTTCATTCATCATGAATGGTACATCTTTTTCATCATATTCGTCAACGGCCTAGCGCTTGTTGCAAAGTCTTTCACGAATCGGCGAAAATACGAAGTAAGACCTAAGAACCTTTGTAGGCTATTTTGTCTCTTGGGATTGGGTAACTTTCCACAGCCATAGTCTTTTCTCTGGACGATTTAATAGTCGAATTTTCGATTATGTATCCCAGAAAATTGACTCGCCTTTGTAAAAATTAACATTTTTCCCATTTAATTTTCAGTCCTGAAGTCTCGGCTAGATTTAATACTCTTTTCAGCTTATTTAATCCATCTTCCTCATCACCTGATGGTATGATAATGTCATCCATGTACAAAATAACAGTCCCTTCATCGATAAGTGGCCTTAAGACTGCAAATATGTATCTCATGAATACAGCTGGCGAATTGGTTATCCCAAATGGCACGAAATTAAACTCGAACTGGCCGTTTTGAGTAACAAACGATGTAAACTTCCGTGAGCTTTCGTCTACGGGAACGTGGAAGAATCCATTGCATAAATCGAGGGTTGTAAACACCTTTCCTCTCTGCAGTTTATGCAAAACGTCGTCAATTAATGCTGTCGGAAAATTGTCTTTTATTATTTTCTGATTCAGCTTCCTGTAATCACAGCATAATCTTTTCTTGCCACCTTTTTTTGAAACTAGCACCACAGGAGATGAATACTCGGAAAAGCTTTGACGAACGATTCCAGCCTGCTTGCATTCCTTTATCTGCTGATTCACCATCACTTGATCCTGATATGGTAAACGTCTTGGCTTTTGAGAAATTGGAATATCATCTGTTACCACAATCTTCATTTCCACTGGCGAAATAGTAGGCTTTACCGGTTTATATGACTTTAACATTTCTAATATATCTGATTTTATACCTTCGTCTAAATGGATGAGATCAATTTCCAGTGGAGCGTCTTCATCCAAGGTCATTGTCATAATTCTCTCAAACGTTGTCTGCAATTCAGAAATGTTTGTCTTAGTTTGCACTTCTCAGCTTATTGGCTTTGGTATTTCGTCTTCTTTGTGGAACACGATTCGTTTTCTTCCATAAGTAACATTCAAGTTCTCCAGAACATCATTGCCGATCACTCCTTTATACAATGTGTCTTTATCCCGAACAACATGAAAGTCTATTTCTACAGCGTTGCCATCTAACTCTGTTTTGATATTGAAAAACCCCAGTGTACGAATCTTTTTCCCTCCTACGCCAATTACCTCCTTGCATTCACGGTTTAAGTTAACCGGGTTTATTTCCTTATAAGTGCTCTCGCTAATGGTGGAAAGATCACTGCCTGAATCAAACAGAGCAGATAATACTCTATTGCCTATTGGAACGTCCTTAAAAGAACGATTAAACTTAAGTGTCATTTGTTGATAATTTGTATTATCCTTCTTAGTTTCTTTTGTGTTCCTTGCCTCACACTGATTAGCTTTGTGGCCCATCTGATTACATTTAAAACATTTGAAATTGTCTTTACAATTCTTAGCGACGTGATTCTTTCCTCCACATTTAAAGCATTTGATATCCTCCAAAGTATTCCTCGATTGCAGCTTCTCAAATCGTGGTTTTGTTTTAGACACATTTGGTTGGAAGCATATTTCTCGTACATCGTTAGTTTCTCTCGTAATTCCTTCAAATCTCTCGCTTGGTAAAGAACGCTTTTATTCATTTTAGAGTCAGGGATACCCTCAATGATGTATTCGACAATGCTTTCCTCATCTAAGCTGCCTCTTTTGGCTGTACTCTTCATTAGATAAAAGTACTCAACCAGACTCTCGTTGTATTTCTTCTTTCTACTCTCTAATTGCTTGTGAACTTCTTTTGCCGACAATTTAACAGTAAACTCATCCTGTAGCGCGCTATTAAGTCTACCCCAACTTGTTAGACCCTCTTGACTATTTACGAACAACTTAGCCGCTCCTGTCAACAGCTGTCTACCATAGATAAATTTCTGAAGATCACTCCATTGTACTGTTACAGCAGTACCCTCAAAGTCTGAAAGCCATTCTAATACATCCTTTTTGTTGCTCCCATCAAACTCTGTCAACGAATCACGAATATCTTTTAATGTGAACGCCATTGTCACTTCTCTCTCAACTTCTTCAACTTCGCCTTGAATACTGGTATTAGCTTCTGAATATAAGGATTCCTCGTTCGTGTCTAAATCAAAATATGAAATTAATCTCTCTCTTAATTCAGGTTTGTTGCCTTTTACACTTAAATTCAGCTCTTTTAACTTTTCTTTTAACCCTGCGACGGTCAGTTCGGTGATCTCGTTATACAACATGTGTAAAAATATTGATTACAAAATAATTTAAATTAGTGTTTAAATTAGATGTTAGTTTATATGATTACAAATATTCTAATTCCTCTTTGTTGAATTTCTTTCTTACTTATTTTCCAAAACTCGTAGTTCGTCTTTTTTTATTTCTCTTTCTCTAATTCGAAAATTTTAAATCTTATTTTTCAAAATTTTAAATCTTCTTTTCTTATTTTCAAAATGTTAAATCCTCTTTTCTTATTTTAAAAATTGTAATTCATCTTTTCTATTATTCAAAACTTTTAGATCAACTTTTCTTTTTTCCAAAATTTTAAATCTTCTTTTCTTATTTTTAAAAATTGTAATTCATTGTTCTCTTATATCACAACTTTTAAATCATCTTTTCTTATTTCAAAAATTGTAATTCGTCTGTTCTCTTATTTCAATACTTTTAACTATTGTTAGTAGTAAAAATAAATGTGCTTGCGATGTAGCCCTGTTTATTTTACGTCTATGTTGTCCGTTTCTCGTGATATTCTTTACGCAGTTGTCTTCTTACGCGTAGTCTTCCTTACGCGGTTGTCTTCTTACGTGTCGTCTTCTTACGTGTCGTCTTCTTTTACGTCTTAGCTTCTTCTCACTCACACACACACAATGTTGGATGGATGATGCCTTCTGACTGCGCATGTAGTGGTGAATCGGGTCGTCTCGTCTTGATCTGGTACTCCTCGTATTAGCAGCTACTCTCCGTGACTCCTAGTCCGATCTCTGCTCCAGGTTACTTCTTGGCTTGCATGAATGATTGGATAGCGCCGAATCCAAGCAAGTTCAATTTTTCTGCTCGTTTTGTCACTCTCTGAACAAATTTTTGTCGTCTTTCGTCTTTTGATGCTATTCGTGTTCGTCTCTAAACAAATTTTCGTCTTTGGGAAGTTGTTCGTCTTTGTTATTGCTTTTCCTCATTTTGTTCCTCTCTGAACAAAATTGTCGTTTTTAAGCGTTACTCATCTTTTCGTCTTTGTTGTTATTTCTCATGTGTTCGTCTCTTTTCTTGTCTTTCGGTGGTGAAATTAAAGCACGCATTTTATTTTGTCTCGCTTGCTCTCATGTTTCCTTATGTTGGTGTCACTCACTTTGTTACTATCCCGGACGAGCCGGGATATCGATCCAACTAATATCGTTATCGGCATTCTGATACCATTAGGGGTTCTCACGCAATCCTACATATATATTCTTGATCAGCATGAGAAGCTGAGTCGATATAGCCATGTCCGTCTGCCATCTTAAGAGCTATCGGTGCTTTTTATTATCTGGAGCAGATCAAGTATGTAAATGATCAGGATCGGACTCCAGAACAAACATTTTCGTATCGCTATGAAATTTACATTTGTGATAATATTGGATGTAAAACCCCCAGATCCCAAAATGTGAATCTAATCGGATGAATATAACTCAAGTTACAGTCAATACAATAATCTCTGCTCTGCTCCCAGCTCTGCCGGCAGCGCTGCTTACTGTCTACTACGTCATACGTCATCAACAGAGCACATGCATACACACACACGATGAAGCAATACTGCAAGGTAGTTCCGTCGGGGATAATGGAAACGATTGTGGATAACACACACACACACTGAACACATACAACACAACACAGAGGAACGACGCTGGTTCGTCACGGTTTTCTCAAATCGCCTGCCATACGGTCGTGATTCCGCTTAAGGTTTGAAAGGGCGGGTTGCGGTCGTCAGATCTTTCCGCCTCTCTCCGCCATTCCATTTGAGCCCCCAATTTGTGGTCTTTTATTCATATTCCGGTTTCAGTTATTGGCAATGATATTAATGTTACAATTAATTTTCTTATGGCTTAAACAAAAAATCAAACTGACTCCAGGTCTTTCCCGAAACGTGTGCTCGCTGTCGTTGCAAACTTCCAAGTCTTGTGTGACCGTCTGTTCATTATTTTATGAGGCTTAGCACTACAACTTGCTTTAGAAACGATGATCGCTTCTGGTTCTTTTATTGTGTATCGGTGCCTCATCACCGGTTCCTACATCCATATACTTGGTGCAGAGCTCTTCTTGTACATTTTTGAACATAAGTGGGAAGTTTGGCTTTAGTTTTTGTATTACTGATTGACTTTTTTGGGTCGTCAGTTGTCTGTACAATTTCACATTTCTTTAATGATTCATATTTTTTTGGTTTTTAAATTTAAAATTTTTACTGTTTTTGTTGCCCAAAGTGTCGATAAGGCATATCGGCCTGTAGGCAGACACGTCGCTTGGAGGCTTGCCAGGCTTCGGGAGAAGCACCAGTTTCTGGAGCTTCCACCTTGCAGGAAGAGCCCTCTCGCAGGCACTGGGTGTAGACTTCAGTAAATAGTTCTGGTCTCTCTGTCATCGCAAGTTTTATGGCGCACTTTTTGGGATTCCGTCTGGGCCGGGTGCTTTGCCGCTTTTCAGCCTCTTTGCTGCCGCACGTATCTCCTCCAGCTCAATAGGCTCCACTGCGAAGGGGAGATTGCTGCTAATCCGTCGACTCACTATTTCTCCTCCAGTATGCGGGAACAGTCCTGCAACGATGCCTTTAAGCATTTCTGGATCCTTTAGTGGTCGCTGCTTCGAGGCAGGATTGCCGCTCACCGGAGATCGTCTCATTCCACCAGAAGACCGGGCGGTGGGGGCCTGCGTAGGTTCTAATTATGTTCATACTAGCAGACCGTGAAATAGTTTTGCGTGCCAGAACCAACAGTAAGTGTGATACAGCAAGGTGAGATCTACCCAATTTCATTTGATTCCAGTGCAGAAAGTTCATTTCTAAAAAAGTTGTTCCACTGCTCTTATTAAGGGGGACACCATCTATATGAGATAGTATAGGTGAAATGAAAATTCGGTTGATTGACCATACCAAAACTGTCCAACGGCGACCATTAGCCCTGAAGAAAGAGATATTGTTAGAGAAAAGTTGAGTGAGCTGCAAAAATGTAATCGACTTCACGTTGTAGAATATTTCAGCAAAACAACTTCCGCGGCTAAAACTAGATACCACTCATATGAGTTTGAATATTTGGCCTTTTTTCAATCTGTCAAACAATTCCGTAACTATTTGCTTGGTAACGTATTTGTGGTTGTTGTTTCGCAAATTACGATGCTTACCAGTTGTGCCTCATACTTTTAGATGGTCAGTGGTGAACCAGGTACGTAGGAAAGTAAAACTTTTTTGACAAAATATATTAATGTGGTATTTTATTTAGATTCCGGTTTCGGTTATTGGCAATGATATTAGTGTTACAATTAATTTTCTTATGGCTTAAACAAAAAAATCAAACTGACTGCAGGTCTGTCCCGAAACGTGTGCCCGCTGTCGTTGCAAACTTCCAAGTCTTGTGTGACCGTCTGTTCATTATTTTATGAGGCTTAGCACTACAACTGGCTTTAGAAACGATGATCGCTTCTGGTTCTTTTATTGTGTATCGGTGCCTCATCACCGGTTCCTACATCCATATACTTGGTGCAGAGCTCTTCTTGTACATTTTTGAACATAAGTGGGAAGTTTGGCTTTAGTTTTTGTATTACTGATTGACTTTTGGGTCGTCAGTTGTCTGTACAATTTCATAATTCTTTAATGATTCATATTTTTTGGTTTATAAATTTAAAATTTTTACTGTTTTTGTTGCCCAAAGTGTCGATAAGGCATATCGGCCTGTAAGCAGACACGTCGCTTAGAGGCTTGCCAGGCTTCGGGAGAAGCACCAGTTTCTGGAGCTTCCACCTTGCAGGGAAAAAGCCTTCTTGCAGGCACTGGGTATAGACTTCAGTAAATAGTTCTGGTCTCTCTGTCATCGCAAGTTTTATGTCGCAGTTTGGGATTCCGTCTGGGCCGGGTGCTTTGCCGTTTTTCAGCCTCTTTTGCTGCATTTGCACGTATCTCCTCCAGCTCAATAGGCTCCACTGCGAAAGGGAAATTGCTGCTTTCCTAGCCGGGCAGAAAGTTTCCCTCATGATGGGCCAAGACGGGTCGCCGCTCGTTCTGGCACGCTGATACCCCCTTGCAGCGAAGCAGGATTGCCGCTCTCCGGAGATCGTCTCATGCCACCAGAAGACCGGGCGGTGGGGGCCTGCGTAGGTCATTTTTATGTTCATACTAGCGTCGCATGCCGAGAGGACTGAGCTAGCCAACCAATTTGCCATATTTTCAGCGCTGTCCACCTGAATTGTTACCTCGTTTAGAGCTTTTGAAAAGGCTCTCTCTTAAGATGCTGGTTCTGTACGTTTTCTCTTGCGGGATTGGCACAGGCAAGATTTCTCTGGAGCCGAGAACGGTCAGAATGGTAAAATTGCCGACTTGCCAGGTATTTCTACCGCCACTGTTTAGCAGGGTTATGTCCAGTTGGGCGAACGCTTCCAGAACCGAGTTGGTGTAGGTGCTGCCCCAATCCACTGCCCAGGCGTTGAATTCAACGGCGATAAGGCCAGCTCGTCGACGGTCCCGCAGAATTCATCAAAAGAAAGACTTTGGGGAAAGTAGCAACTGTATACAAATATCTTGCCTATGCACCCACGTATGTAATGCCTCGCAGCTTCCACTTTCGTCAGGGGGTAGATGTGAGTTCTGCAAACGATGATGGCGGCCTTTCTTGATCCTATGGTCCTTGCCTCCACACCTTAAGCACCAATTTGTCCTGTCCACCGGGTCCGAGCAGCGAGTGCTACATGGCCGAACGTCAGACACCTATAACATCTGACCGCCGATGTGTTTTTGTGGATGCGGCACACAGAAAATCCTATCTTGAGGTTGCCAAACTTCAAGATGATCTCGGCCACTGCTGACGGGACGCATAAGATTGCCCTTTGACAGCCGTCGTGGGCTGGGCGCAGACTTTTTATATGCGAGTCCAATATCTCATCCCTTGTGGTTTCGCCGTCCATATCCAGCACATTTCTGGTGAGGTTTGACAGTGCGCGCGCCTTACTTCTATGTCCTGTCTCAGCTGGTCGACTATTTCGGCGCCAGATGGATTTAGTTCCAGCAGCAGGTCTCCCTTCGCAGTCCGTCTTACCGTGCGAATGCGGTCGCCCACAGCAATGAGCTTCTCGTCGTGGCTCCTAGTAACCAGCTTCACTATTTCGCTGTATGAGATGTTATCCTTTCCCTGCACCAAAATAGCAGGTGGACGCTTCTTGGGTATCGCCTTTTTCGCTGGGCGCGCAGCCACTGTCTGCCAAGCGGGCTCTGCTTGCTTGCCTGCGTTTGGCAAAAAATTTTCTTGCGGCTTGGAATCCTTTTTTTGTACTGCAGCAAAGAAGGTTTCCGAAGTGTTGGCGACTGTTCTTTGGCGGGGCACCCTTGGCTGTTGCGGGTTCTGTTTGCTGTTCTTTGGTAGCGAAGGACTTCGGTGGCGGTACGGTGCATTTGAGGCATGCCTCTACTGGTTCAGGGTCGCAATTGTTGCACTGAATGTTGCTAACTGCCCGCTGCAATTCTCTCAGTCTGTCTTCTTTGTCTCTAAGCGCGTTCGTAATGGCTCGCCTGCCTCCCTCTTTTTCTTTTGATACGTTCGGCTATTTCCTCCAGTAATGCTCCCATTTCTGCCATCTCGTTCTTGCCCCTAACTTGTTGCAACTTAGTTTATTTTGGTTGCACCGCACTGCCTGCTGGTGGACTCCTTGAGTCTTCACGCTGTCTTTTCGGCGTATCGGTTGCACTAAACATCTCATCATCGCTAACTGACTGCCTGGACTGTCGACGCATACAGATTCGGACCATAGAACCGGCGCTGAAGCGAGCGCCATTGATATTTCCCCCTGGAATTTTATGGAAGTTATGCCGGCTCCACACACTTGGAAATTTCGGTCTGTGACGGACGAAAGTGCCAACCACTGGTTCCAATAGATTGTTAGAAATTTTCTGACAATTAATTACTGTGAAAAAAATGCAATTGAAAATTTTTCCACAGTGCGGATTTGAACCTGGTACTTTCGCCTCCAAGGCTGAGTACTTGCCTTGGGGCTCACAGACCGAGTTGGCGGCTGGGGGGCTGAGTCCGGCTATATACCTTGGATTCTACAAAAGTATACAGCAGTTTGCGTGATCGAATTTCAAGCTTTGAAACCTAGCTTAAAAGCTTTCGACGCACTCCGCGGGGTTGGCTGGTGCCAAAAACGGGGCTTTTAGGCCCGGGTTGATTTATCCAGCTGTATACAAAGTGGGAGACAAAAAGCAAAAAAGCAAAAAACAATATACAAAAAGGAGAGATGACTCAAACCAGGATAATAATTTTCCTTCAGTTATCGACACGATGTTTGGTGGGTGTGCGACCCCCCCTGATCTGACGATCGCAACCCGCCCTATCAAACCTTAAGCGGAATCACGACCGTATGGCAGGCGATTTGAGAAAACCGTGAGTAGGCCTGCGTAGCCAACACCGTCTCACCCCGTCCGTTTTACTTTGCAGAGCGTACGCGCATCCTACAAACGAGTTAAAAAACTTGATTTTTGATGGAGCGACGAACCAGCGTCGTTCCTCTGTGTTGTGTTGTATGTGTTCAGTGTGTGTGTGTGATATCCTCAATCGTTTCCATTATCCCCGACTACCTTGCAGTATGGCTTCATCGTGTGTGTATGCATGTGCTCTGTTGATGACGTATGACGTAGTAGACAGCAAGCAGCGCTGCCGGCAGAGCTGGGAGCAGAGCAGAGATTATTATATTGACTGTAACTTGAGTTATATTCATCCGATTAGATTCACATTTTGGGATCTGGGGTTTTATATCCAATATACTTGATCTGCTCCAGATAATAAAAAGCACCGATAGCTCTTAAGATGGCAGACGGACATGGCTATATCGACTCAACTTCTCTAGCTGATCAAGAATATATATACTTTATACAAACATCTGACCAATTTCATAATACCCTCTGCAAGGGGATAAAAACATGCTTGAAAATATTCTGACTTTGACCTTAAATATTACAGCACCACGAACACCAAGAACTTTTGACAAACATTCATTTAGAAGCCTTAGTTATTCTTTATCATAAACTTTTTCCAATGTAAAATGCCAAAAGGCCCCAGTGTGCCGCCCAACTAACGGTGAATAACTCGCTGTTTACGCTTGCCGTTTGATGACAACCTTAAACGCACTGGCAAAACAAAAACATAGAGAAAATCGTTGTTTCGGGTGTGCACGCTCATTTGCAAAATCTCGCTTGCAACGAATAGCCCTTTCATCAAACTAGCAGTGAACTACAATCTGAACTTGGTGCATTCACATTTCAAAAGCAGCGTAGTGTTGATCTTGATGGCGATTCTAGACCTGACATCAAGAAGTGAGAAATGCCAATAGTGTGGCATTTCTGTGTGAAACAACAAGCCAATGCTTAACCTGAGCGGGATAACCGTTAGTTACCTGTTTTAAATGTGGTCAGCCCGGAACTTGGCAAATCAATGTGAAAAAGAGATAAACAAAAAGAAATTGTTTCATTACCAGACCGTGAAATAGTTTTGCGTGCCAGAACAGGAAGTGTGATACTGTTATATATATACCAAGACCGGGTTCCTTTGATAAAAATAGTATATCCAAGATGAACACGTCAGTGTCCATGCATAGTCGTTTTCAGAATGATTCTTTATTCCAAATTATTATTTTGCTTAAGCTAAGTTTACATATATATTCTTATGCTGCGACTTATGCGACAGCTACAAAAGAGAGGGAGAGTGTTAGTACATACATACATATTGTTGGAGCGCTTGCATCAAAGTGCTTGGTCAGCGTTCACACGCTGGCCTGGCTCTAGCTCATGTTACGCTTGTGCATATGTATATTGCTTATGTTTTTTTTTTTTTTTTTTTTTTTTTAATTCATTTATTTAGATGGTGGGATACAGTATACAAGTATAATAGGTTATAGAAATTTAACAATAAATATTACAAGTAACAACATAGGCTACATATGTAAGAAAAAAAGAAAAGAAAAATAGACAGAATATAGGAAAGAGAAAGTTTGTTACTGCTGGTGGCTTGTGCATTTGGGTGTAGGGAACATTACTTTCGGGACTAGCCAGTGGGCCATTGCATCGAAAGCACAGAAATTCCCTACTTACCCTACCCTAGCCCTCTCGCGTTCTAGTCTGCGAAGCTCAGCTGCTGTAGACGCCGCATAGTCGCTGCATGCTCTCCAGTTAGATTCGCTTTCTAGCATAATCGAAATTAGATTGTCCGCGTTAATAGTTGCACCCAGCTGTGTTCCCAGCCGAGTCCGCTGCTCCGCAAATCGGCCACACGTAAATAGTGCATGGCTAGCATCCTCCTCAATGTCTTCGGTGCACCAAGTGCATAGCGCACTATCGTCTCCCGCTTAAGAATTGTGTCATCGGGAACGACACTTGGCCATGGTTTCTCTCTATCCAGCCTCTTATATTTGGAATTAGCGAGTGAGTCCATCTTCCATTCAATGCATCATCCCACCTCCTTTGCCATCTGTGAATCATGCGCTGCCTTGCTTCTGTGCGAGCGACCTTTCTAGTTGCGTTGTTGCTGCGTACTGCCAAGAACACTTCCTGATCCTCTAGGGCTAGTAGATCAATTGGTGGCATGCCCGCAATTACCAATGCTGCCTCCGTGGATACCGTCCTGAATGCACAGCAGACTCGTAGGGCACTCAATCGATATGTCGCTGCCAATCCTCTGGTGTAGCTAGGTGTTGCTGCTGCTCTGGCCCATATGGGCGCGGCATATAAAATAACGGATTTAAGAACCGTCATGAGGAGCTGCCTTCTCCATTGTTTGGGGCCCCTGGAGTTGAGCATGATGCGTGAAAGTGCCCTGCAAGTGCCTGCAGCCTTTGTGTTAGTCATCGCGAAATGTTCCCTGAAACTTAGCCTGGTATCAATTATTACACCAAGGTAGCGCAATGCTCGCTTAGACGCAACCGTTTCATCCGCAATTTTGATTGATGCTGTCTCCACTTTTTTCCTGCTACTGACTAGCACCGCCTCCGTTTTTGCGCCGCCAGCTCCAATCCCATTCTGTCCAGCCAGCTTTTGACTATCAACACTGCCTCATTGCAGTTAGTTTCTGCCAGGCTCAGATGCTTCGCCACTACCACCAGTGCAATGTCGTCGGCTAAGCCCACCATCGTGCATCCTGCCGGTAGCGTCAAACGAAGAATTCCGTCATACATTACATTCCATAATGTCGGCCCTAATACCGAGCCCTGAGGGACTCCGGCTGAGATGTGATGCGTTCTAAGCCCGTCATCAGTATTGTACAGGAGAGTCCGGTTGCTGAGATAGCCCCGTATGATACGTGTTAGGTACATGGGCACTCCAAAGCCTTCCAATGCAGATAGAATTTTATTCCAGCGGGCAGAATTAAAAGCATTTTTGACGTCAAGTGTGACTATCAGGCAATACTCCTTGTCTCCGCCTTTCCATCTCGTGCCTTCAATTGCATTTGCCGCTATGTCTACAACTGTTTTTATGGCATCGACAGTCGAGCGTGCTCTGCGAAACCCGAACTGAAGCGGAGCCAAGTCCCCCACCTCTCTTATGGCCACTTCCAGTCTGTTGCAGATGACTCTTTCAAACACTTTGCCTAGGGTGTCGAGCAGGCAAATGGGCCTATATGAGAGGTATATATGTATGTGCATATACAAATGTACATACATATATGATCATGCTTAGCTGTAGATTTATGTGAATATGTTCATGTACATACATCAATGTATATATATAAACATTTTCAAGTGCACAAATATATTTTAATGCGTATATGTTTACTTGTTTATACTTGCAACAGAGTGTTACAAGTTGAGAATAACGTAATATTATGGAGTTATTAATAATCATTAGTTAATTAATTAAAAATAAAGGTAAAATAAGGGTAAGGTAAATGTGTATATTAGGAAAAAAAATTTTTTTTTGTGTTTTAGTTTGTGTCTGCCTAGACAAATTTTCTTTCTCTCTTTTCTTTTCGAAATCATATGAATATATTTTCGATAATAGATGAATCCATAAAAAAATTTTATATATATATATTTTTTTTTTAAATTGAATTTAAACCGGCTCGAGGTCAATCTTACAAAAGAAGATTATTTCAAAGGTAACACACAAAAAGGTGAGCAGGTTGTCTGTATAGCTATTTCAAGAACTACCAAGTTCTATCATCAGCAGACTTTGCTAAAGAACTCCAGAATTGCAATAGCCATACCATGTCTTCAACGCTAAAACTAGTTGGGAATTACATTGCCAACTAAATGAAGCGAAAAAAAGCTGGCGAAGCCTACAATACCGAAGACCACCTTTTGTGCATTACCCTTAGGCGCTATGAAATATTAGTGTAAGAGCTTCGCCCTTAACAAACTAAATTCAAGACCTGTTTCTTTTTATACACGGTATATTGTACCATATAGAAAAGGGTTTTTTTTGGAATAAAATTCCAAAATAACGGCGTGCCTTCCGTTAGTGTTATCTGGTTAGAGATTGGGACCTATTGAAATTTAAATTGAATTTAAACCGGCTCGAGGTCAATCTTACAAAAGAAGATAATTTCAAAGGTAACACACAAAAAGGTTAACAGGTTGTCTGTATAGCTATTTCAAGAACTACAAAGTTCTATCATCAGAAGACTTTGCTAAAGAACTCCAGAATTGCAATAGCCATACCATGTCTTCAACGCTAAAACTAGTTGGGAATTACATTGCCAACTAAATGAAGCGAAAAAAGCTGGCGAAGCCTACAATACCGAAGACCACCTTTTGTGCATTACCCTTAGGCGCTATGAAATATTAGTGTAAGAGCTTCGCCCTTAACAAACTAAATTCAAGACCTGTTTCTTTTTATACACGGTATATTGTACCATATAGAAAAAGGGTTTTTTTTGGAATAAAATTCCAAAATAACGGCGCGCCTTCCGTTAGTGTTATCTGGTTAGAGATTGCGACCTATTGAAATTTAAATTGAATTTAAACCGGCTCGAGGTCAATCTTACAAAAGAAGATTATTTCAAAGGTAACACACAAAAAGGTGAGCAGGTTGTCTGTATAGCTATTTCAAGAACTACCAAGTTCTATCATCAGCAGACTTTGCTAAAGAACTCCAGAATTGCAATAGCCTTACCATGTCTTCAACGCTAAAACTAGTTGGGAATTACATTGCCAACTAAATGAAGCGAAAAAAGCTGGCGAAGCCTACGATACCGAAGACCACCTTTTGTGCATTACCCTTAGGCGCTATGAAATATTAGTGTAAGAGCTTCGCCCTTAACAAACTAAATTCAAGACCTGTTTCTTTTTATACACGGTATATTGTACCATATAGAAAAAGGGTTTTTTGTTATCTGGTTAGAGATTGTTTCTTGTGAATTTCCGCCGAAAAAAAAAAGTGCATGGTTACACAACAAACATTTTGGAATCGCTGTCAAGAATTTGTCCATCCAATGGGATGATGTAACATTTCGCCGAATCTCAGCAAATACAATTTTTTCAGTTTTTCTACGTGTGCCGAATAGTTCAATAATTCTAGTTAATCTGCGACCGCCGCGACGCTTCTAAATTCCTATGAAATAAAAGCAGCGCGAAGCAATTGTTTCAATTGCTCTGCGCGTGCCAAACTTCCTTGGATCCTGACAAGCGCAACATTTCTTGTCGCTCAGCGACCGCCGTTACTTACCTAAAATTCCTATGAAATAAAAACAGCGCAGATCAAATACTTCAATTATTCTGCGTGTGAGTGTAGCAAACGCAAAAATTCTAGTTAATCTGCGATCGTCGCGAAGCAGTTTAAATTCCTGTGAAATAAACGCAGATCAGCCCTTGATTTGATGTACAATTTTCGTTTCAAGATCACTCTCCCTAAATCTGTCAATCAGACAGGTCGTGGTTTATTTTTTATATCAAGGATTTTTATGCCAAGGATAAATAAATTCTCTGACAAATCCACAAGTTAATTTTTTGTTTTGTGTAACCGGGGTTCAAAACCCTGTCGGTGAATGGCATAGGTAAGAAATTCATAAAATAATCAGAAAAATTTTTTTGTTTTGTGTTGCCAAGTGGATGTGAAGTGTTGGTTTCAAAAAATAAAAATAAAGTTTTAATTTTTTGTGTCCGGGGTTCAAATCTCCATCAGTGCATGATATAAAAAAATAAAGAATATCCGTTGAAAATTAAAAGTTGTTGGAACTCAAAGAGTTAATTTGAAAGTGAAATTTTACATTCTCATTGGCGGCATAAACGAATAAAAATTATAAAAAAAAGGGAATAACATTCGTTCAGCAATTGATGGGCTCTCGTGAACGTGGCGCTTGGCGGTCACCTACAAAAATATTAATGAGTGTCAAATCCACCGCGAGTGGCAAGTTTATGAAAATAGAATAAAATATAAATGCGCATGTATTGGCCACCAGTGGTGCTTCCCACCGAAGGTATCCTCCCGAATGAGGATGTGGAGTCACCTCCACCAAAGTAGGTCCTTGTTTGGACTAAAAGGGATAATGGAGATCTCCCTGAACCGACATAGGGGGCATCACGATAGACAGCCTTGCGACAATTAAAAAGCGAAAATATTCAAAAATTGAAAACAAAAAGCAAATAAAATTGTGAATTAACAAAATAAAAAAAAAAAACAAATTTATGAGGAATTAAATACATCTAACGACAAAATTTGTACATACAAACACTTTGTAAGATTCCAATTATCTACAAAGTCTGTTAAATGCTCATGTATATACCGAAACAGGTATTGTAGTATCGATTGTTAGTAATAAGTATCGATTGTTAGTAATAAGTATCGATTGTTAGTAATAAGTATCGATTGTGAGCGATAAGTCCTCGATAGGTTGAGAGACGGCGCGCCGCGGCGTCTCTCTTCTCTTCCGGCGACGCAACGAGCAAGTTGCATCTGCGCAGAAAAACCAAAGATAAAATCCAGGAAATACAAATTAATTGTTATCATATTTTTCCAATAAAGAGGTGTTTACAACTCAGAAGTGGGATGACCACCCGAAAGGATACATATTTCGGGACACGGCGCGCCACACGTTCCACATCTAGGACGGCCGCCTCCACGCCCACCGCTGCTGGTGCACCCACTGCTGTGACTACCGCTGCAGTACCGACGGCCAACTGCTGCTATACGAGCCCCTGCTGGGCTAACTGATGCCACCTCCGCCCCTGCTGGGCCAACCGCTGCGACACTCGCCCCTGCCGGGCCAACTGCTGACATGCTCGCCCCTGCCGGGCCCGCCGCTGCTGGGCCAACCGCCCGCCATACGAGCCCCTGCTGGGCTAACTGATGCCACCTCCGCCCCTGCTGGGCCAACCGCTGCGACACTCGCCCCTGCCGGGACAACTGCTGACATGCTCGCCCCTGCCGGGCCCGCCGCTGCTGGGCCAACCGCCGCCACACGAGCCCCTGCTGGGCTAACTGATGCCACATTCGCCCCTGCTGGGCCAACCGCTGCAACACTCGCCCCTGCCGGGCCAACTGCTGACATGCTCGCCCCTGCCGGGCCCGCCGCTGCTGGGCCAACCGCCGCCATACGAGCCCCTGCTGGGCTAACTGATGCCACCTCCGCCCCTGCTGGGCCAACCGCTGCCACTGCTGTGCCCGCTGCCGCTGCTGTGCCCACCACCGCTGCACCCGCTGCCACTGCTGTGCCCGCTGCCGCTGCTGTGCCCACCACCGCTGCCGCTGCTGTGCCCGCCGCCTCTGCACCCGCTGCCACTGCTGTGCCCGCTGCAGCTGCTGTGCCCGCCGCCACTGCACCCGCTGCCGCCGCTGCACCCGCTGCCGCTGCTGTGCCCGCTGCCACTGCTGCACCCGCTGCCACTGCTGTGCCCGCTGCCGCTGCTGTGCCCGCCGCCTCTGCGCCTGCCGCCACTGCTGTACCAGCCGCCGCTGCCGCCTCTGCGCCCGCTGCCACTGCTGTACCAGCCGCCGTCGCCGCCTCTGCGCCCGCTGGCACTGCTGTGCCCGCCGCCGCTGCCACATCCACTGTGCCTGCGGATGCTGTGCCCTCCGACTATGTGTCTGCCACGCGGGCTGCGGCCTCACTCGCCGCCCCCGCCACTGGTCCCGACGCGGACCCATGGGATGAGATGCCCGCTTTAGTGCCCTCCGTATCGACTGCCGCGGCCGCCATCACACCGGCCACTTCCGCCTCCCCCAGCCTGGACGAGCAACTGGGGACGCTGCAGAAACAACATGAGTTGCTACAGCTACAGCATCAAATCCTCAAACTGCAGAAGGGGATTGACGAATTCCAAGCACCGAGACAGCAAGTCAGCGACGTGAGTGTCATTGAGAGCATGGTGGCTCGATTTTCAGCGGATACCGCATACGATGTGAAGAAATGGCTGAACGATCTGGAAGACGCATTTGAAATTCTGCAGTTGAACGACCGCCTACAGTTGGTGGCGTGCCGTCGTATGCTGGAAGGTACGGCGGCGGTGCTGCTGCGCACGGTATCGGTGCACAGCTACGAAGAATTGAAAACAATCCTCTTGCGAGAATTTGGACGCTCGTGTAGCATCGAGGAAGTGTACCACGCTCTGCGTGGCCGACGCATCAAGGTAGGCGAGGGATGTTTAAGATTCGCAATCGAGATGCAGGAGATTGCCATGAATGCTCCGATTCCGGAGAACGAGCTGGTCGACCTGATCATTGATGGATTGCGGGACAATTCTACTCGAGTCGGCATGCTGTACTCAGCTCGGACAATGGCTGAACTGAAGCCCCTACTGGAACGCTACGAGCGCCTCCGTATGCAGGCCGCTGCCTCCAGACAAAGCAAGTGTGAAGGCGCAGCCAACAACAACTGCCGTGGCGCCTGGAAATAAATCGTCAGGCACCGTCACGAGTGAGACCAGATGCTTCAACTGCTCAGGATGGGGGCATTACAAGAGTCAATGCCCGAAACCAATGAGACCTCCGAATTCATGTTTCAAGTGTGGCATAGTGGGCCACAGCTACAAAAACTGCCCGTCTCGAATTGGAAATGCCACCAATATCACTGCTGCCGCCGCCGCTGATGAAGCGGGAAATCGACTAGACCATTTACAACTGGTGAGTGTTGCTTTTGTTTGTGATGAAGTGCAAGATAGGAGATTTATAGATATGTTTGCTCTCCTTGATTTGGGCAGTCCAAAGAGTTTTATCCGGCAATCTGAAGTCCCCTCCAACTGCCGTCTTAGCCCCCGTACATTGAACTGCCGTGGTTTAGGAAATAGCCAACTTCTGTCCTTAGGCCAAGTCCAGTGTAGGGTTCGCCTCCGCAACACACATACAATACATACGTTTGAAGTCCTGACGAACCAAGCAACCGAACTGCCGATGATTATAGGTAGAGATCTTCTGTATAAAATTAATATTAGACTCTGTAAACTGAAGGAACTGAAATATGAAAAAGAATCGTTGATACTCATGAATAAACCGACTGAATGTATAAATCCAAATCTTACTGCTGTTCTGACGTCCTTTGACATATTTATGAAAGAGAGAGTGATACTGCCGTATGATAGGAATGAGATTGTATCTGCCGAATTGTTGTCTGATTCTCCCCTTCCGAAAACTTCTGCTGTACCTTCGGAAACATTGAACGATGCACTTATGGCGATAAATGCCATTGAGCTCCCTGCTGTCAGTGAATTAGACTTTGATATAGAGCCCGCGTTACGGGAAGAGCAAACCGCAGCCCTTAAGTCTATTATTTCCACGTCGTATGTACAAGTTGATCCAGATTTAATCAAGCCCATGAACTATGAGATGAAAATAGAATTGACTAGCCAAACTCCGATTTTCTGCCGCCCCCGCCGTCTGTCGCACCACGAACGCATCGAGGTGCGTGAGATTTGTGACGATCTCTTGAAAGCTGGCATTATTCGCCACAGTAGTTCCCTTTACGCTGCCGCGATTGTCCCTGTACGCAAAAAGGACAACACCCTAAGGAAGTGTGTAGATTACCGCCCGTTGAACAAAATTACAGTTCGAGATCATTTTCCGATTCCTCTGTTAGATGATTGCATTGAACATCTGGGTGGCAAATCATTCTTCACTATCTTGGACTTGAAGAACGGTTTCCACCAAGTGAAAATGCACCCAGACTCAATCAAATATACTGCCTTTGTAACCCCTGATGGCCAGTTTGAATATGTACGCATGCCCTTCGGACTTTGTAATGGCCCTTCCGTGTTCGCTAGGTTCGTTTATTTTGTCCTTAAGGAATTTATAAACCGAGGTCAACTGGTGATATATATGGACGACATTCTAGTCGCGTCGCATGACTTTGAAACCCACCTCGAGATTCTGAAGGAATTATTGTATGTATTAAGAGTGAACGGGTTATGCCTGAAGCTGACGAAATGCCGTTTTGCTATAGGGAGCTAGAGTACTTGGGCTACCTAGCCAATTCCGCCGGGATCACGCCTAAACCAGCTCATATTCAGGCGATACGGGATTTGCCCATTCCAAGGGATAGCAAGGAATTAGAGCGGTGCCTAGGCTTATTCTCATACTTCCGCCGATTTGTATCAGGTTTCGCTAAGATTGCGTGTCCGCTGTCCCGATTGTTAAGAAAATATACCTCTTATGTCTTCTCCGATGAATGCCTTGAAGCTTTCCGAACACTGAAGTTGAAATTAATCGAATCCCCCCGTTTTATCTATTTACAACCCGAAGTCTGAAACAGAGTTACACTGCGATGCTAGTTCAATTGGTTTCGGAGCAGTGCTCCTCCAGAAACAAACAGAGGGTAAATTACACCCAGTGTCCTACTTCTCTAAGATGGCCTCCGCCGCTGAATCGAAACTACACAGTTATGAGCTAGAGACGTTAGCTATAGTGTATTCCTTGAAACGTTTTGAGACATACCTTAAGTTCATCCCGTTCAAAATCGTGACCGATTGTAATTCCCTTGCGCTGACACTGAGAAATGGTGGACATTCCGCCAAGATTGCTCGCTGGGCCCTGCTGTTGGAAATCTATAACTACACGATTGTACACCGCTCGGGGGTTGGTATGCCCCATGCTGATGCTCTAAGCAGAATAGAAACTGCCGCATACGTTGACGATATAAACCTCGACTTCCAACTGCAGTTAACCCAGAACCGGGACCCTGAGATTGTCAAACTCCGAGATGAGTTAGAGAAATATGAGATAGCGGATTTCGAACTGCGAGATGGAGTAGTGTACCGCCTGTCCTCGACGAGTGTACCCCAACTTTATGTCCCTTCCGAAATGATAAATCATGTCATACGAGTAGTGCACGAGAAGCTTGGCCATATGGCCACGGAGAAATGTTGTGCACAGATCAAGAAGCATTACTGGTTCCCGTGTATGAAGTCTTATGTTAACAATTACATTAAAAATTGCCTCAAGTGTATCTACTACTCCGCGTCCGCTTCGGACCACCGTGTCACGCTACATAGTATTCCGAAAGTGCCCCTTCCGTTTGATACCGTCCATATTGACCATTTGGGCCCCCTTCCGTCCATACGTTCTAAGAAAAAGTATCTTCTGGTTGTCATTGACGCTTTCACCAAATTTGTGAAGCTGTACCCTGCCGCCACGACGAATTCACGTGAAGTATGCCAGACATTAGAATCTCAGTATTTCGCAAATTACAGTAGACCCCGCCGAATCATCAGCGATCGAGGTACCTGCTTTACTTCCTCCGAGTTTGAAGAATTTCTGAAGGCCAATAATATAATTCATGTGCTGAATGCCACTGCCTCACCCCGGGCCAACGGCCAAGTCGAGCGGGTTAACCGTGTGTTGGGCCCCATGTTGGGTAAACTGACGGAACCTGTGGACCACGCAGATTGGGTCCAACAACTGCCGAACATAGAGTTTGCATTGAATAACTCCGTCCACTCCACAACCAAATTTGCCGCTTCCGTACTTCTATTCGGTGTTGAACAACGAGGTGTGGTAGTAGACGAACTAACCGAACGGTTGGGTGAGAGAACGGAGGAGGTCGATGCCTCAGAGGTAGACGTCCGGAGATTAGCCTTCCGTAACATTGTTAAGTCCCAAAAATATAATTCGGAATATTATTCGAAGCATCACCTCCCTGCCGTTAGTTTTGAGGAGGGGGATTTCGTAGTTATTAAGAATGTGGATACTTCGGCAGGCACAAACAAAAAGCTTATCAGGCGGTATCGTGGTCCGTATGTGGTTCATAAAAAACTTCCGAATGACCGATATGTAATCCGGGATGTAGAGGGCTCCCAAATCACCCAACTACCATATGATGGGGTCCTAGAAGCCTCCAAATTAAAGCTATGGGTTGCCCCTGATCAAGATTGCACTTCTGATAGCCAAACAAAGGCGACACCAGCCACTTAAGATTCTTATTTACCCCCCTTCGTTGTTAACCATTGGAATCGAGGTCGATTCCTCGTCAGGACGGCCGAGTTGTAAGATTCCAATTATCTACAAAGTCTGTTAAATGCTCATGTATATACCGAAACCGGTATTGTAGTATCGATTGTTAGTAATAAGTATCGATTGTTAGTAATAAGTATCGATTGTTAGTAATAAGTATCGATTGTTAGTAATAAGTATCGATTGTTAGTAATAAGTATCGATTGTGAGCGATAAGTCCTCGATAGGTTGAGAGACGGCGTCTCTCTTCTCTTCCGGCGACGCAAGAAATCAAACAGTCAATTACATGTTTGGTAGAACAAGTGGCAGTGTTGACCGAGGAGCTAAAAAAGCAAAAGGAGAAAGTAACAATCTTAGAAGGTTAGCCCACCCACTCGCGCAATAAACGAATATGACCTTATGCAGATAGCAACCCTCCCCGATTGCGTAAAGGAGATGGAAATATTTTCAGGCGAAGCCTGTATGTTTACCGCGTGGATACGAAGAGCAGATATAATCATCCAGGAGTATCAGGTAGTCAGGGACAAGCCTATGTATAGGGCAGTGGTTCTCCATCTGAGATCCAAAATACGGGGCGAAGCAGATGAGATGCTCTACATATGCAACGTGCCCAATGATAGTTGGGAGGAAATAAGGGCGGCATTAGCCTCCCATTATGAGGACAAACGAGACCTAGGAACTTTGGAATACCAAATGAGTGTGATAGTCCGAAATAACTCGACCCTAGAAGCATTTTACTCCCAAATCAACAAGCATCTTTCACTTATTATAGAGAAGCTTAAGAGCGAGAATCACACTAGAGAAGCGTTAATTCATTCGTACCGTGAAAGAGCCTTGCGCGCATTTGTAAGAGGATTGTCACCACAATTATCGGCTTTGGTAACAGTTAAGCACCCAAAAACGTTAGGAGAAGCTTATTCTACAGCCCTAGAACTGGAAATTGTTATTTCAGCTGGGAAGCCATCCCTAGCATACGCCTCTAACGAAACTTGGCACACACACACAAACACCCCTTACTACCGACCCCGACCCATGTATCGGCCTTCCTTCGCTACGTCATACGTACGCCCAAGAGCAACACATACCATGTCTTATCCTCACCAACAAAACCCAATACCGTACCGGTATGCGTTACCTTCCAGGCCACAGGCTCTAACACCGGCTATAAAACTAGAAGCAAGTGGATCAGGCCAATCTACGTTAGCTAGTTTAGGCAAGGCGAAACTCTTTATGACTCAACCACTTAACTTCGGGGTTCCATCAGATACATATGGATCCCGCGGACATTCCAAAAACCGCATTCTCAACTCTTAATGCAAAATATGAATTTCTCAGACTACCCTTTGGGATCAAAAACGCTCCAGCCATATTCCAAAGATTGATCGACGATGTTCTTAGAGACTATATAGGAAAAATTTGTTATGTTTACATTGATGACATAATTGTTTTCAGTGCTACTTATGAAGAACATTGGCACAACCTCAAGGCAATATTTTCAAGGCTTCGTGAAGCAACCCTACAAGTAAATTTAGAGAAGACACACTTTCTGAAAACCAGTGTTGAATTCCTGGGCTATGTTGTCACATCTCAAGGGATTAATGTAGATAGGAAAAAAGTAGAGGGAATGTTAAAAATACCGCCTTTCACCAATCTGAAACAGCTCAAATCCTTTTTAGGCATGACATCATATTACAGAAGATTCATCAAGGATTATGCGAAAATTGCCAAGCCCCTAACAAATCTCACCAGAGGAAAAAACGCACAAATCAAGGCCTCACAATCCAAGAAAGTTTCCATTGAGCTTGGCCCACGGGAACTAGAAGCGTTTAAAGACCTTAAGACTTTTCTTTCTTCATCGGAGTTTTTAGCTTTTCCAGATTTTACAAAACCTTTTCATCTTACTACCGATGCATCGGACTTTGCTCTCGGCGCCGTGTTGTCCCAAGTTAGCTCAGGAGAAGATCGTCCTATATCATACATCTCAAGATCGCTTGACAAAACTGAAGAAAATTACGCCACCATTGAAAAGGAGATGTTAGCCATTGTTTGGGCTTTGGACAACCTACGAACGTTTCTATATGGGGCTGGCTGCATAAAAATCTATACGGACCACCAGCCGCTTACGTATGCCATGAGCAATAGGAACTTCAATGCAAAGTTGAAACGTTGGAAGGCGAAAATTGAAGAATATAACCATGAGCTGATCTATAAACCGGGCAAGGCAAACGTGGTTGCGGATGCGTTATCGCGTATCCCCTGTGCCCCCGAACAGTCGGACATGAATCTATTGGTCCTCCATGACACAGACTCGTTGGCAACAATGCACAGTGGACAACAAGACGCTTCTGACCTTATTCCCCATATGGAAGTCCCAATAAATGTTTATAGAAACCAGATTATTTTCGAACCATCGCGATCTGTCTATTCTTGTATTAACCCACACCCCCGGTTCAAGCGTCACCTAGTCCCATTGAAAACATTGACTACTTCAGAGATAACTAGTTTGCTAAAGACTTACATCAATCCATCTGTAATTAATGGAATAAAAATACCTGAAAGCCATTTGCAGCTCCTACCATGTTACCTAGATTTCTTTTAGTCCTACAAGCTTAGGATCACACAAAGACTGGTAACTGATTTAGTAGAAGACGAGATTCTCGAAGCAATTGATAACGAACATCGCAGAGCCCATAGAAATCCCGAAGAGGTCAGACGTCAGCTGTTAGAACGATGTTATTTCCCAAAAATGGCAAACAAAATAAAAGCGTTTACGGCAACTTGTCAGATCTGCAAGGCACACAAATATGACAGACACCCTAATAAGCCCCTTCTACAGCCAACCCCTGTACCGAACTATCCGTGCGAAATTCCAGTTCCAGTTCCAGTGTCCAACAGTTCATAATTACCTAAGATCATTGGAAATACAGGTATACCACACCCCAACGCAGCGAAGCGAAGTAAACGGTCAAGTCGAAAGATTTCATTCAACATTTTTAGAAATCTACAGGTGTTTAAAAATAGAGTTTCCGTTACTTAAGGTAACTGAACTCGTGCCTATGTCAGTTGCTAGGTATAATAACTCAGTCCACTCAGTGACGAAACGAAAACCGGTTGACATTTTTCTTGACAGGGTTTCCCGAATAAATTATCAAGGGCTAACAAATTTCAAACGCGAAACATTTGATGACATCAGGGGGCTGATCGAACGTCGACAAGAACTGGCCATTAATAGACAAGTTAAAAACAAAAAACCCATTCAGTACGCCGAAGGGGAAATAGTCTTTGTTAAAAATAAGCAGATCAAGGGTAAGGAAAAGAAGTTATACAGTAAAGAAGAAGTGCAGGAAAATAGAAAAGTGACAGTTCGTACTAAGTCGGGTAAACTCATTCACAAGGCACACCTTAAATCTAAACATAAGCATTCATAATTCTCACATTTGGCTTTTCTACTATTAATTTTTCGTTGTTGCTGTTTTTCTACGTTTTTCTTTGGGTATGTCGCGATTAAAAAATTATTCGAAATCACTATCTTTTATCAAAATAATTAATAATTGGCACTCTTGACAAACCTGGTAAATAATAATAAACAATACCATTTAAGAATACTAACCTAACATTATAAGTAATATTTAATGTCTCCACCAACAAAGATGCCCACTCTACAACTATCTGCTACAGCTCATTTCTTCAGCTCCTGTTATCTGACCTGCGCCATACCAACTTTACAATTGAAGATGCAACACAAAAAGCTGCTCTGATTGCAGATAGCTATGCTGAGAAGACATTAAATGGACTTGGCAAAACGTAAACCGCTGTCCTATTTTGCCGACCCAGAACCTCTCGATTGGGCATTCCTGGAAAACCTAGGCTGCAACGTGTTGATCCGCGGGACGCAGATCTTTAGAGGGGGAGGAGTTAACACCATACAACAGCATTAGTGGCTGCAGTAGCATCAGCCGCAGCAGCATCAGCAGCAACAGCTTCAGCAGCAGCAGCATCAGCCGCAGCGGCAGCAGCATCACCGCAGCAGCGCCAACATCAGCGGCAGCAGCAGCAGCGCCAGCATCAGTGGCATCAGCAGCAGCGCCAGCATCAGCGGCATCAGCAGCAGCGCCAGCGGCAGCAGCAAAAGGGGCAGCGAGTAGGAGGAGCAGCAGCAGTGGGAGTGTGGGCAGAACGGGCCAGGAGGCCGAAGCCAAAGGTGGCTGCGGGAAGAACACCCGAAAGAGATCAATAGAGCAAATAAACGATTATAACGTGAGACCGAACTAAAGGCTTGATGATTGGGTGGTGTGCGTGGCGTTGGGGGGACGGAAATCAAATCCTTGCTGCAGCAAGGTGACCTCCTCAAATAAGAGGAAGTTAACTTACATGGTTGAAAATATGTTATTGCCCAGTGTATTGCTGCTCTTGTTCTGTAGTACTCTTGTTGCTTTCACCTTTAGTGAATGCTCTTGATGCATATGAAACTGGAAGCTGGAGTCCATTATAGTTTTGTGTTAAAACTGCTCCACATGCTTGTTTGCTTGCATCTGTGATTATGCAAAATTCTTTGCTATAATCCGGGTACTGCAATAGATTAGGTTGAACGAGCTTTTCTTTTAAGTATTGGAATGCATTTTCGCATTCTGCTGTCCATTCGAATGGAACATTCTTTTTACATAGTCTTGTTATATGCCGGGAATATTCGGCGAAATTTTTTATGAAACGTCTATAGTAATTGCAAAATGCAACGAAACGTCTAGCACTATCTGCATCATGTGGGACTGGATAATTCTTGATGACGTCAAATTTTGTGTCGTCTGGCAAGATTCCTTTATCTGTGCATTTGTGACCTAGGAATGTCACCTCATGCATAAAGAATGAACATTTTTCTGGATGCAGTTTTAGATTATTTTTTCTGCAGAGTTTAAAAACATCTACTAAATTTTTAATCATATGTTGTTCAGAACAACCAATAACGATTAAATCATCCATATAGAGAAGAGCTTGACTTGGCTCAAGCCCCGAGAATGCTATTGTCATCATTCTCTGAAATGAATTAGGTGCTATTTTTAGACCGAAAGGTAATCGTGTAAAACGATATGAGCCATTGCTCGTTGAAAAAGACGTTATATCTCTTGATTTTTCTTCTAGTTCAATTTAATGAAAACCTGACATTGAAACTTATCTGACAGCAATTTTTTGTTTATTTGACGATAGTCAATTACTAATCGCCAGTTTTTTTCTTTAGATCCCGAAAGTGTTTTCTTTGGGACTAGCAAGAGTGGGCTATTATAAGGCGAAACAGATGGTTCAACAATACCCTGTTCGATTAACTTTCCAACTTGTCGCTGGATCTCGTTTATTTGGCTATGCGGACTCCGGTAATTTTTCACATATACCGGTTCATCATCCTTAAGTCTTAATTTTTGTTTATAAAAATTATTTGTTGTGATCGGTTCGGTGTCAAGTCCGAACACATCACTATACTCAGTGCATAACTTTTCGAGTTTGTCTTTGAATAGTATTGGGAAATTTTTCTTCAATTTATGAATTACAGATTCTTTTCTTATATCTTTGGTATTTTGAACTATATCGTAGTTCGAAAGTGATTCAAATTTTACATTGTTAACGCCTACTATTTGGCATTTATCTGCGGTATTTAAGAATCGGACAAAAGTACTTTGGGCTGTTGCAATAGTGTTTGCAACATAAACGCCCGGTTTAATTTCCTGATTCGGAATTAAAATGTTATCTTCTGCTGAAGATAGTTCTATTTTGCGTACCACTTGGGATCTTGCTGGTAGAAGTGTTGAGTTATTACCAGAATTGAATGTTATTGGAACATAAATTGGGTACGTTAATTTTTGTGGTCTAAGTATAAACCAATCTTCTGAATTGCTGTAATCTAATTTGCAATTAAAAGTTTTTTATGAAATCTAATCCTATTATTCCATCGCATGGGATTGCGAAATCTGAATGAAGCATGTGAAATTCGTATGGAATAATATATTTATCTGTCTGCAATTCTATTGAGACTAGGCCTTTGGAGTTTATTACTCCTTCTCCTATGCCTCGAATGTCTACAGTTTTGTTTACTTGGATGTCGTGAAATACATCAGAATTTTCTTTTATTATTGAAATGTCTGCACCGGTATCAATTAAGAATGTCATTTTCTTATTTGTTTTAGCATTCTTAAATGTTACGAAATTATTAAGACTTACGTTAATGGAATAGACTTTATTTTTTAATTTTGAGCATTTGGAGGATCTTGTCCGTTTCCCTGGTCGCTTTGGGTAATTCGGACATTTGTGTTGTTGTAACTAGAGAGCTGCTCGGCTTCACTCAATACATATAAAGAAATGAATGGACTCGAATTGAATCGAATTGAGTGAGTGCTTGCTAACACTGGAGTGAATGTGTGTGAGTGTGAATGTATATTGCTTCTCATAACTCACAGCATCCAACGAAAAGTTCGAATGAATGAAGTATAAAACCGAATGAAAAATTTGGCTAACACAATTCGAATTCGAATTCATTCGAGTTATAGCTTACAAATTTTATACAGTCATTCCGTTTGTGTCGCTGAAAAGATTTTGACCCATTGGCTTGGTGGAATTTGCATGCAAATTTTTTTCCTCTGCTTTATAAGACAAGTTGCATAATATTGTGTATTCCAGCGAGCAGCGCAGCTTCGAAGCGAACATTTTCCAACGCTAGAAATTTGATTTCAGAAAAGCGTTGTCTTATTTCTAGTAACTCAGAAAATATAAATAAAATTATATTCTTGCATTTCAATATAAAATAGAAATAATAAAATAAAATATATGCAAAAAAAAAAATAACAGTTTACATTTCATTGGTTTTTGTCTCTTTCTCTCTTTCTTTTCTATTATACAAATAAATGAAATGAAACACTACTTGACAACTCGAATCCATTCGAAACCAACTCACTTTTTTTACCTGTCACAATTCATTCAATTCTCTTTTGTGTTTTAGCTTTGTGTGTATGAGTCCTGTGCTAGAGCACTCACTCACTCATACTTTTTCGGCCTCGCACTCGAACTCACTCAACTCATTTTGAACATTGTCAATTCGAATAAGGTTTTTTTGACTACTCATGCAGCTCTCTAGTTGTAACCATTCTGTTGGATATTTGTAATTAATATTAATATTTGTAAGTTTAAGACTTAATTGTCAATTAAGTCTTGGACTATGCTAGGGTGCCTGTTGT
The DNA here is from genome assembly GCF_018151085.1 of Drosophila tropicalis. NCBI lineage: Eukaryota > Metazoa > Arthropoda > Insecta > Diptera > Drosophilidae > Drosophila > Drosophila tropicalis. The sequence goes on from NW_027173201.1 coordinate 628,791, forward strand.
TTATTTTTTCAAAGTACCTGTCACAATGGGTCATTTTTTATTTATTTTTTTTTTGTATATATATATATATATTTTATCTTTTGTTAAAAAGGTTTTGATTTATAATTGCTTGTGTGCATATGTATTTTTAGATCTTATCTAGATCATTAGCTTGGCTTAGAGCTTGTTTACGCCACCGGGTGAACAGCAGTGAGCGGCGAAGAGCAGTGAGCGGTGTGGAGTGAGGAGGGTTTTTTTGATCCTCGGCATCTACGGTCACACCAGGAGGAGTGACTTGTTTTTTCCAATGGGCACCGCCATCATTCTGAATCGAGCTTTTCACCCGAACACCCGTTCTTTTGCTTTTACGATTTGTCAATTTTTTCAACCCGAACCATTTTCGTGTGTGTCGGGCTCTCTGTGAATATTTAATAAAGCATAAGTTTATTTAACCGAAGTTTTCGCGCGTTTTTAATTCACCACTCGCTCACCATACCCAGAAGAAATTGGCACCCGCCAACTACTTGTATTTATTTGGATCCTTCCGCCCCTCCACGAACATTGGTCCTTCGAGCCGGATATCCTTCCGCTCCTCCAGCTTGCATCGGCGGAATTCCTGATAAGTACAAAATTTCATTATTCATTTCTCTTTTTTTTTACATATGCATTCACATGTACATGTATGTAATTTCCACAGCTGTTTGCCAAATCCGCGTAAAAGTTTAAAAAAAAAAAACAAAAAAAATATTAAAGTGTTATAAAAAATAGGGAAAAATAATAATCAAAGTGTTCACCGCGTTTTCTTATGTGTTGGAATAATTACTTTTAATGCCAAACTTATTTCCGCACGCGCGTATCTACGTACATACATACATCGTCACCTGTTGATGTACGCGCATATGTACATATCCATGGACATATAATCCCTTCGCACATTTACCACGACACAAAAGGCAAAAAAATATTCTTTTTAAAATAGCACTTAACGTATGCATCGCGATTTCTTGCGCGTTCGAATTAGGTGCGAAATTAATTTCCTCACGCGCGTCTTTGGATACCGGTGCACTTGCTTACATACGTACATACATACATTTATGCTTACATAGTCATACATTGCACATACATATGTACATATCCACAACACATAATACATTTCGGTGTCGCGCATTGATTTAACACAACCCCACATCCAATTAAATTACAATTACTTACGTTTTTTTGTTGTTGTGAACAACGCGTGTGCATACATATCTATATACTCACCTGTGTACCTATGCATGTACGTACATACATAGATCAAAGCATTTGTCCATATGCATTGATCGTTTGTTTTGTTTGCCTTCGCGCACAACACTCGCGGTGTGTAAAAGCGTTCTTTTGTTTTTGGTTTTTCCGCACAACCACAAAAAAATTATTAACATAATTAAAATTATTAACAAAATCAAAAAAACCAAATATATAAACAGCGGCCGACAGCTGTTTTCGGAGTAGTGGTGACACGTGAGTCGAGTCGTGATATCGATAGGCGGCTCAAGCGCGCCAAATTCAAATCACATTATTTCCGATTCTCCTTTTTCGCCTAATTATATATCCGCCCATATTTATAAAATAATACATATATATTTTTTCCAGCACTATCGTGCCCACATTTATATATCCGTCCATATTTATAAATTATTTATATAATTTTTCCGGCCAACTTTTTGCGCTCATATATATATCCGCCCATATTTATAAATAAATACATATATATTTTTTCCAGCACTATCGGGTCCATATTTATATATCCGCCCATATCTATAAATGAATACATATATATTTTTCCAGAACTATCGGGCCCATATTTATATATCCGTCCATATTTATAAATTATATATATAATTTCTTTTCGGCCAGTATTTTGCGCTCATATATATATCCGCCCATATTTATAAATAAACACATATAAATTTTTTCCAGCACTATCGGGCCCATATTTATATATCCGTTCATATTTAAAAACTATATATATATTTTTTCCCGCCAGCCTTTTGCGCTCATATATATATCCACCCATAATTCTAAATAAATACATATATACATATTTTTTCCAGCACTATCGGGCCCATATTTATATATCCGTCCATATTTATAAATTATATATACAATTTTTTCCGGCCATTATTCTGCGCACATATATATATCCAGATCCAGATTTATATAAAAACGTATTTTCTTTTTATCCTATACATCTTTATTTATATATTTCATCCGTGTTTTGTTTTATACGTACTCCTATCGGTAATTTTCAATCCGCATTCGTGCGTTCGTACATTATTCCGCATCTATCCCCATTAAAGGGGCTTCGTTTCCGAGCCACACGCGAGAAAATTCTCCCGCAGTCCTGCGGTGCACAGTGAGGAAGTTCTTGCGTCCCCATACAGTCCACTTCTCACGTCCAAAACAAAAAAAAAAAGGGACGCGCACAAACGCGGTGTTCGTCGTTAAGGTCGTCCCCTGAGTATGTCCACGGAGCCGTCCAAGACTGCGCCGAAGTCCAACAGTCTTTCGTCTCCCTCTGCAACTCCGGAGAAGGTTCGGCCTCCGACAACTCCGGTGACCGTGAAGCGTACGGATATTTCACGCAAGTTCTCGTCAGTTCGCAGCCGCAGCGAATCCCCAAGGTCCCGTCCGTCTTCGTCCAGCTTACCTGAGGGTCGCAGATTCTCGGTTAAAGACTCGAGGGAACACAAAGGTCGTTCCAAGCTTTCAACCCAGACCCAGATTCCGCACGTTGTTGTGACGCACTGTTCTGACGCTCCCGTCACCCGATCCGTATCACAACAGCGTAGAGAACACTCCAGAATGTCCCTCTCCGATTTCGTTCTAGCGTGCGACGCATTGACTCTGTTTGAAGCTCGCGATAGCTCTAACTTCTGAAGTGCCCTTGTTTTCCATTAAAATGCACTTAGAGCAGCTCAAATCCCTTTGGTCAACTGTAGAGATGAAATACTCCCGTTGTCACAAGGCCTTGACAATCCAAGCCGACGAGGAAAGCTTGGCAAACATAAGCCACATCAAGGCGAAGCACGAATCCGCTTACGCGGCGTATGTGCGATGCGGGACGTTGTTCGGAGAACGCATCGAACAGCTCTCGGCACAGATGGCGACTCTTAGGCGTCAGCCAACCGCTCCGTCGGGGCCACCGGGGCATAGAGTTCCTCCGTGTGAGGTAGAGACATTTGATGGCGACAGCCTAGCATGGCCCACATTCCGCGATTTGTTCGCCGCCATTTATATCGCCAATCCGTATTTGTCACAAGTGGAGAAGCTCTATCACTTGAACGCCAAGACGCGAGGGGAAGCGAGAACCATCATGGCTAAGTCCCCCCTGACGAATGAGGGTTTCCAGGCCGCGTGGGGGAACCTCAACGCACGGTAGCCGTCTGCTTGTCATGACTCAAGCCAGACAACTCCTTCAGATTCCCGCGGTGGCACAAGAGTCGGGCAAATCCTTGCGAGAGCTGCAGACCGCGTTTCAAGGGTGTCTTACCGCACTTGAGCGTTCGGGTGTTAGTACTGAGAATTGTGATGTCTTACTTATCGCCATCTGCACTAGTAAATTGCCGAAGGCCACAATCCTCCTGTGGGAGCAATCAGTGCCCAATAAGACTGTCGTCTCAACGTGGTCCGATTTGAACCAATTTCTTACCCATCGGTATCGTGTCCTGGATGCCACCGAAGAACATAAGTTGGCCCCAAGTGTCCAAGCCATCCCCTTTGGGACCGCAAATCCTCTGCAACGATGAAGGTCCAAGCATTTCCAGCGAAAGCTCAGCTCAAACCGGCGTCTTGCAAGCTGTGCCATCGGGAAAATCACCCAATACGGCTCTGCCCTAGTTTTCTTGATATGCCTGTTCTGAGGCGGCTGGAAACCATTAGACAGCAGGGACTTTGTCTGAACTGTTTTGCCCGCGGTCATCAAGTGAAGGGCTGCTCCAGTGCGCATAATTGCCATACCTGCAAGGAACGTCATCATACGCTGTTGCATCCTAGTGATGTGTCCGTGCCCTCGCCATCCGCTGCGCAAGTCCCACCATCCAGCGCCACAGAGCGTCCGTCCACGAGCGACCAGCTCACAAATGCTCAAAGTTATTTTGCATCTACCCCAGGCAGAGGCCTTTTAGGCACTGCGATTGTCACTCTGCACCATCGTGGTGTGGATCATCATATTCGGGCGTTGATCGACTCGGGGGCCGATTCAACTTTTCTCTCCGAGCGTGTCTTCAGCATGGTCCAACCCCCTTCCACCCAGTAGACGCCGCGGTTACTGGCATGGGCCAGAGTGATGGAGGCTGCGCCGACAAGGTGTGTCTGCTAATGCTGTCTCCCCCGTGTGACAGATTGAACAAGATTGAGGTCTCCGCCCTGGTCGTATCCAAATTGTCAGGGGCCATTCCAACAGCTCCATTCCCTAATACGGTTCCGACGCAGTGCCTCGATCGCCCCCTGGCTGACCCGTACTACAACAAGCCCGCGCCTATTGATATGATCATCGGTGTAGACCTGTTTCCCCACATCCTCGGAGAACGGATCAAAAAGGATAATGGTGATTTTGTCGGGCTAGAAACCATCTTTGGATGGGTTCTGTGTGGGGCTATCACTCCTGACCCTCCGGTGTCTCGATCCGTTTTCGCGGCACAGACGCGAGTTAGTCCCGAAGCAAAACTTGATGTACTCCTCACCAAGTTTTGGGAGGTGGAAGACCTTCCCGCAAAGCCGGAAAAGGACGATGACGCATTCTGCGAGCGGAACTTCCAGGAGACCACCCAAAGGGGAAAGGACGGCCGATATGTTGTGTCCCTACCGTTCAAAGGTCCGAATAGCGTTGACTTGGGCCACTCAAGACCGATCGCGCCGGCTCAATTCCTGCGGAATGAAGCACGCCTTCTCAAGGATCCAGTCCTAAAAACGCAGTACGATGCCATTATTCAAGAGTACGAGGAATTGGGTCATATGATTCGGGTGACGCCGCCTCAAGATGGGAAAACCTTCTATCTCCCCCATCATGCGGTGTTTAAGCCCGATAGCACCACCACTAAGGTACGCGTGGTATTTAACGCGTCGAGCCCCTCCACACAAGGCGTCAGCCTCAACGATGTCTTGCACACCGGTCCCACTCTTCAGGCCGACCTTACGCTTCAGGTACTGAAATGGCGGTTCTTTCAATTCGTTTTCAACGCCGACATAACGCAGATGTATCGACAAATCCGAGTCGATCCCAGGCATACCCCCTTTCAGCGGATCCTCTACCGAGACCGCTGCGGCAATATTCAGGATTACGAGTTACAAACTGTTGGGGGTTTGGGGTTAACTGCGCGCCATTCTTGGCGATCCGAGTCCTTTTACAACTGGCACAAGACGTGCAAGCGATGTATCCTCAGGCGAGCGAAATCCTTCGGAACTACATGTATGTTGATGATGTCCTTGCCGGCGCTCACACTGAAGCCGACGCCCGTCTCGCCATACGAGAGCTTCCAGCGGCCCTCCAATCTGCGGGCTTCCCGCTTCGGAAGTGGACTTCCAATAAGAAGGAAGTACTTCAAGCCATTCCGAGAGAGCACCTGCTGCGATAGGACTTTCTCGAGCTGGAAGACGCGAGCACTGCAAAAACCTTGGGTATTCGATGGCAAGCTGCTGAGGACGTCTTCTTCTTCACCGTAGCGGACCCCCACTTGAAGGAGTCGATCTCCAAGAGGCAGGTTCTGTCCCATATCGCTAAGCTCTTTGACCCCGCTGGTTGGCTAGCCCCATTTGTCATCCGAGCGAAGATATTCATGCAGCAAATCTGGCTTACCGAACTGGGCTGGGATGATGTTCTGCCGCCTCTCCTGCTGCAGCAATGGCACGAATTCCTGCAGGATTACCCAGGCCTCAGTCGACTCCGCATTCCCCGTTGGCTAAACACCAGCGATAAGCTCTCGTGGGAGCTTCATGGCTTCTGTGACGCGTCACAGAAAGCGTATGGAGCGGCCCTATATGTGCGGGTTCGGTACGGCAATCAAGTAGACGTCCATTTATTAACGGCTAAGACCCGTGTAGCTCCAGTCAAAACAGTCTCGCTGCCTCGGCTGGAGTTGTGCGGAGCGGTTCTGCTAGCCGATCTCTGGGCGTCGATCGTTCCTGAACTCCCAATCCCACCTGCAACCTCCCAGTTTTGGACCGACTCTACCATCGTGTTGGCTTGGCTCAATAAACCCCCGTGCAGTTGGTCCACCTTCGTGGGCAATCGGATATCCAGGATCTCCGAAAGCACCAGTGGCCAAAGCTCGTCACATGTGCGCTCCGAGGACAACCCCGCTGATCTGGCGAGCCGTGGAGTCTCCGCGGCCGAGCTATCGGCCAGCAGCCTCTGGTGGCATGTGCCGGACTGGCTCCAGCGAGCCCCCGAGTATTGGCCAACTCCCTATAACGAACTCCCAGACACCCAGCTGGAGCAACGGGTCCAGTGCCACACCACCGCAACCACCCTACTCGAGGACGTCAGCGAACGTTTCTCGAATTATGGTAGGGCACTACGAGTCATCGCGTACATCCTACGCTTCGCCACCAAGAGGATTTCGACGCCTTCCACGGTTCGCCTCACCAATGACGAACTTCTTTCCGCCGAGCGCGCCTTGATTCGGACCTCTCAGCGGCGGGAATACCTCGCGGAGATACGGGCCCTGGGTGAAGGGCGACCCCTGCCATCATCCAGCACTCTACTCAATCTGAACCCATTTCTCGACCAGCATGGGTTACTCCGCTCCTGCGGACGACTCCGGGCCGCTGAGTCCCTCCGATATGATGAACGTCACCCTATTCTCCTCCCCTATAGTACTCATTTCACTCGCCTGCTTGTCGAATTCGCCCACCGCATCACGTTGCATGGCGGCAATCAACTGATGGTGCGGTATTTGCGCACCAAATTCTGGATCCCACGGATAAAGAACATGGTAAAGTCCCACATCAAGGGGTGCAAAGTCTGCATCGTTCATCGTCGACGACTACAGACCCAGATGATGGGTGATCTCCCTCGAGAACGCATCACGTACTCCAGGCCCTTCACCCACACGGGCATTGACTTCGCAGGGCCGTTCGAGATCAAAAATTACACCGGGCGTGCGTGTCTCATAACTAAGGGTTATGTCTGCGTCTTTGTGTGTTTCAGCACGAAGGCAATCCATCTCGAGGCTACCTCCGACCTCACCACTGAAAGATTTCTTGCAGCCTTCTCTCGGTTTGTCGCACGGAGACAATGCCCACAGCGCATTTACTCCGACAACGGCAAAACCTTCGTAGGGGGCCTCAAAGGCGCTCGAAAAAGACTTCCTGAACGCCACCAAGCTTGAAATAATGAAGGCATTTCCCCAGCAGCACATTTCCCCAGTTCATTCCGCCAAGCGCGCCCCATATGGGAGGACCGTGGGAAGCAGGGGTCAAAAGTTTTAAGACCCTGTTTTACAAGTCCTCGTCCACTGTCAAATACACCTTCGAGGAACTTTCCACTCTCCTGTGTAGGATCGAAGCGTGCCTAAACTCCAGGCCAATCTCTCCCATGAGCGAGGACCCAGAGGATCTGCTGGCCCTAAGCCCGGGACATTTCCTGATTGGAGGACCACTCTTATCCATTGCGGAACCGGAAATTCTGGTCGAGCCTATGTCGCTTATCAACCGATGGCAGCGACTAAAGGCAATCCAGCAGGATTGCCGCCGCTGGAAGAGTGAGTACCTCAAGGAGCTTCACAAACGGAACAAGTGGAAAGCACCGACTCGCAGCATCCAGACCGGCGACCTCGTGATCGTGTCCGAAGATCATCTCCCCTCCAACGAGTGGCGCTTAGGGCGAATTGAGCGCATTCTGCCCGGGGCTGACGGTCTCGTCCGAGTGGCTGATGTCACCACCGCGCGTGGGTCTATCCGAAGACCCGTAGCGAAGCTCATTCTGTTGCAAGACAGCAGCAGTCCTGAGTCTAAAACCTTATCGTGACTCCCAATCCCTCTATGTTTCCTCCGAATGTCCTCGTCTCCGTGCATGTTTCTCGTTCCCGTGCATAGACTAATCCACTCCCCCATACGTAATTTCTTTCGTTACAGTTCGTTCAGCTCGCCCCTTCATAGCGACATGGCCCCCACGCGTCTGCCGCACCACCGCAGCAAACGAGCTCCACAGGGCACGAACGTGTACCGATGCCGGGTCTGTCGGGGGTTCATGCACTCCGGCAGTGTCAGCGCTTCCTGAACCTCCGAGGGGGAAAAGCGGCTCCGCACTCCCATCCGGGAAGTGGCGGCGCCGGTCCGAGAGAAGTTCGCCACCCTGATCCTGGCCGACCACTATTTCTATCGGCCGGCGTCGGTATCCGTGGTGCTCGGGGCAGACCTCTATCCTGAGGTCATCCAACCAGGCTGTGTGCCCGGTCATAGCGGTACTCCCGCAGCCCAGAGCACCGTGTTCGGATGGGTCGTCTCCGGCTCCTGTGGGATCTAGGCGCTCCAGGACGTTGCCGTCCCCCATCCTTTATATGTCCAGGGTGGCAATTGCAACATGTTACAAGGGGGGCGGTATGTTCACGACACCGGGTGAACAGCAGTGAGCGGTGAGGAGTGAGGAGGGTTTTTTTGATCCTCGGCATCTACGGTCACACCAGGAGGAGTGACTTGTTTTTTCCAATGGGCACCGCCATCATTCTGAATCGAGCTTTTCACCCAAACACCCGTTCTTTTGCTTTTACGATTTGTCAATTTTTTCAACCCGAACCGTGTGTGTCGGGCTCTCTGTGAAGTTTATTTAACCGAAGTTTTCGCGCGTTTTTAATTCACCACTCGCTCACATACCCAGAAGATATTGGCACCCGCCAACTACTTGTATTTATTTGGATCCTTCCGCCCCTCCACGAACAGAGCTCTTTTTTGTTACACATTTATTGTGTAATAGGTAAGCCTTATATAATACATATGCGCACAATATTATGACAATTATTAAAAGTAGTATGTTCGTTAATCTCATATCAGCATTTGATGATTCAATTTTATTTATGACATTTGCAGTAGAGTCCACTGATTTTGTTTCGATTAACCCCATTGTGGGTATAACGGATATATCATCAAATTTACTTATGCTATTATCGAACATACGTATGGGATTTTTGTTTTTATTACAAGTATACAAAAATATGAAATAAAGTTCATAAAGACAGGTTAAAAACTTTTGTTTAGCAATTACTTTAATTTTTTTTCATAAATATGTTTTGACCGGTACATATTTGTCTGAATTTGATTTCTATTTGAAATATTAAAATAAAATTGTTATGGATTCATGCATATTTTTTTTTTTTTTATTTAAATTATTTGTGAAGAGAGAAAAAAAAGTAAGAGAGAAATAAAATTTATCTCAACTGTGTCTTGCACAGCGAGCCAGAGACGTGGAAAAATTATAGAAAATGTGGTTGGCTCACAATTCAGGTATACATTTCATTTGTTTTATTGTTAAAAAAAATCTCCAACCACATTGTTAGTAAAAGACTATCAGACAGTTAGTGTGTCGCAAGTTGCACTTTCGTGCTTCAACTTGCTATTAAGGTTATAATTATAATTATTATATTAAAGGCAAGTTAAGGCTTGCGCGTTTCTGCGGCCCCTTGCGTTTCTTCGCTCTTTGGCGAAGTTCAGCTTTCAGAATGTCAATACGGTCTTCTTTGGCTCTGTTGTTAAGGCTTGCGCATTTCTGCGCGTTTCTTCGCTCTTTGGCGAAGTTCAGCTTTCAGGATGTCAATACGCTCTATGCAGCGTTGTCGGTCTTCCTCCGTCTTCAGAGTGGCCAGTAGGTTGCGGGCCCGGTACTCAGCTATTGTGAGTGGGCGCGGTCCATCGTTGGGATACAACTCTAACACTTCTTCTAGCGTCGGCGCATCCCTTTGCTCGATAGGAGCAGATTCCGCAAAGGGAATATCTTCACTGTTCATTCGTGTTCCTTGTTGGTTGATTGGTTGATTTTCTTTTGGTTCGCTTGATTTATCAGATGGTTCCAACCACTGCTTCTGCTTTCTTCTGGGCATTTATTCCAATTGATTTAAAATAAAATTTTCATTTAAATAAATAAAATGTTCATGTTTTGTGTTGTGGTTAATATTTGCAGTTGTTGTTCTTCTGTCGTTAACGTTGATTGATGGTTTGATTTTTGCATTTGGTTTGCAGATTGCAGTTGTTGTTTTTGTTAGCAGATTGCGGGTCCCCGGTCCTGTCACGGTCGCCATGTTATATATATACCAAGACCGGGTTCCTTTGATAAAAATAGTATATCCAAGATGAACACGTCAGTGTCCATGCATAGTCGTTTTCAGAATGATTCTTTATTCCAAATTATTATTTTGCTTAAGCTAAGTTTACATATATATTCTTATGCTGCGACTTATGCGACAGCTACAAAAGAGAGGGAGAGTGTTAGTACATACATACATATTGTTGGAGCGCTTGCATCAAAGTGCTTGGTCAGCGTTCACACGCTGGCCTGGCTCTAGCTCATGTTACGCTTGTGCATACATTGCTTATGTGAATATATGTATGTGCATATACAAATGTACATACATATATGATCATGCTTAGCTGTAGATTTATGTGAATATGTTTATGTACATACATCAATGTATATATATAAACATATTCAAGTGCACAATTATATTTTAATATGTTTAATTGTTTATACTTGCAACAGAGTGTTACAAGTTGAGCTCATTGTACTGAATGATTATTTGTATGAATATACTACAATACATCAAGGTGAGATTTACCCAATTTCTTTTGATTCCAGTGCAGAAAGTTCACTTCTAAAACAAGTTGTTCCACTGCTCTTATTAAGGGGACACCATCTATATGAGATAGTACAGGTGAAATGAAAATTCGGTTGATTGACCATACCAAAACTGTCCAACGGCGACCATTAGGCCTGAAGAAAGAGATATTGTTAGAGAAAAGTTGAGTGAGCTGCAAAAATGTAATCGACTTCACGTTGTAGAATATTTCAGCAAAACAACTTCCGCGGCTAAAACTAGATACCACTCATATGAGTTTGAATATTTGGCCGTATTTGAATTTTTCAAAAAATTCTGTCACTAATTGGTTGGTAAAGCATTTGTGGTTTACACTGATTGCAACTCATTGAATAGAATAGAAATAGAATTAACTTCTGGAGTTCATCGTTGGTGGTGGTATTTACAATCATTTAATTTAACAATACTGTAGAAAATGTTCAGGTCGTGACGTGGGACAGCTCCAAAAAATTTCGCGAGTCGAACATATACCCCGAGCCCTCTAACCAAACAATTAAACGCTGGTTTTGTGTTGTATTGCGCTATATTCAGTTGCACAATTTGTGGGCATATCGATCGGTTAGATCGGTTGGCTGAAATCTTTATTTCAATGTTAATTCAAATTTCTCACATGTTTCTATTTTATCTTACATTTGTGTTTTTCTATCCTTTTCACGTCTTTCCTGCTTGCCTAATTTTCTGTGACTGGCGCGCCGTCATAGCGGGCCGCCGCTCTGTCATAAGTGCAAGCAAAGACAAAGTAAATTCTAACTGTTCTTCTTCGAATGAGAGAGAATAAAAACCAGGGGCGCTTTGGGTAAGCCTTTCTACTGGCGCGGGGCGGCAATTAAGCCTGCACCCCAACATTCCCCACCCCGTAATTCACCAGCGTCTTCGTGCGGTGGATTACTCTCCAAATTCAGTACGGCCAGCTTCACTGTTGGTCGCGTCACAAGTCCATCTACTGTGCGAACGACTGCGCTTCGCACCTGTCCGTCTTTCCCACGATGAACGTCGATCACTCTTCCCTTTGGCCACGTATTACGTTTAGCGGCATCGTCTACAATTATCACCACGTCACCTACTGCTACCGGCTTGAGCTGTGGTTGGAACCATTTCGTGCGCCTTGTGATTGTAGGTAGATATTCTCTTAGCCTCCTCTTCCAGAAACAGTCGGCAATTTGGCTGGCAACACGATACCCTTTTGCGAGTTGCGGCCCAGACTGTTGCAGTGAACCGCTCTCACGTAGGCCACTAGAACTGCCTTTTAGAAAATGGTTCGGCGTTAATGCTTCCGATTCGGCGCTTTCTAAAGGCACATACGTCAGAGGCCTTGAATTCAAAATTTGCTCTACGTCAGCAAACGCTCCTCTTAACACCTCTTCCTTCAGGCCGGCCTTTGGCAGTATTTCTGAAAGTATAGATTTAGTAGAACGTACCAGTCGCTCCCAAACGCCGCCCATGTGCGGTGAACTGGGAGGGTTAAACTTGAACTCCAACGTTGGATACTGCTGTTCCACAGCTGAAGTTGATATCCATTCTATGTGCTCCTTCAATACGCGGCTGGCTCCTCTAAAATTTGTACCATTGTCCGATAGTATGGTACGCGGCACCCCTCTTCTGGCTACAAACGCCTTCAATACGCAAAGAAATGAGTCGGTTGACAGTGATGTAGCAATTTCTAGGTGTACCGCTCGGGTCGTAAGGCATGTGAATAACACGCCCCATCTCTTCTGGTGCCTGCGGCCCACTGCGACTTCAAATGGGCCGAAGCAGTCCACTCCAGTAAAAGTGAATGGTTGTGTGTGCGGCGATAACCTCTCCTTTGGTAAATCGCCCATCTTTGGTGGCACTGGTCGGGCCACTCGTATACGGCACGCTACACAGGCGTTCGCGACTTTTCTCACTAAAGCGCGTAAACCGGTTATCCAGTACCGCTGTCGTACCTCGTTAACGACAATTTCATTGTGCAAATGGTAATTCTTCCTGTGATAGTACTCCACAATCAGAAACGTTACTCTATGCTTTTGCGGTAGTATAATGGGTCGTTTAGTGTCCATATCTACGCCTTCAATTCTGTCGATTCGTCCTTTGATACGTAGCACTCCTAACTCGTCCAGGTAAGGAGTGCACTTAAATAGCTTACTTTTCCTATTTGTTATGATATGTCCTTGGTTTAAGCATCTGATCTCTTCTGCAAACTCATCTTCTTGGCATGCACGAATAAAAACTGCATCGGTTTCCACATCGCGGTTTATAGCCAAAATGTTCATCAGTTGTTCTCCGCAAGGCCTCTTACATATGCCTTGCAAAAAGTTTAGAACTCGCTTTTGTACCGCCCGTAGCTTTTCCAACGTTCCGAATCGTTCCGGATCAGGTGTGATGCAAGCCAAACTAGAGTTCCCTTTGACTTTCTCCTCGTGGTGCAAGATACTTTCACTCGTCTTGCTCGGGCCCTGCTCCATGCTAGGTCATTGTGTCTCTTGTTCATACAAGAATCTCGGGCCAACAAACCACCTTGAATTCCCGGTCATGTCTGGCATCTTTGTTCATTTCGTGCCATCGCCTGCAACGTTATGCTGGGTGGGCACCCATCGTCAAGATAGCACGTCAGAGTCTTCCAGAATTTCTCCAACTCGCAATGCCACAAATTGATTGTATTTGCGGGCATCTGATCTAATCCAGCATAAAACGTCCTTAGAATCAGTCCAGAAAATACGTTGACATACTGTTACTGAGATGAATTTTGGCAGCCGTAAACCTAAAACAGCAGCCATCAGTTCCATCCGTGGTATTGAGACTGGCTTCAAGGGGGCCACTCGTGTCTTAGACGCTACCAGGGAACAGTGGACTATTCCATCCACTTCTGCTCGCAGGTACACAAGCGCTGCATAAGCGTTGATGCTGGCGTCCACAAACGTGTGAAGTTGTACTCGTCTTGCACAACAAACCTTCGGCATGCACCTTGAAATCCTCACTTCGTTGATTTTGGGTAACAGCTTTGCTTGGTCCTCTTCCTGAAGAGACTCATCCCAATCCGTTCCTGCTCGCCAGATATTCTGCAAAATAATTTTAGCACGAACAGTGAAAAAGCCAAGCAATCCAAGTGGGTCAAAAATTGACATAACCACACTTAACACAGTTCTTTTGGTCGGATAGTCTTTCGATGCTCTTTCAAGCAAATCCGGCTTGACTACATACGTAAGTTGATCTGTCACGGGCAGCCACCACATGCCTAAAACCTTATCTTGCGTTTTTTCAAGGAATCCCACCTCCCTAGGCACGTCTCCTTCTTGGTTCTTGAGCGCTCTCACTACGCTCGCAGAATTCGTGGTCCAGCGCCTCATGTTGAATCCACCCTCCGAGTGAATTCTCTGCACCTCCATGGCCAACTCCGTCATCTCGTCTTCGGTGTTTGTCGACTCGAGCCAGTCGTCGACAAACGTGTTTCTACAAATGGCCGCAACAGCTCTTGGAGATTCTTTTCTGAACCGCTCTGCGTTGCGATTCTTTATGTAATTAGCTAAGGCCGGCGAGCAGGAAGCCCCGAATGTCATAACCTGCATCACGTACGCTTCTGGCGCCTTAGCCGAATTTCCATTGCGCGATAGAAACTTCTGAGCCGTCTGGTCCTCTGGGCGCACTCTTACTTCGTGAAACATCTCACTTATGTCGCCAGCCACTGCTACTGGTCGCTCCCGAACGTATTAACACGCCAACTAGAGATGCCAGTATTTCCGGGCCCTTTAGCAAGACGTCGTTCAATGACGTGCCGTTGACTTTCGCAGCTGCATCCCAGACCAGCCTCGTCTTGTTCTTGTTTGGGTTAGTGACTGTAAATATAGGAAGAAACCATGAACTTTTACCCTTATTTAGCTCACTTTCTGTTAATCTCCGGATGTATCCCTTTTCTTCATAGCTTTGCAGAATATCCAACATAAAGCTTCTAAGATCGATGTCTTTTGCCATTTTCGCTTCTAAACACTGAAGACGCCTCATGGCCATTGAGTATGAATCCGGTAGATCTACTTTGTCGAACCTCCATAACAGTCCAGTTTGCCAACGTTTGTCAATCGGGCAATAACTTGTGGTCGCCTCCATAATCTGCAACGCGCGCTCGTCGTCTTTCGATCCTAATGGCTTACTTGGCACACGTGTTCCCGCGGACTCCATAGCAAAGTATTCTTTCATTGACGCATCCAAAGCGCGCATGCTGCTCGCTTCATTGCACTCACATATGTGCAATATGTGTGAGGATGCTGTAGCGGCGTCGCTGTGCCGGCCATACACAGACCAGCCCAGTCTACAGCGCGCCGCGACCACGTCGTCTCCTTCGGACTCCCGTATCTCCAAAGGCACACAAACTTTCAATTTATCCAGACCAATAATTAAGCGTGCTTTTACGTTACATAACTTAAATTTGGTAAATACTGTAGATGCTTTCTCGATGTTACCAGTTCGTCGGTAACTGTTTGCGTAGGCAAGTCTAACTTACGTACCGTGCGCAAACTCTTGAGTTCAAATTGCGTCGCACCTTGACACATCGACGACACTCGGACACACACATACTTGGACGCGCTTTCCGTTTGAGTGACTTGACTGGTCCACTTTAAGCACAGTTCTTCGGCCGGGCCATCTAGTCCTAACTCGTCTGCCAGAGTTTCTTCAATCAAAGAGCAAGCGGCTCCCTCGTCCAGTAAGGCATATGTCGCTAAATTTCGCTTCCTTCCGTATAACATGATTGGCATATATCTGAATAAAGCCTTGCTTGTTATATCTCCATGGAATAAGATTGGTGGATGAACTGGTTTATCATGCTCATTCGTCTGCCACTGCGATTTGCGTTCCTTGTAGTCCGCTGTCTCGTGGATCAACGAGTGGTGTATCTGCCTGCACCCATCGACACCACAACTTCTTTTACTTTTGCAATTCCGTATCATGTGCTGATCAAAACAACAATAGCAGAGCCTCTTTTGCCGCACGAACTCCTTTCTCTGCTTTATGCTCATTTCTCGAAAGAGGCGACAGTCTGCTACGTTATGACTCCCTGCACATTTGGGGCACAACCGGATGCGTACTTCGTGTTTTCGATTCCTGACTAGATCCACTTTGCAATTCGTTGTGCAGAAAAATTCGCTCTTTGGTTCTCTTTGCTCCATCCTTAGCTGGAACTGTATACGGCGTAACCATTGAGGCACACATTGCAATGCCAAACAACCAATTGTCAAAGATAGACAAGTTAGCCACACATCCAATTAGAGTCATTCGGTGTCTTCCCCAATCGAGTTTCAATTCTCCCGGAAACTTATCGACGAGCTCGCCTAGTAAAGCTGGATCGTGCAGATACTCTTTAAGCCCAATTGCGACCAGTGTCGCGCAATAGTTCTGCACTGCCAAGGCTAGCTGAATAACCGAATCCAAATTATTTGAGCGTGCCGCTGGTTCTTCTCTTAGTTTCCTTTGTAGGCTCGAGTGAATAATCTCCGGTCTTCCATAAAGCATCCGTAACGTACCGATTGCATACGGCACCGTCTCTGGACACATTAGCTTTCCTCGAACGGCTTCCCAAGCCGCTCCTTTTAAGCACTTTTGGAGCCGAATAAGATTCTCTTCGTTACTAATTCCACATCTTTCAGTAGATTGTTCGTAGTGGCTTATAAACAACCACTCTTCTGGCTTACCGGAAAACACGGGTAAGTCTTTGTTCTGTACTTGGCGGGCCGCTATCTGTTCCGATGACAATAGAGTTTTCTTGTGTCCTAAATCCGTAGAGTGCACTCCAGGGCTTAACGTCAAGTGTCCGGTAGCCGGCAGTTGGATTCCAGGTCCATGCTGCATTCCACCCGCGTTACTTTGTCCTTGGGTCCACAATCCGTTATGAAGATTAGCTGTATTGGCCAGAAAAGGTAGACTCACTCCTTGAATAGTCGATTGCGCCAACGCAGGTACGGACCACGGAGCTAGATCAATTTTACTGGGCCGTTTAATTGCCGTACCGTTTCCTGCGTGACTCTCGAACATTCCATTAAGAATCGTTTGTTGCACTGACAAACCGTCGCCTCTGGATGACGTTGACATCGTTGGTGTATCAGTTTCTCTGTCGCTTGAGACCGCTCCATTCTTAGTCGCCTCAGCGCCGTCTTCCTGACTCTCAGCGCTAGGTTGAACTGGTACTTTATCACGGTTGCTCATTGCATATGTTGCGTAACAATGAGGTTATGTTTGCCTGTTTGCACGTGGTTCACTATCTCCCTCTCTCTTCCTCTCTCAGCAAGCCGGCATGTAATCGTCTGCCGCGGTCGCTCTCACGAAGGAGGTCTCTGGAAGATTCCACTCCAATCCACGTGGTTCAGAGATATTCAGACTCTGCTAATATCTCTGGAGCCAAAGAAATAAATATTTCAGGATGTAGAAAATGTTCAGGTCGTGACGTGGGACAGCTCCAAAAAAGTTCGCGAGTCGAACATATACCCCGAGCCCTCTAACCAAACAATTAAACGCCGGTTTTGTGTTGTATTGCGCTATATTCAGTTGCACAATTTGTGGGCATATCGATCGGTTGTCTGAAATCTTTATTTCAATGTTAATTCAAATTTCTCACATGTTTCTATTTTATCTTACATTTGTGTTTTTCTCTCCTTTTCACGTCTTTCCTGCTTGCCTAATTTTCTGTGACTGGGGCGCCGTCATAGCGGGCCGCCGCTCTGTCATAAGTGCAAGCAAAGACAAAGTAAATTCTAACTGTTCTTTTTCGAATGAGAGAGAATAAAAACCAGGGGCGCGTTGGGTAAGCCTTTCTACTGGCTCGGGGCGGCAATTAAGCCTGCACCGCAACAAATGCAATATAGAGAAGAAGACCTTATGGCACTAGAAACCCAGTTCCCTTTACACCACCATTAATTTTGGATAAAATACGCGAAAGGCGAGTTAACTTAGCGGAAATATCAAGCAATTGGATTTTATCCGAACAGTAACTGGACACTGATATTGTTGACATTGTTAATATGTTTAATTCCAACGAGCTGTCAGACGATATAAATAAAACATATGATTTAAAAAAAAAAATGTAAAACACGATGCTTACCAGTTGTGCCTCATACTTTTAGATGGTCAGTGGTGAACCAGGTACATGAGTCGATCATGCACGTAGGAAAGTAAAACTTTTTTGACAAAATATATTAATGTGGTATTTTATTTAGATTCCGGTTTCGGTTATTGGCAATGATATTAGTGTTACAATTAATTTACTTATGGCTTAAACAAAAAATCAAACTGACTGCAGGTCTATCCCGAAACGTGTGCTCGCTGTCGTTGCCCACTTCCAAGTCTTTTGTGTGACCGTCTTTCATTATTTTTATGAGGCTTAGCACTACAACTGGCTTTAGAAACGATGATCGCTTCTGGTTCTTTTGTTGTGTATCGGTGCCTCATCACCGGTTCTTACATTCGGCCCTCCTTACGTTTCATTCGACTCGAATGAATGTCTCCAAGAATTCATGAACTCAGCTACAGTGGATATTTTAGTTGGCCCTTCCGTATCTCCAATCTTTTGAACCTCATATCTTCCATGTTTCTGAACTGCCACTACCTTGTACGGCCCCAAGTAATTTCCTTTGAGCTTGAAACCTACTGTGTCCGCTTTACCGGTACTAAATCGTTGATTCCGTATTTCCTTTCGATCTTCCGTTTAGCATTATAGGACTTACGATTTTCTTCCTATACGACTTTAATATTTTCAATCGCCCTTTCTCGGATCTCCTTTCGGTCCTCATTCAACTCGTCAACTATGCATTCTAAAATACGCTCTCTTAGCTCTGCATCTTCAGGAACTTTAAACGAACTCACTTTGGTGCTTCTTGGCTCAATGTTGTTTATCATTTGTTGCACCTTGCCTACATGCTTATAGCTGGTTGCTGGACTTTCCAAACTTAATTTCGTTAACATGGGTACTACTACTTATCTTGTGCATTCTTTCGACCTGTCCGTTTCCATGCGGAACACCAGTTGTAATTAATAGATGTTGTATGTTATTGTCCTTACAATATTACTCAAACAAATGTGACGTAAACGCCGTTCCCCTATCGGTCACTTTCTCAATGGGTTACCGAATATATTTTCTTTTTTTTCCCAATTATTTACAACTTCTTCTGCCGGGGCAAGTACCGGGGTACTTCGGGTAGGATATAACCATACGAACTTACTAAAACCATCGACAACTACTAACAAATGATTGTACCTCTTCTTGGTAATGTCCATTGGACCCAATACAATATAGAGAAGAAAACCGTATGGCACACGTAGATTTTTATCTAGAAACACAGTTCCCTTTACACCACCGTTAATTTTGGATAAAATACGCGAAAGGCGAGGTAACTTAGCGAAAATATCAAGCAATTGGATTTTATCCGAACAGCAACTGGACATTTGTAATATGTTTAATTCCAACGAGCTGTCAGACGATATAGTTAAAACATATGATTTAAGAAAAAGGATGTTGTTTCGCAATATACAAAAAATGTAAAACACGAGTGAACCAGGTACATGAGTCGATCATGCACGTTGGAAAGTAAAACTTTTTTGACAAAGTATATTAATGTGGTATTTTATTTAGATTCCGGTTTCGGTTATTGGCAATGATATTAATGTTACAATTAATTTTCTTATGGCTTAAACAAAAAATCAAACTGACTCCAGGTCTGTCCCGAAACGTGTGCTCGCTGTCGTTTCAAACTTCTAAGTCTTGTGTGACCGTCTGTTCATTATTTTATGAGGCTTAGCACTACAACTGGCTTTAGAAACGATGACCACTTCTGGTTCTTTTGTTGTGTATCGCTCATCACCGGTTCCTACATTAATTCGATTAGTCTGACAAAATAAATAATAATCCGTAAACTTGTCAACAATTGCATACCCTGTAGGACGGAGAATTCACACTCTGTTAAAATTCAAGCAGAGCTAGCAGAGCGAGGTCAGCATTTCCTGGCAAAAGAATATATTATCGTACAAATTGATGGCTTTACAAAATTCGTACACCTATATCACATCCTCAAAATAGACACAGAGAGCTATTTGGTGTACCAACGCGCATTATAGTCGACCAGAGTATACTCTTTTCAAACAGACAGTTTTCAGATCTTTGTTGTTCAAACAATATAAAACTTCATTTAATTGCGACTGATGCAAGTCGTGCCAATGGTCAAGTTGAGTTAAACTGCGCTAAACTGCACAACTAATCGTTTAACTGAGGCAAGTCCCTTAAAAATGTTAATAGGAAAAAAAGCTCGACCTCTTGTGTTGGCTCCCCCAGTGGACACAGAACTGTAAGTGGATTTGGAGTCTACGCGAGCTGAAGCCAATAGCACCATGAAATCTTCAGCCTCCTAAAATAAAAATAGCTTTGACAAATCAAAGGCTTCCGTTTTCAGACACAATGTTGGTGATTATGTTGTTCTTAAAAATAATGAAAGACACCAAATTAAACGACACCTAAAATTTAAGGGAACATTTTTGGTAGTTGAAGTTCTAGATGGTAATAGATATAAATTAAAGTCGTTATTAAACGAGAGACTATATAAATATTGTAATTAGGACATAAGAAAACTTCCGGTGGGAAGTTTGGGGGGGGGGGGGAACCCCAAGAGTTGGACATTGACGGTGTCAGATGCAAGCTTGTCAAAAGATCAATTGGAGACTTAAAGTGATCCGTCCAAGTGAGACGATCATTAAAATTATGAATTAAGTTTTTAGTTTTGGTCAGATGAAATACAAAATTAATGTTGACAAACAAATTTTTAAGTTGTGTAATTTGCATAAGTTAAGTTTGGTCAGGATAGCCGTGTCGGTAATATGTGTGAGACTATTCTTGTATTTTTTCATATTAAAGATGAATAAAAATGAATAAATAAGGAAAAAAAGACAACATTTTGATTATTTTCACGGACTGGGTTACACAAGGACGAGTAAAGGTCAGGATAGCCGTATTGAATAGTGTTGGCTCAGTGACTAAAAAGTCAAAGACTACTAGTTATTTCCATAGGTGTGTCAGTTGTAGCCCTAGAATTTCAGGTCCTCTTACCTCGCGAAAGAGGGCTCAGAATAATAAACCCCTGGGAACTAACCACACAGTTCTAAATATAAAGTTATTAAGTTAAAAGTCAAAAGTTAAAAAGTATAACAAGTGTGTGAATTCAGTACGTGTTAAAACACGACATTTATATATAATTGAGAATAAATATATTTTTTTTTAATTTTGATCAGAAGTGTGCAACGCATAGATGGAAGCATCTCCCATATAAGTATATATATTCTTCATCAGCACAATGAGACGAGTTCAAAAAGCTTGAATATTCTGCACAGTTTGAAATTTGATGTTGCCAAGTTTCATCAAGATCGGATGACCGGATAAAAAATGTTACAAACATCTTGTAGCACTTACAATATTTATATACAAACATACATTCTTGAAACATTTGTAACGATCCTTTCTCGTCCCTTGGGATATTTCCAAAATCTCTTGGGCTAGGTTCGGCACAACAAAATTTATTTTGTGCCCTGGTGAAATTAGAACTCGTTTGTTGGGTTAATGGTTTTAAATCACACTTTTATTTACAATATTTTGGACTCGGCTGGGTATGACAAATTTCTATTGGAAAGTCCCGACTTGGGCTATGCTGATTGTGGTTTGGGTCCTTCGCTGCTCGCTCCAGTCCTTCTCTTGTTCCTAGGTCTCCGCTGGTTATTATTTTAAACTTGTGATATCGATGCGTTAGCTTGTATTTCCCTCTTCAGGATGGGTCTGGAAAACGTTGATTTGTCTTAGGATAGATCCTATAGTCTTTATCTCACGTTTCATGACGTATCCTGATTTTCTAGGGATATTATTTCCACCTCGATGCCTTCAGCTGTATTTGTAAGATGGTCTTTGTGTGCTCGTCGCCGCTTACCATGAAATAGGATTTTTCCCAGCAATTGGTATTCGTCAGGATGTATAGATCCTGGAATTTCGGCAGTAGGATGTATCCTCGTGCCTTCCAATGCGCTGTGAATCGTCTTTGAGCCGTTTGACTTATCTTATTGTCTTGCCTGGGCACGGTGTTTTAGTCCGATTCCAAGGACTTGTTGGTTATAGGATAATTTGAGAGGTTTCTCGTAAGGCCTTCTCAATTATTCTATTTTTCTTGATCCTTTTCACTGGTTTTTGTTTCACTAGTATGAGCCTTTAAGGCTACTCGTAAGGCCTTAAAACTCCCTTGGTTGATCACGACTTGATGACTTGATTATTTCCTTAATGGGTGTTGCCTTTATATAGGCCGGTCCCATGGCCTTAGGACTTGACTGGTGTAGTACTGCTATACAGCTGGTACTTTTCCATCGGCCCTCTGCTTTCATCCACACATTTCTTGTTGCTGTGCGTGGTGAAAGTCCCGCAAATCGTTGGCGCATATGTATCCACTTTCTATGTGGCTGCGCGCCCAATCGTCCCCTTGTCCTTGTCTTTCTTGCTTGTATACATTTGCTGTTTCATCTGGCTTATATGTGCCTGCCTGTTTTTCCCCGTTTCCTTGTGCCGTAACTTGCATATGACCGGTGATACGAAACCGATTACTTAGCACGGGCCTCGGAATTTAGGTGCCAGCTTTGCTGGGAATCCTTCCGCAGCATTTGACAGATGGTGTTCCTTTGCCCATACTGTTGCTCCAATTGATGGTGTCCATTCTCTTCGTCTTAGATTATAATTTCATCCCAGTTACGTTGATTTTCCCCCGTAAACTGTTATATTTGCTGTTTCTGTTGGATTTTCTTGTGGTGTGTACGGTGCTGTCAGTTAGTGTTGGCATCCCCATTCATCTAGCATTTTGTTGAATATTCTGCTGGTGAATTGAACTCCATTGTCCGTTATCCCCACTTTCGGAGCTCCGAATCTAGATTTATCCTCTCCCGAAAGGCCTTAATCAGATTCTCTGCAGTTGCCTTGCGCATAGGTATCAGTTCTGTCCATTTTGAAAATCTGTCAATGATTTAGCATCGAATTTCCGTGTTTCGATCTTGGCAATGGCCCCACAAAGTCAGCGCATACTGAGGCCCATGGTTCTTCCGGTATTTGTGTTAGCATTTTTCCCGCTGCTTGCTGTTGACTGCGTTTGTATTGTTGGCATATCGTACACTTTCCTACAAATGTCCTGATATCTCGTTGCATTCCTGGCCAGTAATATCTTGATGCAGTTCTGGCAATAGTTCGCCTGCTTCCTGTATGCCCTGCCGTTGTGGCAGTGTGGTTTTCGGCCATTACTTGGTTCCGTAGCGTTTTTGGCACACATAGTTTCCATGATACCACCTCTTCTTGGCCCGCTCTGTGCGGAATGTTCCTATATACCTGGCTATTTTCTATTATGTAATCCGGATATTTCTGTGGTTGTTGTTTTATTTTTTTCATTATGTCTTGAATCCACCCACACTCTTTGTTTGCATGTCGTAATCTGGCACCATTGTCTACTATTCTTTTGCACCCTTCCATTGGTTGTCTTAACAAGGCATCGGCGACAATGTTTAATTTACCCATTCGATATTTCGAAATCATATTGTTGAAGTTCCAGTGCCCATGTGCCATGTGATCTGTTACCACTTTAAATCGGTATAATTCGAGGTATGGTCTTAATTTGCGTATTGCCAGACATTCCTTTTCTGTTGCCGAATAGTTTTTTTCTGCTGGGTTTAATTCCCATGACAAATATGATAGCACTCTCTCCCCATCCTCTGTGTTTTGTACCAATATGGCTCCTAATCCCAAGTTACTTGCATCCGTCTGGAGCACGAACATTTTTGTGAAATCTGGGCACGCCAATACAGAGCCACTTGTCAGCCTTTCCTTTACAGCATCGAATGATGCCTGATGCTCCTCGTTCCAGTGCCAATTTGTTCTTTTCTTTAGCAGCTCGTTTAATGGGTTTGTTAATGCTGCAAAACCCGGTACGAATCATCTGTACCAAGATGCCACTCCTAGGTACTGGCGTGTGCAAGTTGGCGCTTCTAGTTGGGCTATTGCGGCCACCTTTTCTTGGTCTGTTGCAATACCGTTTTCTGTCACCAAGTGGCCTAGAAACTTTAGCTCTTTTCTGAAGAATTGGCACTTCTCAGCATTAATTCTTTAGTTTGCTTCTCCTGAACACTTCTTGTAGATGGTTCATGTGTTCTTCGATTGTTTTTCTCACTTTCACAATGTCATTTTGGATTCCATCCTTCAGATCTAAAATGCTTATGAATTTTGCTTCGCGTAGTTGATTTAAGATGTAGTCGATGCGTGGCATTTGGTATGCATCCTTTATAGATTTTGCGTTAATCTGTCTTAAACCTACACATAATCTCCATTTGCACGTCTGTTTCTTTCTCATCATCACTATGCACCCATAGCTATATGGGCTTTGTGATGGTTCTATGCACCCCATTGTCAACAGTTCGTCGACCTTTGCGTTGAATTCTCCTTGTATTTTTGGATTTTTCGGGTAATACCTTTGTTTTATTGGGATATCGTCCTTCATCGTTATGCGGTTTTTCCATAGGTGGTCTCAAGCTATAGTTCGGGGCTTTAGTGGCCTTGCATTAACTGCATGGCTTCATGGCTTCACGTCGTTAACTAAAAAAACTCGCACTCGTTGCAGAGGACGTACGTGTTTTTTTTGCGCTTATCAAATTTTTATTTTTTTCGCGATTAAATACATTTCTATAACTTTTAATCTCATTATCGGCCTAATAATAATTTCTGCATTCGAATTTTATTTTCATTTCGCGAATTCTTGCAGTCGCTTTTGTTTAAACTTTAAATATTGCTTATTTCTTTTTCATTGTCTTTACCGTTGTAACTAGCTCTCGCGCTCTTGCGTACAAATTGTGGTTGCATGTGTTCAATTTGACTCGCTCTCCCGCTTTTTCCTATTCTTGTTTGATTTGCGCTCTCGTCCTTTGCCTACCCGCGACTCTGTGATACGTGTTTTTGTTTTTGTGTATTCTTGCTTGTTAATTTCTTTAGTTGTGAAGGCTTACTCTGCACATTAACCCTTGTGTCAGAACTGGTCAGTATATTCTAATACACAGATTTTAAACCCTTACAATTTTTATTTATTATTGTTTTTATTCCTTTTTTAAAATAAATTTAACTTTTTAATAAAATGGTTGTCTGCTCAAAAAATAATTGCATAGTTGCCACTAATGCGGTTGTCTCCCATGATTATATTCTTTGTTGGTTGTGTGACAATGCGGTTCACGTTAAGTGTGCAGGTTACACAGGCAGAATCAAGGAGTCTATTGCTAAAGGTGGTGGTTTTTGGTGTGATGCTTGCCGGGAGGTCGAGATGAGATGCGCTTTTATGGACTAGAGATAGTTTTGACACTTTAAGGGCAGGTTTTAATAAACTCCAAGCGGAGTTCACTGCGGTGAAGACTCAGTTCCGAAGTTTATCGCTTATGAATGAGGCTCCGAAACGTAAAAGGACCAGTCCCTGGGGTTTTTCTGTATCTGTAGATCCGCCAGCGTCTCTTATCGTTCCCGACCTGCCTCATGCACCGTCCACTCCTAATGTACAGCAATTAATATCGTTTAAGAGCCCGGTTGTGAATGCTATTAGTAAGGAATTACCGGTATCACCTGGGAATGATCTTTTAAAAACGATCCCTTAACTTTCCCCAATTCCTTCAACTCATGACTCAGAAAACTTTGTATTTCTTGTTGTTCACAATTCTGAGTCACCATGATGGATATTCTTTCCACCAGCCTGCCCTGTATTCGCCTTACTGTCGGTATTCGCACTTTGTGGCCTCCACACGATATTTCTGTGTTCATAATCCTAAGGAAACTCCACTCTAAGATCAGTGCATCCATTCCTTCTGGCATGACAAGGAATGGCATGTGAATTTCCTTATCCCCGAATCTCACGTATCCTGTCCATTGCTCTTCAATGTCCCGCACCTTTCCGTCTGCCATTTACACCTGTTTGTATGTGTTCTCCCATTTTCCTTTATTCCTCACTGTTTCCAACATCTGCTTGCTGATGAAGCTACTCGTGGCTCCGGAATCAATTGTCGCTTTCATCTGGATTCCTGTTACCTCGATAAACGCTGACAATTGATCCTCTTCCTCTACTAGTTGACCTATTAGTGGTGAGGAGCTTGTTGGCTGGGTCCCTGCTCACCCCGGATAGTCTTATTTCCTTCTCTCTGATTTTCTAGGGATATTATTTCCACCTCGATGCCTTCAGCTGTATTTGTAAGATGGTCTTTGTGTGCTCGTCGCCGCTTACCATGAAATAGGATTTTTCCCAGCAATTGGTATTCGTCAGGATGTATAGATCCTGGAATTTCGGCAGTAGGATGTATCCTCGTGCCTTCCAATGCGCTGTGAATCGTCTTTGAGCCGTTTGACTTATCTTATTGTCTTGCCTGGGCACGGTGTTTTAGTCCGATTCCAAGGACTTGTTGGTTATAGGATAATTTGAGAGGTTTCTCGTAAGGCCTTCTCAATTATTCTATTTTTCTTGATCCTTTTCACTGGTTTTTGTTTCACTAGTATGAGCCTTTAAGGCTACTCGTAAGGCCTTAAAACTCCCTTGGTTGATCACGACTTGATGACTTGATTATTTCCTTAATGGGTGTTGCCTTTATATAGGTCGCTCCTTGTCTTTTTTGCTTGTATACATTGGCTTCTATCACTTTCACATGTTGGCGTCGCCTTCCCATTGGCCGCCCATCGTACCCCGTTGATTTTCGCTGCTTTCCCTTTTCTTGCGGCGCTGCCGTCGCCGTCGTTCCCCTCAATCCACTCGTCACACCCAACTTTGCTGCTGAGGTCAATAACCGATCCTGCATATGCTCGGCTGAATGTATTTTGATTGTCACTGTTTAGAAGGGCAATATCAAGTTAAGCAAAAGCCTCCCATAAGGCGCAACCTCTAGCATTGTTTGAAACGCTGCCCCACTCTAACGACCACGCCTTGAAATCACCTGTTATAATGAGTGGGCTGTGGCTTCTTGCATCAGTAGGTAGTTCATCCAGCACCAGTCTATCTTAGCCCTTACAAAATGTACAAAAGCCCGGGTTTGGGACATTTGCAGCGGTCGCAGACTAGTTAGCAATGGAGTCTGTATGGCTCGCTTACGATGATGTAGTATCAATATTTGTGTACCAGCGGAAGAAGTTTTTAGCTGGAATTGCGTATTGTGAGTTCTTTCAGTCAAGCATTAAATACTTAGGATTTCTCATATCGGAACAAGGCATTAGAGTCGATGATAAGGGCATAGAGGCGGTTAAGAATTTTCCCATACCAACAAACGTCCACACAGTAAGAAGTTTCTTGGTCTTAACTTCTTATTTTCGTCGTTTTATTAAATACTTTTCGTTAATTGAAGAGTGAAATGGAGGATTCAATTTTTTTTAAATATCATAACGAACTAGGTCATATCGGCAGAGATAAAGTAATGGAAAGTTGTGAAACACATTAGCAATTGCTTAAAGTGTGTTGCGTATTCGCCAAAGTCTGGAAAAGGGAAAGGAATGTTGCACAGTATTCCTAAAGGGAATCGAACCTTTGAACTAATTCACATTGATCATTGTGGTCCTATAGCATCAGGCATATGCAAGAAGGACTTGTTTGTTATTATTGACGGTTTTACCAAATTCCAACAAAGACGACGAATACTTAAGAAGAGGGAGCTGTTTTACATCATCTGATTTTGAGAAATTTGTAAATCAGAGGGTCCCCTCAAGCCCCCCTCAATGTTCAAATGTGGTGACAAGGTTCTCAAAAATGACCTATTTCTAAGGATGTGGAAGGCTTTCAGCTTAGTCGTAACCCTTATCAAGGTGTGTGGAGTAGCCATAATATAAAACATTGGATAGGTTAAAGAAAAAGTGGCTAATGGATATAATGATAACTGTGATAGACTTTTATGTAATGTACCTTAATTAACTTGTAGTTATAATATTTCACCTTGTTGTAACGTTAGTCATGTAAGAATCAGGAGATCTTACGGTCAGGATGGCCGAGTTGGCACACTGGCTCTCATGCTAATCTTAGATCTCGGTTTTTAAGCACTCTCTGAGAGAGAGGTAAGTTGGGCGCGTCTGGTGTTAAAGTCAGTATGTGTCGAGAGTTCAAAAAATAAATTTTAATAAAATAATAAAAAAATAATTACTCGGTGAACACGTTAAGAATAACTATAAGTACAGTTAAACAAACAAAATAAAAGCTACTATTACTTTAAGAAATCAATAAGCCGAAACTCTTACCAAGTCGTTTAATTTATCTACCGCCCACAAGTGTATTTTGAGGTGTGCAAATAATCAAATTACATTTTACCGATTAATAATTTTATTATTATCCATCTCTATCTTATCCATTTTATTTTTTTTTTCGCCATTAAATACATTTCTATAACTTTTAATCTCATTATCGGCCTAATAATAATTTCTGCATTCGAATTTTATTTTCATTTCGCGAATTCTTGCAGTCGCTTTTGTTTAAACTTTAAATATTGCTTATTTCTTTTTCCTTTTGTCTTTACCGTTGTAACTAGCTCTCGCGCTCTTGCGTACAAATTGTGGTTGAATGTGTTCAATTTGACTCGCTCTCCCGCTTTTTCCTATTCTTGTTTGATTTGCGCTCTCGTCCTTTGCCTACCCGCGACTCTGTGATACGTGTTTTTGTTTTTGTGTATTCTTGCTTGTTAATTTCTTTAGTTGTGAAGGCTTACTCTGCACATTAACCCTTGTGTCAGAACTGGTCAGTATATTCTAATACACAGATTTTAAACCCTTACAATTTTTATTTATTATTGTTTTTATTCCTTTTTTAAAATAAATTTAACTTTTTAATAAAATGGTTGTCTGCTCAAAAAATAATTGCATAGTTGCCACTAATGCGGTACCATGATTATATTCTTTGTTGGTTGTGTGACAATGCGGTTCACGTTAAGTGTGCAGGTTACACAGGCAGAATCAAGGAGTCTATTGCTAAAGGTGGTGGTTTAAAATATGGATGTGATGCTTGCCGGGAGGTCGAGAATGAGATGCGCTCTTTCATGAGGCAGACTAGAGATAGTTTTGACACTTTAAGGGCAGGTTTTAATAAACTCCAAGCGGAGTTCACTGCGGTGAAGACTCAGTTCCGAAGTTTATCGCTTATGAATGAGGCTCCGAAACGTAAAAGGACCAGTCCCTGGGGTTTTTCTGTATCTGTAGATCCGCCAGCGTCTCTTATCGTTCCCGACCTGCCTCATGCACCGTCCACTCCTAATGTACAGCAATTAATATCGTTTAAGAGCCCGGTTGTGAATGCTATTAGTAAGGAATTACCGGTATCACCTGGGAATGATCTTTTAAAAACGATCCCTTAACTTTCCCCAATTCCTTCAACTCATGACTCAGAAAACTTTGTATTTCTTGTTGTTCACAATTCTGAGTCACCATGATGGATATTCTTTCCACCAGCCTGCCCTGTATTCGCCTTAATGTCGGTATTCGCACTTTGTGGCCTCCACACGATATTTCTGTGTTCATAATCCTAAGGAAACTCCACTCTAAGATCAGTGCATCCATTCCTTCTGGCATGATAAAGAATGGCATGTGAATTTCCTTATCCCCGAATCTCACGTATCCTGTCCATTGCTCTTCAATGTCCCGCACCTTTCCGTCTGCCATTTACACCTGTTTGTATGTGTTCTCCCATTTTCCTTTATTCCTCACTGTTTCCAACATCTGCTTGCTGATGAAGCTACTCGTGGCTCCGGAATCAATTGTCGCTTTCATCTGGATTCCTGTTACCTCGATAAACGCTGACAATTGATCCTCTTCCTCTACTAGTTGACCTATTAGTGGTGAGGAGCTTGTTGGCTGGGTCCCTGCTCACCCCGGATAGTCTTATTTCCTTCTCTCTGATTTTCTAGGGATATTATTTCCACCTCGATGCCTTCAGCTGTATTTGTAAGATGGTTTTTGTGTGCTCGTCGCCGCTTACCATGAAATAGGATTTTTCCCAGCAATTGGTATTCGTCAGGATGTATAGATCCTGGAATTTCGGCAGTAGGATGTATCCTCGTGCCTTCCAATGCGCTGTGAATCGTCTTTGAGCCGTTTGACTTATCTTATTGTCTTGCCTGGGCACGGTGTTTTAGTCCGATTCCAAGGACTTGTTGGTTATAGGATAATTTGAGAGGTTTCTCGTAAGGCCTTCTCAATTATTCTATTTTTCTTGATCCTTTTCACTGGTTTTTGTTTCACTAGTATGAGCCTTTAAGGCTACTCGTAAGGCCTTAAAACTCCCTTGGTTGATCACGACTTGATGACTTGATTATTTCCTTAATGGGTGTTGCCTTTATATAGGTCGCTCCTTGTCTTTTTTGCTTGTATACATTGGCTTCTACCACTTTCACATGTTGGCGTCGCCTTCCCATTGGCCGCCCATCGTACCCCGTTGATTTTCGCTGCTTTCCCTTTTCTTGCGGCGCTGCCGTCGCCGTCGTTCCCCTCAATCCACTCGTCACACCCAACTTTGCTGCTGAGGTCAATAACCGATCCTGCACATGCTCGGCTGAATGTATTTTGATTGTCACTGTTTAGAACGGCAATATCAAGTTAAGCAAAAGCCTCCCATAAGGCGCAACCTCTAGCATTGTTTGAAACGCTGCCCCACTCTAACGACCACGCCTTGAAATCACCTGTTATAATGAGTGGGCTGTGGCTTCTTGCATCAGTAGGTAGTTCATCCAGCACCAGTCTATCTTAGCCCTTACAAAATGTACAAAAGCCCGGGTTTGGGACATTTGCAGCGGTCGCAGACTAGTTAGCAATGGAGTCTGTATGGCTCGCTTACGATGATGTAGTATCAATATTTGTGTACCAGCGGAAGAAGTTTTTAGCTGGAATTGCGTATTGTGAGTTCTTTCAGTCAAGCATTAAATACTTAGGATTTCTCATATCGGAACAAGGCATTAGAGTAGATGATAAGGGCATAGAGGCGGTTAAGAATTTTCCCATACCAACAAACGTCCACACAGTAAGAAGTTTCTTGGTCTTGGCTTCTTATTTTCGTCGTTTTATTAAATACTTTTCGTTAATTGAAGAGTGAAATGGAGGATTCAATCTTTTTTAAATATCATAACGAACTAGGTCATATCGGCAGAGATAAAGTAATGGAAAGTTGTGAAACACATTAGCAATTGCTTAAAGTGTGTTGCGTATTCGCCAAAGTCTGGAAAAGGGAAAGGAATGTTGCACAGTATTCCTAAAGGGAATCGAACCTTTGATACTAATTCACATTGATCATTGTGGTCCTATAGCATCAGGCATATGCAAGAAGGACTTGTTTGTTATTATTGACGGTTTTACCAAATTCCAACAAAGACGACGAATACTTAAGAAGAGGGAGCTGTTTTACATCATCTGATTTTGAGAAATTTGTAAATCAGAGGGTCCCCTCAAGCCCCCCCTCAATGTTCAAATGTGATGACAAGGTTCTCAAAAATGACCTATTTCTAAGGATAAGGAAGGCTTTCAGCTTAGTCGTAACCCTTATCAAGGTGTGTGGAGTAGCCATAATATAAAACATTGGATAGGTTAAAGAAAAAGTGGCTAATGGATATAATGATAACTGTGATAGATTTTCGCTGCTTTCCCTTTTCTTGCGGCGCTGCCGTCGCCGTCGTTCCCCTCAATCCACTCGTCACACCCAACTTTGCTGCTGAGGTCAATAACCGATCCTGCATATGCTCGGCTGAATGTATTTTGATTGTCACTGTTTAGAAGGGCAATATCAAGTTAAGCAAAAGCCTCCCATAAGGCGCAACCTCTAGCATTGTTTGAAACGCTGCCCCACTCTAACGACCACGCCTTGAAATCACCTGTTATAATGAGTGGGCTGTGGCTTCTTGCATCAGTAGGTAGTTCATCCAGCACCAGTCTATCTTAGCCCTTACAAAATGTACAAAAGCCCGGGTTTGGGACATTTGCAGCGGTCGCAGACTAGTTAGCAATGGAGTCTGTATGGCTCGCTTACGATGATGTAGTATCAATATTTGTGTACCAGCGGAAGAAGTTTTTAGCTGGAATTGCGTATTGTGAGTTCTTTCAGTCAAGCATTAAATACTTAGGATTTCTCATATCGGAACAAGGCATTAGAGTCGATGATAAGGGCATAGAGGCGGTTAAGAATTTTCCCATACCAACAAACGTCCACACAGTAAGAAGTTTCTTGGTCTTAACTTCTTATTTTCGTCGTTTTATTAAATACTTTTCGTTAATTGAAGAGTGAAATGGAGGATTCAATTTTTTTTAAATATCATAACGAACTAGGTCATATCGGCAGAGATAAAGTAATGGAAAGTTGTGAAACACATTAGCAATTGCTTAAAGTGTGTTGCGTATTCGCCAAAGTCTGGAAAAGGGAAAGGAATGTTGCACAGTATTCCTAAAGGGAATCGAACCTTTGAACTAATTCACATTGATCATTGTGGTCCTATAGCATCAGGCATATGCAAGAAGGACTTGTTTGTTATTATTGACGGTTTTACCAAATTCCAACAAAGACGACGAATACTTAAGAAGAGGGAGCTGTTTTACATCATCTGATTTTGAGAAATTTGTAAATCAGAGGGTCCCCTCAAGCCCCCCTCAATGTTCAAATGTGATGACAAGGTTCTCAAAAATGACCTATTTCTAAGGATGTGGAAGGCTTTCAGCTTAGTCGTAACCCTTATCAAGGTGTGTGGAGTAGCCATAATATAAAACATTGGATAGGTTAAAGAAAAAGTGGCTAATGGATATAATGATAACTGTGATAGACTTTTATGTAATGTACCTTAATTAACTTGTAGTTATAATATTTCACCTTGTTGTAACGTTAGTCATGTAAGAATCAGGAGATCTTACGGTCAGGATGGCCGAGTTGGCACACTGGCTCTCATGCTAATCTTAGATCTCGGTTTTTAAGCACTCTCTGAGAGAGAGGTAAGTTGGGCGCGTCTGGTGTTAAAGTCAGTATGTGTCGAGAGTTCAAAAATAAATTTTAATAAAATAATAAAAAAATAATTACTCGGTGAACACGTTAAGAATAACTATAAGTACAGTTAAACAAACAAAATAAAAGCTACTATTACTTTAAGAAATCAATAAGCCGAAACTCTTACCAAGTCGTTTAATTTATCTACCGCCCACAAGTGTATTTTGAGGTGTGCAAATAATCAAATTACATTTTACCGATTAATAATTTTATTATTATCCATCTCTATCTTATCCATTTTATTTTTTTTCGCCATTAAATACATTTCTATAACTTTTAATCTCATTATCGGCCTAATAATAATTTCTGCATTCGAATTTTATTTTCATTTCGCGAATTCTTGCAGTCGCTTTTGTTTAAACTTTAAATATTGCTTATTTCTTTTTCCTTTTGTCTTTACCGTTGTAACTAGCTCTCGCGCTCTTGCGTACAAATTGTGGTTGAATGTGTTCAATTTGACTCGCTCTCCCGCTTTTTCCTATTCTTGTTTGATTTGCGCTCTCGTCCTTTGCCTACCCGCGACTCTGTGATACGTGTTTTTTGTTTTTGTGTATTCTTGCTTGTTAATTTCTTTAGTTGTGAAGGCTTACTCTGCACATTAACCCTTGTGTCAGAACTGGTCAGTATATTCTAATACACAGATTTTAAACCCTTACAATTTTTATTTATTATTGTTTTTATTCCTTTTTTAAAATAAATTTAACTTTTTAATAAAATGGTTGTCTGCTCAAAAAATAATTGCATAGTTGCCACTAATGCGGTACCATGATTATATTCTTTGTTGGTTGTGTGACAATGCGGTTCACGTTAAGTGTGCAGGTTACACAGGCAGAATCAAGGAGTCTATTGCTAAAGGTGGTGGTTTAAAATATGGATGTGATGCTTGCCGGGAGGTCGAGAATGAGATGCGCTCTTTCATGAGGCAGACTAGAGATAGTTTTGACACTTTAAGGGCAGGTTTTAATAAACTCCAAGCGGAGTTCACTGCGGTGAAGACTCAGTTCCGAAGTTTATCGCTTATGAATGAGGCTCCGAAACGTAAAAGGACCAGTCCCTGGGGTTTTTCTGTATCTGTAGATCCGCCAGCGTCTCTTATCGTTCCCGACCTGCCTCATGCACCGTCCACTCCTAATGTACAGCAATTAATATCGTTTAAGAGCCCGGTTGTGAATGCTATTAGTAAGGAATTACCGGTATCACCTGGGAATGATCTTTTAAAAACGATCCCTTAACTTTCCCCAATTCCTTCAACTCATGACTCAGAAAACTTTGTATTTCTTGTTGTTCACAATTCTGAGTCACCATGATGGATATTCTTTCCACCAGCCTGCCCTGTATTCGCCTTAATGTCGGTATTCGCACTTTGTGGCCTCCACACGATATTTCTGTGTTCATAATCCTAAGGAAACTCCACTCTAAGATCAGTGCATCCATTCCTTCTGGCATGATAAAGAATGGCATGTGAATTTCCTTATCCCCGAATCTCACGTATCCTGTCCATTGCTCTTCAATGTCCCGCACCTTTCCGTCTGCCATTTACACCTGTTTGTATGTGTTCTCCCATTTTCCTTTATTCCTCACTGTTTCCAACATCTGCTTGCTGATGAAGCTACTCGTGGCTCCGGAATCAATTGTCGCTTTCATCTGGATTCCTGTTACCTCGATAAACGCTGACAATTGATCCTCTTCCTCTACTAGTTGACCTATTAGTGGTGAGGAGCTTGTTGGCTGGGTCCCTGCTCACCCCGGATAGTCTTATTTCCTTCTCTCTGATTTTCTAGGGATATTATTTCCACCTCGATGCCTTCAGCTGTATTTGTAAGATGGTTTTTGTGTGCTCGTCGCCGCTTACCATGAAATAGGATTTTTCCCAGCAATTGGTATTCGTCAGGATGTATAGATCCTGGAATTTCGGCAGTAGGATGTATCCTCGTGCCTTCCAATGCGCTGTGAATCGCCGTTTGACTTATCTTATTGTCTTGCCTGGGCACGGTGTTTTAGTCCGATTCCAAGGACTTGTTGGTTATAGGATAATTTGAGAGGTTTCTCGTAAGGCCTTCTCAATTATTCTATTTTTCTTGATCCTTTTCACTGGTTTTTGTTTCACTAGTATGAGCCTTTAAGGCTACTCGTAAGGCCTTAAAACTCCCTTGGTTGATCACGACTTGATGACTTGATTATTTCCTTAATGGGTGTTGCCTTTATATAGGTCGCTCCTTGTCTTTTTTGCTTGTATACATTGGCTTCTACCACTTTCACATGTTGGCGTCGCCTTCCCATTGGCCGCCCATCGTACCCCGTTGATTTTCGCTGCTTTCCCTTTTCTTGCGGCGCTGCCGTCGCCGTCGTTCCCCTCAATCCACTCGTCACACCCAACTTTGCTGCTGAGGTCAATAACCGATCCTGCACATGCTCGGCTGAATGTATTTTGATTGTCACTGTTTAGAACGGCAATATCAAGTTAAGCAAAAGCCTCCCATAAGGCGCAACCTCTAGCATTGTTTGAAACGCTGCCCCACTCTAACGACCACGCCTTGAAATCACCTGTTATAATGAGTGGGCTGTGGCTTCTTGCATCAGTAGGTAGTTCATCCAGCACCAGTCTATCTTAGCCCTTACAAAATGTACAAAAGCCCGGGTTTGGGACATTTGCAGCGGTCGCAGACTAGTTAGCAATGGAGTCTGTATGGCTCGCTTACGATGATGTAGTATCAATATTTGTGTACCAGCGGAAGAAGTTTTTAGCTGGAATTGCGTATTGTGAGTTCTTTCAGTCAAGCATTAAATACTTAGGATTTCTCATATCGGAACAAGGCATTAGAGTAGATGATAAGGGCATAGAGGCGGTTAAGAATTTTCCCATACCAACAAACGTCCACACAGTAAGAAGTTTCTTGGTCTTGGCTTCTTATTTTCGTCGTTTTATTAAATACTTTTCGTTAATTGAAGAGTGAAATGGAGGATTCAATCCTTTTTAAATATCATAACGAACTAGGTCATATCGGCAGAGATAAAGTAATGGAAAGTTGTGAAACACATTAGCAATTGCTTAAAGTGTGTTGCGTATTCGCCAAAGTCTGGAAAAGGGAAAGGAATGTTGCACAGTATTCCTAAAGGGAATCGAACCTTTGAACTAATTCACATTGATCATTGTGGTCCTATAGCATCAGGCATATGCAAGAAGGACTTGTTTGTTATTATTGACGGTTTTACCAAATTCCAACAAAGACGACGAATACTTAAGAAGAGGGAGCTGTTTTACATCATCTGATTTTGAGAAATTTGTAAATCAGAGGGTCCCCTCAAGCCCCCCTCAATGTTCAAATGTGATGACAAGGTTCTCAAAAATGACCTATTTCTAAGGATAAGGAAGGCTTTCAGCTTAGTCGTAACCCTTATCAAGGTGTGTGGAGTAGCCATAATATAAAACATTGGATAGGTTAAAGAAAAAGTGGCTAATGGATATAATAATAACTGTGATAGACTTTTTATGTAATGTACCTTAATTAACTTGTAGTTATAATATTTCACCTTGTTGTAACGTTAGTCATGTAAGAATCAGGAGATCTTACGGTCAGGATGGCCGAGTTGGCACACTGGCTCTCATGCTAATCTTAGATCTCGGTTTTTAAGCACTCTCTGAGAGAGAGGTAAGTTGGGCGCGTCTGGTGTTAAAGTCAGTATGTGTCGAGAGTTCAAAAAATAAATTTTAATAAAATAATAAAAAAATAATTACTCGGTGAACACGTTAAGAATAACTATAAGTACAGTTAAACAAACAAAATAAAAGCTACTATTACTTTAAGAAATCAATAAGCCGAAACTCTTACCAAGTCGTTTAATTTATCTACCGCCCACAAGTGTATTTTGAGGTGTGCAAATAATCAAATTACATTTTACCGATTAATAATTTTATTATTATCCATCTCTAGCGATCGTCCATCGCTAACCCTTCGTCGCTTTTTCCTATGTACTTACTCTTAATAAATCGTTTGTTGTGTACACATTATTTTGTCTTGTGTTGTTATTTTACAATTTCAATGTGCAGATATTTTTTACCCAATATTGGTTATCGTCCAGAATACGAAATAAAAATTGTAAAAGATGAGTCAAAGTTTACTGATAAAAAAGCACTGGCTTATATTGAACGTAAATGCTTATCAACTGAACTACGTGAAAAATTTTAAGACCTAAGATCTAAGACCTGCATGCCCATTTCTATGTCTTCAATGTATTCTGTGAAATGCTCAAAATAAAGATTTACTAATTTTTTTTTCTTAATGGTGTCTATTACGTAATTTAGTTCGATTGCTTGTACGCTATTGCTTTCCAGATTATTTATTTTTTTCTTCTAATTCTTTTTTATCGTCCTGATCAAGAGTATCAATTCCTCGTTTGTTACGTTTTTCAATTTGTAATCCATTAATTTCCCTGCTTAGTTTTTTTGTTAAGTATTGAATATGAATTCGTCTTTAAATTACTTTGCTTGTAGTATTTATTTGTTATATGTAATGTCTATTGGCGTTAAATTCACTTTTAAATAAAAAATATTCAAAGTTTGTCAGTAGATTCCTAATTTAAGTATTAAATATATTGGCACACTGGCTCTCATGCTAATCTTAGATCTCGGTTTTTAAGCACTCTCTGAGAGAGAGGTAAGTTGGGCGCGTCTGGTGTGAAAGTCAGTATGTGTCGAGAGTTCAAAAAATAAATTTTAATAAAATAATAAAAAAATAATTACTCGGTGAACACGTTAAGAATAACTATAAGTACAGTTAAACAAACAAAATAAAAGCTACTATTACTTTAAGCAATCAATAAGCCGAAACTCTTACCAAGTCGTTTAATTTATCTACCGCCCACAAGTGTAGTTTGAGGTGTTCAAATATGCAAATTACATTTTACCGATTAATAATTTTATTATTATCCATCTCTAGCGATCGTCCATCGCTAACCCTTCGTCGCTTTTTTCCTATGTACTTACTCTTAATAAATCGTTTGTTGTGTACACATTATTTTGTCTTGTGTTGTTATTTTACAATTTCAATGTGCAGATATTTTTTACCCAATATTGGTTATCGTCCAGAATACGAAATAAAAATTGTAAAAGATGAGTCAAAGTTTACTGATAAAAAAGCACTGGCTTATATTGAACGTAAATGCTTATCAACTAAACTACGTGAAAAATTTTAAGACCTAAGATCTAAGACCTGCATGCCCATTTCTATGTCTTCA
The DNA here is from genome assembly GCF_018151085.1 of Drosophila tropicalis. NCBI lineage: Eukaryota > Metazoa > Arthropoda > Insecta > Diptera > Drosophilidae > Drosophila > Drosophila tropicalis. The sequence continues at coordinate 666,868 of NW_027173201.1, forward strand.
ATGTATTCTGTGAAATGCTCAAAATAAAGATTTACTGATTTTTTTTCGATTGCTTGTACGCTATTGCTTTCAAGATTATTTATTTTTTCTTCTAATTCGTTTTTATCGTCCTGATCAAGAGTACCAATTCCTCGTTTGTTACGTTTTACAATTTGTAATCCATTAATTTCCCTGCTTAGTTTTTTTGTTAAGTATTGAATATTATTTGTTATATTTAATGTCTATTGGCGTTAAATTCACTTTTAAATAAAAAATATTCAAAGTTTGTCAGTAGATTCCTAATTTAAATATTAAATAACCGATTGTTGGATTATGCCTTTAAATTCCAGTGCTTGTTGCATTAAATTGTTCTATGTAACAGAGAACTGCAATGAGTAATAAATTTTACGGTGCACCCAATCATTGAGTTTGATTTTGTTCATGCGGTCCTATGTATTGAGTACCCATCGTACCCCGTTGATTTTCGCTGTTTCCCTTTTCTGGCGGCGCTGCCGTCGCCGTCGTTCCCCTCAATCTACTCGTCACACCCAACTTCGCCAATTCTTCCCGCATTATAACTATGCATACATATATTTGTTGTATTATTTAATGATAATTAGACTGATTAATCTAATATATAATGGTAATTGATTTTATATATATCGCAATCCAACGCGCATATTGTATCTATTGGATAGAGGGCTTCCCCATTGCTCATCCCTCCCCCTTCGGCTTGCATATTCACCCACAAATTCATGTCCAAATCTCGCATCTATGCTTTTCCCCCTACTCCCCGATTCACAAGCATAGCCCTCACTTGGTTTCGTTTCGGTACCAAACGTCCCGTCTTTCGGGCACCCGTCATTCGGTCTTGCTTGGCCCTCACTTTTGCTCTCTTTTGCTCGCATGATTTCGGCTGCTCGCGACCAACTGCTTTCAGTTTTGCATGCGTGACGTAAGCAGAGAGTGCCTGCATTGGCCACTGTTACCCTCTCTCGCGGTCGCACACGCATAGTATACGTGTAATGTGGGTGTATGCCAGAGGTAGGCACCCATAGCCCGTGCGGGCACTTTTCTTCGGCAAATGATCGTTTTTCCATCTGTGTGCATGCCGAAGTGCGCTTGAGAGCGTAAAAACAGAATTAGTCTGCTGCAGCATTTCGACGCGAGCGCATCTATGTCGCGTTGTTGAATAAATGCACATGAAAAAATTAATTTGGGGGTTGTTTTCTCAACTATTTTCTTGCAGCAGATCATCGATTGTGCTGGTTTGAGCGATTGAGCCATATTTTATTCACTTTTCATTTTTCGCAGTGTAAAGCACACACATACACTGACAGTTTGAGCTGGCTCTCTTTGAGCCTACCCCTGGTGTATGCTCATCCAATGCATTGTTCCCCACATCACACGCATGGCATTCTCATGCAGATATTTCTCTCTCCCTCTTTTGCTTGCAATTATGCCCTCAAGCCTCGTTTCATTTGCTCTTATACAGCCGAAACTCTTGCATTATGTTACCCACGCATCTTCCCGCTTGTACAAAATCGCCAGCAGTTGCGTGGGGTTCAATCGGCCATGTTTGATTTACTCTTATACAGCCGAACTTATTATCGGCTCTTATACGGCCGAACTTATCGTGCTATGTTTTGCGGCGGGTTCGATCGGCAAAGTTTGACCGGCCTTGTTTCATTTGTACTTATACAGCCGATTTTATTCTTATACAGCTAATTATATTCTTATACAGCCAATTCTAAGATTGGTCGTATATCCTATCGTATGTCTCGGCAGCGTTTTGTATCTGGCCGTTTGTTGCAGCGTTGGAATGTATTGCAGCTTGTTTGTTGTGTGAGACATTATTCTTGCCTATAATGTTCCTCACACATTCATTGACCACGAATGCATGCCATGGGACTGGACAGTGCTGAGTCGGCATATCAACCACGCGCGACGGCTCTGTCACCAAATGAACATGATGGGTCCACTCTCCCTTGCGGTGACTTCTCGCCCGCTTATAAATAAACAATTATGCCTAAACAATTATACCTAATCAGACAGCTCCTCTCCCGGCGTATGGTCCGTTTTAATGCCTTGCGAGTTCTGGCAAAAACTACATGAAGGGAGGGTTATTTGCCATCATTCCTTTTTTCGCGCCCGTTGGTAACACCGTCTTGTTCTAAAGCAAGCCCGCCGTGCTTCTGCAATGTTGTCGTTCCGTTAGAATACCTATGGTGGCCTCGGTAAGCTTTACGTTGCTGCATGCTTTTGCCACACGCCTCGTCTAACTTTCTAGCCAATTGGATTGCCATACTCTGGCCGACTCCGTTGCCTACACTATTCCAGTATCCGCTTTGTAGATTTTATATGCCACCGGATGCACATCTCTCTGATCGATTGATCCTCCGATATCGGAAAGAGGAGCGCCGAAAAATGCTGCTGCTAAGGTCAATAACCGATCCTACACATGCTCGGCTGAATGTATTTTGATTCTCACTGTTTAGCAGGGCAATATCAAGTTAAGCAAAAGTAATAAATTTTACGGTGCACCCAAATCATTGAGTTTGATTTTGTTCATGCGGTCCTATGTATTGAGTGAATGAGCTTTATCGGTATCACGAATGCTCACAAAAGTAATTCTAGTAGTTCATATGACCGCATATTTATGTACATTTTTGTTTTCCTTCTTCCCAAATGCCCAACACGGTTCTGTTATACTCAATAATTGGGACGAAATCAACAACATTTTGAAAAACAACGAACGAGGCCAACGTATGTTGCATATTAATATAACATTACATTTAAAAAATTGCAACACTGCAGCTCCCCATCGCTGTGGTATGTGTACCCGTCGATACATACAATTAAGACCCTTTGCATGGCAAAAGCTGAGCATAAAGATGCCATTGCAGAACTGAAAGCAAAGACTCTTCACAGTGTTGATGAAGTTTGGGTCGCCAATTTAAGTATCTGGCATAAAGCTGCATTCTTTTTGATATCCACCAGCGATAAATTTGCAACTTGAGGATTTAGCCTACATCAAAAGATTTTGCAGTACCCACATTTTGGATGCAACACCGTAGGGTGACTTTTTGCCTCCAACTACATCTTCCAGCGCTTCGTCAACACAATTTTCTTTCGGGGAGCAAGCTCAGAACGATTCAAACAACCATGTCTCACGATACAATGCTTTAGGCGATTCATTTTTCTTCTCTTATTTGACAACCGACAAACCGACAAGAAACCCATTCGACACACCTGAAGAAGAAGTTGAAAGAAGTTGCAAGGAAGTTGTTGAAATAAGCGACAAGTTTAATTTGAAGGAGTGGTGACAAATGAACAAGAAAAAAATATCCTGGCTTATATAAGTTGGCGTTCCGAATTCACTCCATCCCAGCTAGTAGCGCAGCGGCTGAGCGATCTTTTTCTATGGCTGGCAACATTATTACCGAAAAGCGGAATAGACTTGGATCGAAAGCGGTTAATAGGCTTGCTTTTCCTAAATTCATTTTCAAAATTTTTTAATACATAAACGTAATCTGCTCCATATACAATTTTTTTTCTTTAATATGTTATGTTTATTTACTGCTTTCCACATTTTTATTTTTTTTTTCCCTTTATGTTTGTACATCTTAAATACATACATACACTCACGATGAAAATAATAGTTTTTATTAAATACTTTTCGTTAATTGAAGAAAGAGTGAAATGGAGGATTCAATCCTTTTTAAATATCATAACGAACTAGGTCATATCGGCAGAGATAAAGTAATGGAAAGTTGTGAAACACATTAGCAATTGCTTAAAGTGTGTTGCGTATTCGCCAAAGTCTGGAAAAGGGGAAGGAATGTTGCACATTATTCCTAAAGGGAATTGACCCTTTGAACTAATTCACATTGATCATTGTGGTCCTACAGCATCAGGCATATGCAAGAAAGACTTGTTTGTTATTATTGACGGTTTTACCAAATTCCAACAAAGACGACGCATACTTAAGAAGAGGGAGCTGTTTTACATTATCAGATTTTGAGAAATTTGTAAATCAGAGGGTCCCCTCAAGCTAATGGTCAAATTGAGATTGTGAATGGTACCTTGGGACCCATGTTTGCTAAATTGACGGAACCAGAGAAGGGTATATATTGGGGTTGGAGATGAGTTAAGAGAAGGACTAGAGAAGTTAGGAATAATAAATAATGATGCAAATTTGGATACAATTAGAAAGGATGGGGAAATACATCAAAAGCAAATCCAGAATTACAATGAGCAGCAAAGGGTAAATTCCACAGGATATAAGGCAGGTGAAGAATTGATTCAACTATAGCAGCGTCAAAAAAGCTAATCCCAAAACACAAAGGGGCTTATGTGATGACAAGGTTCTCAAAAATGACCGATTTCTAAGGATGTGGAAGGCTTTCAGCTTAGTCGTAACAAGGATCAAGGTGTGTGGAGTAGCCATAATATAAAACATTGGATAGTGGAAAGAAAAAGTGGCTAATGGATATAATGATAACTGTGATAGACTTTTATGTAATGTACCTTAATTAACGTTAGTCATGTAAGAATCAGGAGATCTTACGGTCAGGATGGCCGAGCTGGCACACAGGCTCTCATGCTAATCTTAGATCTCGGTTTTTAAGCACTCTCTGAGAGAGAGGTAAGTTGGGCGCGTCTGGTGTGAAAGTCAGTCTGTGTCGAGAGTTCAAAAAATAAATTTTAATAAAATAATAAAAAAATTGTTGGAAAGACTGTTTCCGAGAGACCCCGCGATATCGATCGCGCAGCTATGTATAAGTGAAAAGGTCAATATACTTGTTTGCGAATATACATATGTAACTTTATTGGAACTTTAATACACGTCTGTACAGTGCCAAGAACAGAAGCCGACTCTTTTTCTCTCTGTTAAGCGCTGCCAGATCTCCTTATAATACTAGGGATGCCAGATTGCCACTTTGATATGAACAGCTGGCGCTAATATCGAACACACCCCCACAAAGTTGCAATCTTAAATACAGCTTATTCCTAACGAAATGATACATTCATTATGTTTCTTGCCGCTTAAACCCTTCGTTAGGACGTCCGCCGCCATTAGTTCCGTAGGCATATACTCCACGGAAATATCACCACTCTTGTACATCGCTTGAATGAAGTGGTGACGCACGTCAATATGTTTTGTGCGTGGATGGAATCCAAAACCTTTGACCATATGTTGTGCGCTTTGATTATCATTAAAAATACGCACAGATCCACATTCTATACCGATTCTGTTTAGTAGGGCCTTCAGGTATAGAGCCTCCTTTACTGCCTCGGACATTGCCAAGTATTCTGATTCCGTACTAGACAATGCAACAGTACGTTGCTTTCGTGCGCTTGGCCAGAGTAGAAGCGGCGGTCCGTTAAATTGCCACCCCAATCTGCATCGACCACGCCAAAAAGATCATCTCCTGTCTTTCTGAACATAAGTCCGGTCATCTTTGTGCCTTGAAGATAACGTAAAACGCGTTTTGACGCCTTCCAGTGATCAGATGTGTAACTTGAATTAAACTGGCTCAAGAAACTCACTGCATATGCTATGTCAGGACGAGTGGTTACTGAAAGAAACATTAAAGAACCTATTAATTTTTGATAAGGGTACTTTCCCATTTCGTCCTCATTAGATTCAGCCGCAATGCTGATTTTGCCTCTATAGGTGTCGTTGCCGGCTTGCAATCTGTCATGTCTTTTCAATATGGCATCGATGTACTTCTCTTGGGATAGAAAAACGCTCTGCTGCTTTTTGATCTGATTAAATTCTATGCCCAAACAAGTCTTTACTGCGCCAAAATCCTTCATTTTAAAAGTCTTCTTAAGATGCTCCTTCGTTTGCTGCAACCATTCCGGATGATTTGATGCTATTAGCAAATCATCGACATAAATCGTGAAGATCAAAAAGTTTTCCTTTTATCATTTTATCTCGTTGTCAGTTTACAATACCATTGTAGTCCGGACTGGCGTAGTCCATATAGAGCTCTTCTTATTAGACACACGGAAATCTCATCTCAGTTATAGCTTTGCGCCATTGAATTTGCTGCTCTCTTATACTCTGCGTCGGGGCGTTGTTGATTCGATCCCATGAGAGCTCCAGAGTTCACCTTTTGCATAAACTCGTTGAACTTTTCTGGAATATCCATGTATACCTTCTCTTCCAGTTCACCGTTGAGGTACGCTGTGACCACATCCATTTGATGGATCTCCATGTCATATTCAGCTGATAAGGCCGCTAGCAGTCTAACCGATGTAAATCGCGCCACGGGCGAATACGTTTCGTGAAAGTCTTCTCCTGGTTTTTGTGCATAACCCTTTGCAAGTAAACGCGCCTTCTTTCGTCCTGTTGGAGTGCCGTTGTTCTTTGTTTGGAACACCATTTTGTTTCCAATCACCTTTCGGTCTTTTGGCCGCTCAACAATTTCCCAGGTCTTGTTAAGAATTTGAGCCATAAACTCATCTTCCATAGCTCTTGTCCAGTTCTCAGCATCGCCACTGCCTTGGGCTTCCCTGATGGTTACTGGATCTTCTGTAGCTACTGCAAATGCCATTTCGCACTCCTCGAATAAATCCTCAGCTGAGTCTAGTTCATCCTGATGACCAATGTGTTCGTCTGCCGAAACATTTCTTCCTTGTTGATAGACTTTCCGTGGCCTACCACGCTAACCGGTTCTTAGCAACTTTGGTCGTCCTCTGCCATGTCTCTCAGGTTGATTTACCTCTTCGGTATCATCCTCGTAGCTTGATGAACTTCTCTCAGTCTCATCCACTTGGTCACCTAGTGGAATATCTACGCCATTTTCTGGCTCTTCATAGAATTCTTGAAATTCGCTTTTGAATCCTGAAATATTCATAAATTTAACATCATTGCTTATTAAAATCTCGCGCCGTTTTGGTTGATACAGTCGATAGGCTTTCGACTCTGATGAATATCCCAATAATATACATTCCTCCGATCGTGACTCGAACTTGCCCTTGATTTTGCCCTTCATTAGTGCATACGCTTTTGTGCCAAATGTACGCATGTGTCTCACACTCGGAACTTTTGCAGTCCAATACGTGTATGGCAACTCTCCAGATAATTCTTTTGTTGGACATCTATTCCTGATATAGCACGCCGTGTTAATTGCCTCTGCCCAAAATGATGGTGGAGCGCCCGCTTGTTTCATCATACACCTGGCCATCTCTACCAGTGTACGATTTTGACTTTCAGCTATACCATTCTGCTGGGGTGTGTGGGGGCACAGTGAGTCGTCGGCCAATTCCATGCTCGCTCAAGTACTCATCGAATTTCTTGTTTCGATATTCCGTCCCATTGTCAGTCTGTAACATTTTGTTGAGGGGGGAAGGGGACGCACAACCCGAATAACGCAGGCAGAATAAAAGAATAGAGATAGATAGATGTATGCGTTCAAATACATACGCAATTAGAATACATGTGTGCATTGCTCTGGAAAGTTTTTGAACGTTACTTTTTTAACACCCTTCCTCAATGCAACCATGTTTACAAAGTTAGCTCAAATTTAACATACTCACAAAGTCATTATGCTTTTTCTTTGGCAAATTCTTAGTTAAAATATCCGCTATCATTAAATCAGTCGAAACATACTTCAACTCAACAAAACCTTCAGATACAGTTTGTCGTACAAAATGATATCTTATATCTATATGTTTTGTCCTAGAATGATGAACTGGATTCTTCGCCAACTGTTGGGCACTCAAGTTATCTCCATATACAACTGTTGGGGTCTCGGCATTTCCACATCCCAGCTCAATGATTAAGCGTCGCAAAACGATAGCTTCTTTGCATGCGGTCGACAAAGCTATATACTCAGCTTCAGTGCTACTTAGCGCCACACTGCGCTGTTTCTCAGATTTCCAAGATATTGGGCCTCCGGCCAAAAAGAAAACATAGCCGGTATAGGACTTCCGGTCAGTTTTGTCACCACCCCAATCGGCATCTACATATCCAGAAAAAGCTTGGCCGGTCCTTTTATAGCGTAGCTTTTTATCCATCGTTGATGCCAAATACCGCAGGATGTGCTTCACACCTGCTTCATGCTCTGAATGCGGATCTTGATTTCGCTGAGCCAACTTTGCAACTGAATGCAATATATCCGGTCTGGTGGTTAGAGCCAGCCACATCAGTTCGCCAATTTGAGTCTGGTACGACCCTATGTCAACCCTCTTGCACTGCTTATTGTCGCATGCCACTTGATGCCCTGCGTCAAGAGGAGTAACCGCCGGTCTGCAGTTTTCGATACCGTATCGAACCAACATATCGTTGATATATTGGGAATGGCCTAGAGTAATAGGCCCAAGCTCACCGTCTCGATGAATCTCCATACCCAGGAATAGCTCAGTTGCACCCTTGTCTGTGCAATCGAACGCGTTTGATATCGCTGCTTTGATGGCATCCATCTTCTGTTTTGAACGACAAGCTATAAGGAGATCATCAACATAAACAAGAATTAATGTTAAGTCTTCTTCACCATGGTTTTGGTATAGACACGGCTCACTACTACATGGTTTAAAACCCAAATCTCGTAATACAGCGTCCAGCTTAGAGTTCCATGCCCTTCCCGATTGTTTCAAACCGTAGATTGCCTTCTTCAAATGTAATGCATGTCTTACATGGAGTATTGGGCGCGAAGTTGGTCACTTAGCCCACGTACCCTTACTTGCGATTTGCGTCAGACTTTTATAATTAAGATGACCAAAGCGTTTGTGCCACAATGATACATCTTCTCCGACAGCAGCAAAAAGATTTTCCGATTCAGCTTCAAAAACAAAGTTGCCTATCTTTTTTGCTTCTAAAATACATTCACCATTTTGTATGATCTTGGCCATATGTTTTTCGAAATGTACAACACTTTTATATTCAATAACACGCGCCACTGACATAAAGTTTCCTGCCAGCCCTGGTACATAAAGCACGTTGTTCATTGTTAATTTACATATTCCAGTCCGAATAGTGACTTTTCCTTTGCCTTCTGCACGTAAATACCCCGCATCTGCCAGACTGATCTTCTCATCATGTACAGAGAAATCTGAAAACATACTCTTATCGCAACACTTATGACTCGTCGCACCAGAATCCAAGCACCACTTCTCTCTTTTCATATTCTCTGCTTCCAAAGCATTTATCAAGCTACATTGCTTGTTCTCCATTTTCTCAGTGTATTTGTACTCTTTCTCTCTTTTTATCGACTCTCTCTTTGCCGCACTGTGCTTTGACATGCCCTTGCCTGCCGCATTTGTAACAAGTAATTTGCGAACGATTTCTCTGTGTGCGTGCATTTTGATTTCTGTTTCTGTTCTGCATAGCAACAAATGCCTCTTGCCCATTCTCTTTCGTTACAGTTAGACGTTTTCGTTCTGCTTCCTCCTTTAATTTTATGCAGAGAATTTCAAAACTGGGCAAATCGTCGCGCGTCTCGATGGCGACAACGAAATTCTCATACACTGGTGGTAAACTCGATAACAAAATGATAGTACGTAACTCCTCATTTATTTGTACACCGGCGCCTGCAAGCTGATCTAACACATCAGAGAAACCATTTATATAACTGGGCATATCTTGACCGTCTGTCATGCGTAAGCTTAGCAACTTATTGTACAGCGATACCTTCCGCACCGGTCCCTTTGGCTGATGGACATCTCGTAGTCTTGTCCACGCCTCAAATGCCGTTAAACAATTTTTTATGTATGCCAATTGCGATGGTTTTACGCTCAACGTAATACTTGCTAGGGCCTTCCGATCCAATCCTCCGAGATCGAAACCTTCCACCGTGGGCAAATTTCCAGCCGTTACATCCCACAAGTCTGAATGCACCAACACGCTGCGCATTTGTATATTCCAAGAATCATAATTCTTTTCGTCCAACTTCTCGATGTGGTACAGATTACTCATGTTGTCTTTTGAGTCTCTTCCCCGAATAAAGTTCGTAACTTATTCGTAGCTTTAATGCTCTCTGATATAAATCGTTAAATATATCACTTCATTACTTTACTATTCAAAACCGTGCCCTGGGCCCATAACCTGTTGAGGGGGAGGGGACGCACAACCCGAATAACGCAGGCAGAATAAAAGAATAGTAACACGTCCGTACAACTCAGAAGTTTATTAGAGACTAATTGCGCGTGCCAGTAATTCAGTCGGGCAAGCGCAGTATTCAAATACAAAAAAGAGATAGATAGATGTATGCGTTCAAATACATACGCAATTAGAATACATGTGTGCATTGCTCTGGAAAGTTCTTGAACGTTACTTTTTTAACACATTTTTATATTGTGACCTGTAACATTCTCAACGAAAGATTTGTATGATTTAAATACTTCGAAAACTTCAGATTTTTGCTTGAGAAAATAAACTGAACAATATCTGGAAAAATCATCTGTGAATGTGATAAAATACTTATATCCACTCATAGACTGAGTACGCATCGGTCCACACAGATCGCTGTGCACAATCTCCAGTGTCTGCTTTGACCTTTTCACCGTCGAGCTCTTGTAGGCATTTGCTGCCTGCTTTTCGCTTATGCAAATCTCACACTGCGAGAGTTTTGCATTCTCCTTTATGTTCATACCATGTACCTTTCCGTCTTTGGCTAAACACTTCAGGTCAACCTCATTTAGATGACCCATACGGTCGTCACACACATTATTTGATTCGTGTTCCTCGGCATTAACGTAATACAGATTTCCGTATCTCTGAGCTCGAAACCAAACTTGCTTATTATTTTTCATAATAACTGCTTCATCCTTACGAAATATAACTTCGTATCCCTTGTTGGTAATTCGAGATACCGAAAGCAGATTTTGTCGTAGGTCAGACACATACAAAACTTCTTTTAAGGTAATTCCATTTGTATGCTGCTTCTCTTTCACTTCAATGTTGATCTCGCCGACGCCTTTCACCTCTGCGGTGTCCTTGTTGGCCAAATGCAATGTCTTATCACTACCTTGTACTTGATAAAATGCATTTTTGTTGGAACTCATGTGTGCGGTCTAGACACCACAAGTTACTTTTTCTCTCAGCATTATACGCACATTCCTCAACGTTGATCGCTTCGTTCTTCATTTGCCTTTTGTTCTCTTTTGGCTCTTTCTCTCTCTTTCTTTGCATGAAGTCTCGCTTTAGTTGGACAGTTACGAGCGAAATGTCCGATCTTGTCACACGCAAAACATTTTCGTGTCTCTTTTTTCGTGCTTCCCTCTCTGTCGTTGCCTTTGCGGCGGTCGACGTATAACGCACTCTGCTCTTCGCGCGCTTTTTTGGCTTGTCGCGCTTCTGACTCCTCCAATATCTTCACACGCAAAATATCAGGGCTGGGCAATTCGTCACGTGTTTCTATTGCGCATCGGAAAGTCTCATAGGTATCCGGTAAACTATACAATAATAGAATGGCGAGTAAGTCGTCGCCTATAGTTACCCCTATTTCTTTTAATTTCTTAACCGCGCCAAAGAAGTCATTTATATGGAGACGCGCATCACTACCCTCACACATACGGGATAGCGCCACTCGTTTGAGTAAACTGGCCTTTCGTACCGGCCCCTTGGATTGAAATGTTTCCTCTAATTTCAACCAATAATCTCTTGCTGATGCACAGCTTTCAATTAGTCCCAATTCTGCTGTACTGATGGATAGCATCGAGCTTTTTCATCTTGTGTTTACCACGCCGCTCGATCCGCTGCCGCTTCTGGGCATACCTTGGAGCCGTTCACATATTGCCATAAATCGTTTTTCACGAGAATGGCACGCATTCGCAATTTCCACGTGTCATAGTTTTCCGCGTTGAGCGGTTCTATCTTTATGAGTGCACTTGCCATTTTGCACAGCTTTTGCATTCACTTATTGTCTTTTCAATTATACGTATGGGTCTGGGCCCATAACCTGTTGGAAAGACTGTTTCCAAGAGACCCCGCGATATCGATCGCGCAGCTATGTATAAGTGAAAAGGTCAATATACTTGTTTGCGAATATACATATGTAACTTTATTGGAACTTAACTACACGTCTGTACAGTGCCAAGAACAGAAGCCGACTCTTTTTCTCTCTGTTAAGCACTGCCAGATCTCCTTATAATACTAGGGATGCCAGATTGCCACTTTGATATGAACAGCTGGCGCTAATATCGAACAAAAATAATTACTCGGTGAACACGTTAAGAATAACTATAAGTACAGTTAAACAAACAAAATAAAAGCTACTATTACTCTAAGCAATCAACAACCCGAAACTCTTACCAAGTCGTTTAATTTATCTACCGCCCACAAATGTATTTTGAAGTGTGCAAATATGCAAATTACATTTTACCGATTAATAATTTTATTATTATCCATCTCTGGCGATCGTCCATCGCTAACCATTCGTCGCTTTTTTCCTATGTACATACTCTTAATAAATCGTTTGTTGTGTACATATTATTTGAATATATTGAATATGAATTTGTCTTTTAATTCCTTTGCTTGTTGTATTTATTTGTTATATGTAATGTCTATTGGCGTTAAATTCACTTTTAAATAATGATATTCAAAGTTTGTCAGTAGATTCCTGATTTAAATATTAAATAACAGATTGGTGGATTATGACTTTAAATTCTAGTGCTTGTTGCATTAAATTGTTATATGTAACAGAGAACTGCAATGAGTAATAAAATTTACGGTGCACCCAATCATTGAGTTTGATTTTGTTCATGCGGTCCTATGTATTGAGTGAATGAGCTGTATCGGTATCACGAATGCTCACAAAAGTATTGCTAGTAGTTCATATGACCGCATATTTATGTACATTTTTGTTTTGTTCGAACGATTTATCGTCTGTTTGCTCACAATCACACTTTTCACTGACTATAATTATTTATCGAATTTTTGTCATCGCCAAAACAAAAAATATAAGTTCTTGGAACAAATGGATTAAATTAATTCGAAGTTCATAACAGAGCAAATCAAAAATGGAAACTTTACTCGGTCCACCAGGTCTGATTATACGATATTGCCAAATTAAGTATTTTGCCGCATTTGCTGTGCTGTTCTGAAATTCACGGCGAATTTGACATCCAATTTGGCTAGGCATGGCTGTTGCAAAACAGCAAAGCAACCACAATGCCTAAAAATAGCATCCACATTGGATAAGGCTGAAGCCGTTGAACGATGTGCAACGTGGGTCAAAGAAGATAAGCCTTATATATGAAGATGCCATTGCAGAACTGAAAGCAAAGACTCTTCACAGTGTTGATGAAGTTTGGGTCGCCAATTTAAGTATCTGGCATAAAGCTGCATTCTTTTTATATCCACCAGCGATAAATTTGCAACTTGAGGATTTAGCCTACATCAAAAGATTTTGCAGTACCCACATTTTGGATGCAACACCGTAGGGTGACTTTTTGCCTCCAACTACATCTTCCAGCGCTTCGTCAACACAATTTTCTTTCGGGGAGCAAGCTCAGAACGATTCAAACAACCATGTCTCACGATACAATGCTTTAGGCGATTCATTTTTCTTCTCTTATTTGACAACCGACAAACCGACAAGAAACCCATTCGACACACCTGAAGAAGAAGTTGAAAGAAGTTGCAAGGAAGTTGTTGAAATAAGCGACAAGTTTAGTTTGAAGAAGTGGTGACAAATGAACAAGAAAAAATATCCTGGTTTATATAAGTTGGCGTTCCGAGCGATCTTTTTCTATGGCTGGCAACATTATTACCGAAAAGCGGAATAGACTTGGATCGAAAGCGGTTGATAGGCTTGCTTTTCCTAAATTCATTTTCAAAATTTTTTAATACATAAACGTAATCTGCTCCATATACAATTTTTTTTCTTTAATATGTTATGTTTATTTACTGCTTTCCACATTTTTATTTTTTTTCCCTTTATGTTTGTACATCTTAAATACATACATACACTCACGATGAAAATAATAGTTTTTATTAAATACTTTTCGTTAATTGAAGAAAGAGTGAAATGGAGGATTCAATCCTTTTTAAATATCATAACGAACTAGGTCATATCGGCAGAGATAAAGTAATGGAAAGTTGTGAAACACATTAGCAATTGCTTAAAGTGTGTTGCGTATTCGCCAAAGTCTGGAAAAGGGGAAGGAATGTTGCACATTATTCCTAAAGGGAATCGACCCTTTGAACTAATTCACATTGATCATTGTGGTCATATAGCATCAGGCATATGCAAGAAGGACTTGTTTGTTATTATTGACGGTTTTACCAAATTCCAACAAAGACGACGAATACTTAAGAAGAGGGAGCTGTTTTACATCATCAGATTTTGAGAAATTTGTAAATCAGAGGGTCCCCTCAAGCTAATGGTCAAATTGAGATTGTGAATGGTACCTTGGGACCCATGTTTGCTAAATTGACGGAACCAGAGAAGGGTATATATAGGGGTTGAGTTAAGAGAAGGACTAGAGAAGTTAGGAATAGTAAATAATGATGGAAATTTGGATACAATTAGAAAGGATGGAGAAATACATCAAAAGCAAATCCAGAATTACAATGAGCAGCAGTATAATAGCAAAAGGGTAAATTCCACAGGATATAAGGCGAGGATTATATTATGGTGAAGAATTGATTCAACTATAGCAGCGTCAAAAAGCTAATTCCAAAACACAAAGGGGCTTATGTGATGACAAGGTTCTCAAAAATGACCGATTTCTAAGGATGTGCAAGGCTTTCAGCTTAGTCGTAACCCTCATCAAGGTGTGTGGATTTGGCACAATCATTAACAGATATATTAAACTAACAAATGTTACATTTGAAAGCAATCGCGTTAAAAGTAACGAAGTTATTTACAAAGGCACTGTTTGCGACCGATCGTTCCTATGGGAGCTATATGATATAGTCATCCGATCTTGATCAAATTTGGCACAGTAGTTTACTGGTGTAATAAACTCTCTAATATTAGGTTTCACGATAATATCACAGAAATTAACGAAGTTATTGAGAAAAGTCACTGTTCGTGACTTTGGGGTTTGTATGGGAGCTATATGATATAGTGGTCCGATCCGGCTGAACCCGAGATATACAACCCCTGCAGTATATACAAGTGCTCTTAGCATTCAGCTCTGTAGCTCTTACGGTCTAGGAGGAGTTTGCGTTGATCCAGACGGACGGACGGACGGACGGACGGACATGGCTATTTGAACTTGTCTCGTCGTGCTGATCAAGAATATATATACTTTGTATGGTCGGAGATGCTTCGTTCTATGCGTTGCACACTTCTGACCAAAATTAATAGCCCCTTTTTGCAAGGGTATAAAAATTGTAAAAGATGAGTCAAAGTTTACTGATAAAAAAGCACTGGCTTATATTGAACGTAAATTCTTCTCAACTGAACTACGTGTAAAATTTTAAGACCTAAAAAGAAAGCATGCCCATTTCTATGTCTTCAATGTATTCTGTGAAATGCTTAAAATAAAGATTTACTGATTTTTCCTTTTCTTAATAATGTCTATTACGTAAGTTAGTTCGATTGCTTGTACGCTATTGCTTTCAAGATTATTTATTTTTTTCTTCTAATTCGTTTTTATCGTCCTGATCAAGAATACCAATTTCTCGTTTGTTATGTTTTACAATTTGTAATCCATTAATTGCTTAGTTTTTTTGTTAAGTATTGAATATGAATTTGTCTTTAAATTCCTTTGCTTGTTGTATTTATTTGTTATTCACTTAAATTCACTTTTAAATAAAAAATATTCAAATTTTGTCAGTAGATTCCTGATTTAAATATTAAATAACCGATTGTTGGATTATGCCTTTAAATTCCAGTGCTTGTTGCATTAAATTGTTCTATGTAACAGAGAACTGCAATGAGTAATAAACCAATCATTGAGTTTGATTTTGTTTATGCGGTCCTATGTATTGAGTGAATGAGCTGTATCGGTATCACGAAAGCTCACAAAAGTATTGCTAGTAGTTCATATGACCGCATATTTATGTAGATTTTTGTTTTGTTCGAACGATTTATCGTCTGTTTGCTCACAATCACACTTTTCACTGACTATAATTATTTATCGAATTTTTGTCATCGCCAAAACAAAAAATATAAGTTCTTGGAAAAAATGGATTAAATTAATTCGAAGTTCATAACAGAGCAAATCGAAAATGGAAACTTTACTCGGTCCACCAAACGAAAAGGACGCAGTGCGATTTGGTCAATATTGTCGGAAATAATAAGGTCTGATTATACGATATTGCCAAATTAAGTATTTTGCCGCATTTGCTGTGCTCTTCTGAAATTCACGGCGAATTTGACATCCAATTTGGCTAGGCATGGCTGTTGCAAAACAGCAAAGCAACCACAATGCCTAAAAATACCATCCATTGGATAAGGCTGAAGCCGTTGAACGATGTGCAACGTGGGTCAAAGAAGATATGGTGAAAGCATTGGAGAACAGTGTCTAAGCTGCAGCAGCCGCAGAGATCACCGATATGTTAGAAATATGCAGAAAGACCGTGAAATATTTTAAAAAGGCTAGTTTGCAGCACCTTCTTCCCACCTCGCTAAAAAGCAAATGCCCAACACGGTTGTGTTATACTCGATAATTGAGACGAAATCAACAACATTTTGAAAAACAACGAACGATGCCAACGTATGTTGCATATTAAAATAACATTACATTTAAATGAAGCAAGTAAGTCGACTCGTCGACTTGGGTATACCATACACCAGGTGAAACAAATATTTCAAATTTCGAAAACCAAATGTATGTCTATTAAATTGTTTTTACATGTTTTATAGTACATATGTGCTTGCTCACTCTACGAACACACGAGCACTCTAGCGCCGCCACTAGCCAACGGCCAATTCTGGCCTTGTGGACCGCTTAGTAAAATACGTTCATACGCATATTTTGCATGTTTCTAGTCCGATTTCAATAAAATTTGGTAGTTTGGTAGAAATAGATAAGATTAATTAGTTTGCCGAATTTGAATGCGATAGTCAAAAAAAGACAGGAGAAAATCGGTTTTTTCTTAATTATGGAGGCGGAAGTGGTCGTGGCAAAATATGAAAATATATATACTCTGCGCGCATACTAAGCCAGTATACATACAAAATTTGGTGACTTTAGCTTTGTTTGTTTTTGATAAAATCAGTTGTTTAATTTGCGTGGGCTGAAGTGGGCGTGGCAAAATTTTTAAATAGCCAGTTTCTGCGCGTCTATTAGCTAGCTGGTCTGCATACCAAATTTGATGTCTCTATTATACTTTTTAAGAAAAGCAGTTTTATGTGATTCCTGGGGGCGTAAGGGGGCGTGGCAAAAAGTATGAACAATTAATTTCTGCGCGCTAACTAAACGGGTATACAAACTAAATTTGATGTCTCTAGCTGTTATACTTTTTAAGAAAAATAGTTTTATGTGATTCCTGTGGGCGTAAGGGGGCGTGGCCGAAATTCCAATTAACTCTATATATGTACATAATACACGAGTATACATACCAAATTTGGTGGCTCTAGCTCTTATAGTCTCCGAGATCTCCGTGTTCATACGGACGGACGGACGGACGGACGGACGGACAGACGGACAGACGGACATGGCTAGATCGACTCGGCTGTTCATCCTGATCAAGAATATATATACTTTATAGGGTCGGAGAAGCTTCCTTCTGCCTGTTACATACATTTTGGCGACTTTAATATACCATTTCACCCTATGGGTATGCTATAAAAATTGCAACACTGCAGCCTCCCCATCGCTGTGTTATGTGTACCCGTCGATACATACAATTAAGACCCTTTGCATGGCAAAAGCTGAGGATGAAGATGCCATTGCAGAACTGAAAGCAAAGACTCTTCACAGCGTTGATGAAGTTTGGGTCGCCAATTTAAGTATCTGGCATAAAGCTGCATTCTTTTTATATCCACCAGCGATAAATATGCAACTTGAGGATTTAGCCTACATCAAAAGATTTTGCAGTACCCACATTTTGGATGCAACACCGGAGGGTGACTTTTTGCCTCCAACTACATCTTCCAGCGCTTCGTCAACACAATTTTCCTTCGGGGAGCAAGCTCAGATCGATTCAAACAACCATGTCTCGCGATACAATGCTTTAGGCGATTCATTTTTCTTCTCTTATTTGACAACCGACAAACCGACAAAAAACCCATTCGACACACCTGAAGAAGAAGTTGAAAGAAGTTGCAAGGAAGTTGTTGAAATAAGCGACAAGTTTAATTTGAAGGAGTGGTGACAAATGAACAAGAAAAAATATCCTGGTTTATATAAGTTGGCGTTCCGAACTCACTCCATCCCAGCTAGTAGCGCAGCGGCTGAGCGATCTTTTTCTATGGCTGGCAACATTATTACCGAAAAGCGGAATAGACTTGGATCGAAAGCGGTTAATAGGCTTGCTTTTCCTAAATTCATTTTCTAAATTTTTTAATACATAAACGTAATCTGCTCCATATACAATTTTTTTTCTTTAATATGTTATGTTTATTTACTGCTTTCCACATTTTTATTTTTTTTTCCCTTTATGTTTGTAGATCTTAAATACATACATACACTCACAATGAAAATAATAAAAATAATTTTTATTAAATACTTTTCGTTAATTGAAGAAAGAGTGAAATGGAGGACTCAATCCTTTTTAAATATCATAACGAACTAAGTCATATCGGCAGAGATAAAGTAATGGAAAGTTGTGAAACACATTAGCAATTGCCTAAAGTGTGTTGCGTATTCGCCAAAGTCTGGAAAAGGGGAAGGAATGTTGCACAGTATTCCTAAAGGGAATCAACCCTTTGAACTAATTCACATTGATCATTGTGGTCCTATAGCATCAGGCATATGCAAGGAGGACTTGTTTGTTATTATTGACGGTTTTACCAAATTCCAACAAAGACGAAGAATACTTAAGAAGAGGGAGCTGTTTTACATCATCAGATTTTGAGAAATTTGTAAATCAGAGGGTCCCTTCAAGCCCCCCTCAATGGTCAAATTGAGATTGTGAATCGTACCTTGGGACCCATGTTTGCTAAATTGACGGAACCAGAGAAGGGTATATATAGGGGTTGGAGATGAGTTAAGAGAAGGACTAGAGCAGTTAGGAATAGTAAATAATGATGGAAATTTGGATACAATTAGAAAGGATGGAGAAATACATCAAAAGTAAATCCAGAATTACAATGAGCAGCAGTATAATAGCAAAAGGGTAAATTCGACAGAATATTAGGCAGGGGATTATATTATGGTGAAGAATTGATTTAACTATAGCAGCGTCAAAAAGCTAATCCCAAAACACAAAGGGGTTTACGTGATGACAAGGTTCTCAAAAATTACTGATTTCTAAGGATGTGCAAGGCTTTCAGCTTAGTCGTAACCCTTATCAAGGTGTGTGGAGTAGCCATAATATAAAACATTGGATAGGTGAAAGAAAAAGTGGCTAATGGATATAAAGATAACTGTGATAGACTTTTATGTAATGTACATTAATTAACTTGTAGTTATATTTCACCTTGTTGTAACGTTTGTCATGTAAGAATCAGGAGATCTTACGGTCAGGATGGCCGAGTTGGCACACTGGCTCTCATGCTAATCTTAGATCTCGGTTTTTAAGCACTCTCTGAGAGAGAGGTAAGTTGGGCGCGTCTGGTGTGAAAGTCAGTCTGTGTCGAGAGTTCAAAAAAATAAATTTTAATTAAATAATAAAAAATAATTACTCGGTGAACACGTTAAGAATAACTATAAGTACAGTTAAACAAACAAAATAAAAGCTACTATTACTCTAAGCAATCAATAACCCAAAACTCTTACCAAGTCGTTTAATTTATCTACCGCAAATATGCAAATTACATTTTACCGATTAATAATTTTATTATTATCCATCTCTAGCGATCGTCCATCGCTAACCCTTCGTCGCTTTTGTCCTATGTACTTACTCTTAATAAATCGTTTGTTGTGTACACATTATTTTGTCTTGTGTTGTTATTTTACAATTTCAATGTGCAGATATTTTTCACCCAATATTGGTTATCGGCCAGAACACGAAATAAAAATTGTAAAAGATGAGTCAAAGAACGTAAATACTTCTCAACTGAACTACTTGAAAAATTTTAAGGTCTAAGATCTAAGACCTAATGTATTCTGTGAAATGCTCAAAATAAAGATTTACTGATTTTTCCTTTTCTTAATGGTGTCTATTACGTAATTTAGTTCGATTGCTTGTACGCTATTGCTTTCCACATTTTTATTTTTTTTCCCTTTATGTTTGTACATCTTAAATACATACATAAACTCACGATGAAAATAATAGTCACAACCCTTTAACTTAATTGAATTTAGATTAGCATATTTTTTTGGTGGAAAACAGTGACTATTATCTGATTGTAGGCCATTCTTTCGCAAACATAAGACTTTTCAGATAAAACGTTCTTCCGCATTGATGACTAATAGGTAAGGAAAGAGTTACCAAAAAAGTTGCAAGGGTATACAAACTTTGACGCGGTCGAAGTTAGCCCCGGCCCTCTGGTTTTTTTTTTTTTTTGTTCACATAGTTAAACTGGTTTTTATAACTGTAATAATTACGTACACAGTCATATCGCAATTCATATCAATTTTGAATGTAAAACTCTACTCATATGATAACGATCACTTCGGGTTAGCGTTTTTGCTACAACAATCAGGGTTGCGACTTGTTCGAGAAGCTTTTGAGTAAACGAAGAAAACATGTTGTAACATAGGTGTTGAGCGGAATGATTTCATTTTTTAAGTTTGATTGATCCTCTAATATCTTATATCTATTAGCTTTAAATTCACTTTTAAATAATGATATTCAAAGTTTGTCGGTAAGTGCATTATGGTAGATCCAATGTTGACAATGTCCAAATGTATTATTTTTGAGAGAAAGACACAACTAACTATAGCTAAGACTGCGTAGCTGCGCTGCCAGTGGCGCCGACTCAGTAATGTCCAGCACCATGCACTCATGGGTGGTCATGTTACTTAAGAGGCAATGCACTTGAATGTTGTATACATAAATATGTTTGTAATATTATTGGTGTGTTTTACTGAGTACAGTGATCACTTGATATTTCAGAACACGCTACAACATGGTTCCAGTCTTAAATATTATGTATCCCTTCGGTGCTTTTACTGGTTTTAGTATTTATTGTTGTTGTCGATATTTGTTAAAGTGGTGTTATTTCAAAAGTTAGTTTTGTATTTTCATTTTCTGTCTTTGCGATATTGCATACTGAGCATTCATTAATAATATTTTGAATTATATTTTCAATAATATTTTGAATTAGGTTTTGAAAATCGGTTTTTAAATCCTGTATGTAGAAATTCTTTGTTCTTCAGGATTATTTCTTTAAATTATGCAAACGTTTAAAGTTCCTCCAACTTAATGCTAGACTTCGAGGTTTTTGTATTTGCGTTCGATCTTATTATTTTAATAAAGGCTTGTTGGAATATGAGAAAATCTTGTTCATTATGAAAATATAGTACAGTTTTCTTACTGCAAAGATATCCTTTAATTATATGCCTTGCGTAAGCATTGGTCATATCTCATTTTCTAATATTGGAATGTAATTTTTATCCTCATGAGCACTATGTATTGTGGCTGCTGTGCTTTCTGTTGATCATAAAAAGTTGTGATCTATATTAATTCTGGAAAGGGCATCTGCTACGTAATTTTATTGCCTACTTTAAGGCAGATCGCAAATAAAATTTAAAAGAAAAAAAAAAATGTAGTTTCCTTCTTAAATATTCTTCTTCAAAATGTATTTAGCCTTTGCAGGCTTTTAGGAAAGTTCTGCCTGTCAACTTCTCGTATTTATTTAAAAATTTATGGATATAAAATTTGTGCTGTTAAACAAAGTTTGCTGGGTGCAAGGAAAATGATTTCTTTTAATTCTACTGCTCTTTTAATCATGAGAATTTAGAAATTAAAAAAATTTTCAAACATTATATTTATTGAAGAGCCTGAGTCGACTACACATTTCAAAAGCTTATTATTCATCATTATTCTGATGAAGGACTTGTTCGGATATGTTCATTTTGCAAATTCCACTATTACTTTCTCTTTGCCTTTTAGTAGGCTGGTTTGCTACATTATTTTTTGGATAATTATTTTGCTGTTGACAATTCATTGGTTTTTGAGCCCTGTCAATATTTAATTTTTTGTTGAAATTCCTGGAAAAGTTGTTGGTTTTGTGTTGTATCGAACTGTTTTGTTTGGGAGTTGTACTATAGGGTACAAAAGGGTTTTCCACCTTTTGATTTTGGCTTTGATTTGATTTTCTGATTTCTGTTATACAATTCTCGTATAACCCTTCTCTTTGAGCTACTTGCTTCAACTTGCTGACTGTGGTTATATCGTATCTAGCTAACGCCATAAATAATCTATCGGGTAATTTTTTGTTTATTACATCTTTAATAGTGTTATTTAAAGCATTTGTATAATGAATGGTGTTATTTGCATCGTTTTCTAGACTTAGTTTGTTTGTGATAATATAGGACTTATCTTCTAATTCTGTTACAAACTTCCGAAAGTTTCCTGTATAGCGTTGTAGAGGCGTCGAAGAAGTTCCATACAGGGGATCTGCGTCTTCAATTAATTGATGAAGAGTGACCTTAGTTCCGGGTAGGTGTTGGCTTGTCCAATTTGAGAGATCCGTTGTGCCTCTACAGTGAGCTGCATCTCGATTGCATTGAACAATGTGTTATGTTACTTTATATCACTTGTTGGATATAAGTGCATGATGAAATCTATCCTCCTTATGAATGAATTTGGATAGATATGACCTGATACCCAACTTGCTGCAGCAGCAGCTGCAGGTCAAGCAAGTGGTCAGTGGAGTCATACTTTAAAAGAGCGAACGAAAAATTGAAACAAGTCCAACAAAATTTTGCATATACTTTGTTGCAAGAAACACCAACAAGGTAGAACGGCTTCCACCGTAATGAGTTGGGCTGGTTCTTTTTTTTCATAAATTGCTTCAATGAAGTTAAGTACACTATAATGTCATCCATATAAACAAGGCAATCCTTATAAATAAGGTCATCCAAAAGATTACTCATGCAGGCCCATTTTTAAGTGTGTGTTTATGCCCAACCGGGCAACACAAGGGTTAAAGGAGGCGGAAGCTTTCACCTCGCGCCGCTCTCCCGATGGTGCCCATCGCTCTCCCCACGAAAGAACTCCCCACACTCCGCTCCAAGCGGGGCTTGGTGCCCTGCTCTTAAGCTAAGCTAGAGTTAGTTGAAGTTTATACCTGAATACATCAAGTGAAGTGAAAATACTCTCTGCGTGTCAAATAATTTACTGGGAGGAAAAAGGGAAAAGGAAAAATTCACCTAGCTGCCATCAACCAGAAGGAAGTTCGACCCCCTACATAAACATTTGGTCCTTCGAGCCGGATACTAAGATCCTCTCGAACCACTAGCATCGGTGGAATTTCATCCATATTTCAAGCTAAGTAATTTTTTTTGCAAATTATAGGTATATGAGTACATGTACATGCCTCCAGCATCCGTACCCATACTCACATACATATAATTGTTGCCATTGATTCTCCTAATCCAAGTAAAAATTACTTTCACGCAAATTTTTCCTCCTCAAAGGAGAGAAAATTTTGGTCCCCAAATTTTCATACATATATATGTGTCCAGTACATAAGGCGCCATATTGGTTCGCCCACTTCAAGTTTTTTTTTTCTCGCACTTTGGCATATATAGTGAATCAAACCTACGGAAAAAGTGATCTCCTACATATAAAATATATATATATGCAAGCAGAGTGTGTGAATGTGACAAAAATTACAAACATATCCAGTGCTACATTAAATCCAAAAATAAAGGGTTTGTGCAAATACAGTCCACTCCTGGGAAAAGTGTGCGCGCAGTGAAAGGTGGTTCCAACGAAGAGAAGAAAATTTTCAATACGAATAATAAAGATTTAAAAAAAAAAAAAAAAAAACGAAAGTGAACCACCCTCTCACATATAAAAGCCACACTTAGACATTTCTGGTGACCAGACACCCTATAAAGTTGGGGGCATATCGGTTAGACACAGCAAAAGAAGTCATATTAAAAAAAAAAAAAAAAACCATTAATTTATATAAAGAAATCCGATCCATTCACACCTCTGCATATCGCCATTCCATATTTTCATATTTAAAAAAAAAAAAAAGAAATTTTTAAATACATATATATACTCCAACATTTTACATATCCATACACATACATATATATACATATTTTTCCATACATAAAATTTTACATATATATATTCATATCCATATACATATACATATTTTTTTACATACATAAAATTTTACATATTGATTCTCATATACATATCAATACATACATATATTCCACAAAAATTTCTAATTTTTTCGCACACAAATATATTTTTCCATCACCGCGAACAAATCCCGCTATCCCTTGCAGCCTATATACATACATACATACGTGCATACATAAGTACCGCTTAACTGCAGTATACCAGCACAGCTGCAAGCTCATGTGCCAAAGACCGGCACAAAGCAAACGACCAAAAGTAGCTGTGCTGTATACCCTAGGTTGGCAGGCACTTTGTGGGGTATATATGTTGAAGGGTCACGTTGAGGAAAAAATCGAATAATATTTAATTGGTAAAAATTTGTGTTCCGCGTTTTTGTTTATTCTATTCCCACGCGTTCCAAGTCGTATCTTTGGAGTTAGATTCCAATTCCAAAGTGTTTCCACGCGTTCCAAGTCGCATTTTTTGGAGTTATATTTCAATTCCAAAGTATTCCCACGTGTTCCAAGTCGTATTTTTGGAGTTATATTTCAAGTCCAAAATATTCCCACGTGTTCCAAGTCATATTTTTGGAGTTATATTTCAATTCCAAAGTATTCCCACGTGTTCCAAGTCGTATCTTTGGAGTTAGATTCCAATTACAAAGTGTTTCCAAGCGTTTCAAGTCTTATCTTTGGTTCTATTTTCAATTCCAAAGTGTTTCCACCCGCTCCAAGTCGCATCGTTGTAGTTATATTTGAATTCCAAGGTGTTCCAAGCCGTTCTTAGGGTTTTTTGGCAGTGTTCCAAGTCATTCCAAACGTACCAGCTCGTTTTCAGGTTTTTCAATCTATTTCAAGGCGTTTCAAAGCCGTTCGTCAGGTGGTTTGGTAGTGTTCCAGTTTTTCCCAAACGTTCCAGTTCGTCTTTTTGGCTAATTTTCAAGCCGTGCCAAGCCAGCTCACCACTTTATAACCGCCACTCTCTGGGGTTATGAGCACGAGCCCGTCAAAAGACGAGAAAGCTGCTGAGAACACTTCCGCCCCGAGCAAATCCTCAATTGCTGCTCCAGGTCAGCGCCAGAGGAGTACCAGCCCTACTACTCCTCCTTCCCGAGCATTTCAGACCCTCTCTAGTCCACTAACTCTCAAGTCCGCACCATCGAGCACGACCTTTCAGCAAGCCACGTCAGAGCCACGACGAGCAAGCCAAAAAGAGGTCAAATCATTGGTACCACTTCCACAGATTTTGGTAACCGCCCCAAGAGTCACTCGGTCCGAGACCAAAAGGGTTTTAGCTGCTTCCACCATGGCTTTGAAGAAGTTTGTTTCCATTTGCGATAAACTAAGTCAGTTTGAAGTCGACACCCACGTCACGTCACTGTCCGAGGTCAGCGTATTTACGCTCCAAGTCCGTCGTGACCGAGTTCAAGCGTTGTGGGAGAAGGTCGAGCAGGAATATGAGAAATGCGAGGCACTCTCAGATGGTAAAGACGATAGCTCTGAAGATTTAGCCATCCAAGCTAAATATGACAAATGCTATCAAGTTTACGAGCGATGCACGGCTCGATTAAACGAGCTTATCCATGAAGGGTCTGCTCCGACTCCTCCGAACCGTCATGCGCCTACCTCTGCACCAGCAGAACGAGGCTGTCGATTGCCACCCATTGACACAGAAGTCTTTACGGGAGATTATTTAAAATGGCCCACGTTCCGTGACTTGTTTACAGCCATCTACATAAGCGATTCGCGAATTTCCCCTGTTGAAAAGCTGTACCATCTCCTAGCGAAAACGAGGGGTGAAGCCAACCTCATTGTAGCAAAATTCCCGCTTACAAATGATGGTTTTGAAACGGCATGGAATGCACTTAAACAGCGTTTCGAAAATAAGCGACTCATCGTGAACAGCCAATTCCGAGCACTTCTTGACCTGCCTCAAATTTCCCATGAGTCCGGAAAAGCATTACAGGATCATCAGAATGCTCTGCAGGCATCCATTCGCGCTTTTGAGCACTGTGGCCTGCCAGTAACCACTTGGGGAGGCATGTTCGTATTTTTCTGTTCCATCAAATTGCCAAAGAATACCCTTTCATTATGGGAGCAATCTCTGGGAGACAAGACTGCCATTCCAGAGTGGCAAATGATGGACGATTTCCTCACTGAGCGGTTCCGTACGCTCGAAGCGGTGGAAAATACAACTGCAATGGCTATTTCGGTTCCCACATCGAAACCTCCACGAAATCCGATTCCAGCCACCCGAAAGGCTAATACATTTGAAGCCAAGGTGACCACCAAACCAAAATCCTGTGATCTCTGTATGAAGGAGAATCACCCGGTGCGTCGATGTCCCCGCTTCCTTCAGATGACGGTGCCAGAGAGGGTGGCATACATAAAGAAAAAGTCCCTTTGTCTGAACTGTTTCGCAAGAGGACATCAAGTAAAAGACTGTCCGAGTCAGCACAATTGCTTCACGTGCAAGGGGCGTCACAATACGCTCTTGCACAAGGACGCCCGACCGGAGAATAATCCAACGTCGGTCCCAGCCCAGCCCAGTTCGCACAATATTGTCCGGACTTACTTTACCTCTGAGGCAAGGTCCTCACGAGATAAGTTGCTAGGTACAGCGATCGTGGACTTTTGGCACAAGGGCACTACTTATGCTTCACGGGCGCTATTAGACCCGGCTTCTGAAGCCAATTTCATATCCGAAAGAATGTTCCGACTCATGAAGTTACCATTCCAAACTGTCAGGGCCGAAGTGACAGGCATTAACGGAAAGGTCAATAGAACCTTGAAGGTCTGTCACATAAGCATTCGGTCATCGCATGGACCTCCAGTCCAGATCGAGATAGAAGCGTTTGTCTTGTCCCAAGTTGCTGATGATTTGCCGTCATGTACGATAGCCCAAGCCACACTGGAAGGAATGCCCAATATTCCTCTAGCCGACCCCTCCTTCAGATTAAAGGCAAAGATCGATCTACTCCTTGGCATTGATGTAATACCAGCGGTGACTCTTTCCGGCATCCAGACCGAAGTGTGCGGATCTTTAATGGCTCAAGAGACGAGATTCGGTTGGGTCATTTCAGGCCCGTTGCAAGGGGTCCCCGTCAGTTCATGTGCCGCGTTCACCACAAGGGTCGCAGTTAGCAGAGAGGAGGGACTTGAAACTCTTCTCACAAGGTTTTGGGAGGTGGAGGATCTACCGGGCAAACCGGTAGGAGATTCTGACTCTGTTTGCGAGGTCAATTTCCAGAAGACCACAAGAAGAGATGTTTCGGGGAGATATACGGTCTCACTTCCGTTTCGAGATCCAACCAACATCAACCTTGGTCATTCCAGACCAGGGGCATTGGCTCAGTTCCTAAAAAACGAAAGCCGACTCCTTAAAAATATTCCGGCAAAAACTGAGTATGACGCCGTCATCCAAGAATATTTGGACTTGGGCCACATGCGTCAGGTTCCATTTGACGGCACTAATAACAATTTTTATTTGCCACACCATGCGGTTTTCAAGCCCGACAGCACCACAACAAAGGTACGGGTAGTTTTTAACGCCTCTAGCAAGTCCACCAACGGAGTAAGTCTCAACGACATACTTTACCCTGGTCCGGTACTTCAGTCCGATCTCACTACTCAGATTCTCAAGTGGCGTTTTTTCCGAGTAGTTTTCAATGCCGACATCACAAAAATGTACCGCCAAATTATGGTCGATCCAATCCATACGCCATTTCAGAGGATCCTGTTCCGAAATAAAGAGGGGCAACTTGGTGATTACGAGCTGAATACCGTCACGTTTGGCATTAACTGTGCTCCGTTCTTAGCCATCCGAGTACTTCAGCAACTCGCAAGTGATGTACAATCCAAATTTCCTTTGGCTAGCGATATTATCAAGTCCTATATGTATGTCGATGATGTCCTGGCAGGGGCTCATAATGAAACAACGGCAATCGCAATGGTCAATGAACTTCAAGACGCTCTGGGTTCAGCTGGCTTTCCCTTGCGCAAGTGGACATCGAATGTGAAGAGCGTGCTCAGTTGTATTCCAAAGAGTCATTTACTGAATGCTGATTTCCTCGACATCGAAGAGGCCAGCACAGCGAAAACACTGGGAATCCGATGGAAAGCGACTACGGATGAATTTTATTTTGTCATCTCACCCCAAGATGTCAAGTCAGCTTATACTAAGCGAGAAGTCCTCGGGCAGATTGCCAAGTTATTCGATCCCGCTGGCTGGCTGGCTCCCTTTGTGATTCAAGCCAAGGTGTTTATGCAAGAGCTCTGGTTACAAGAGCTAGGGTGGGATGATCAATTGCCCAGTGAACTCCATCACAGGTGGCAGGATTTTACAAAGAGCTACTCCTTCCTTGACCAGATCCGGATTCCACGATGGGTTCTTCATGACCCAAATTCCGACATCCAATTCCATTGTTTTTGCGATGCGTCACAGCGGGCTTATGGTGCCGCAATTTACGTGCGCGTTAGCAATGACCAAGGCATATCATGCTGCCTTCTTGCAGCGAAATCTAGAGTCGCCCCGGTTAAAACGGTTTCATTGCCCCGCCTTGAATTATGCGGAGCTACACTTTTAGCGGAACTGGCAGCTGCAGTTCTTCCGCAACTTCCAGTTGATAATGCGGAGGCTTTTTATTGGTCAGATTCCACCGTCGTACTGTCGTGGTTAAATAAGCCACCCTGCACATGGACAACGTTTGTCGCAAATCGGGTAGCAAAGATTGTGACGGCAACAAATGACGCCCCATGGAATCACGTTAGTTCAGAGGACAACCCAGCAGATCTCCCTAGCCGCGGCCTGAGTGCGCAGGAATTGGTACACAAGGATTTGTGGTGGCACGGCCCACCATGGCTACGGGAACCACAAGAGTCCTGGCAGCGAGCGACACCACTCCCACTAGACACTGCCTTGGAGAAGCGGGTAGTGAAGGTCCACGTCGCAATCGCTAAGCCAGCCAACGAGATATTATCTCGTTTTTCCAATCTGGCACGTGCCTTACGAGTGATAGCATATGTGATCCGTTTCGGCAGAAGGTGTCGTAAACTTCCAAACGATTACCCGGGGAGGTGACCTCTAGCGAGATCAATCAAGTACTCCAGGCGTTGATCCGAGTCACTCAGCGTGATTACTTTCCGACGGAACATCGGTGTCTACAGCAGAAGAAATCTCTGCCCACGTCTAGCACCATTCTCAATTTGAATCCTTTCATTGACGTATCAGGTGTGATCCGGGCATGTGGGCGCGTGCAACAAGCAGCGGCCCTTAGTTACGATGAGCGTAACCCCATTCTGTTGCCAGTAGTAAGTCCGTTGTCCCGGCTGTTGGTGCTTTTCACGCATCAGATCTCTCTCCATGGGGGCAGCCAACTGGTAGTCCGTCTCATCCGACAGAGATACTGGATTCCAAGACTGCGGAATCTAGTAAAATCGGTGGTCAATTCATGCAAAGTCTGTGTGATTTATAAAAGAAGGCTGCAATCACAGCTAATGGGCACCCTTCCGGCCCAGCGAACTACCTTCGCACGACCTTTCACGACCACCGGGATAGATTTCGCAGGTCCTTTCGACATCAAGAGTTTCACCGGCCGCGCTTGCCGCATATCAAAGGGATATGTGTGTGTCTTTGTTTGCTTTTCCACCAAAGCCATTCACCTTGAGGCAACTTCGGATTTGAGTACCGAAGCATTTCTGGCAGCATTCGCTCGCTTTGTATCGAGGCGAGGGTGTCCCCAGCAAGTGCAGTCCGACAACGGAAAAAACTTCGTAGGTGCATCCAGAGTGCTTGAAAAAGATTTCCTAAGTTCTACCCAGCAGAAAATATTATCCCACTACAGCCATCAGAATCTGTCCTGGCATTTCATCCCTCCCGGGGCACCACACATGGGTGTGTAGAACTCTGTTCTACAAGGCCACTTGCAACCAAAGGTATACTTTTGAAGAGTTCTCTACGCTGCTGGCTAAGGTAGAGGCGTGTTTGAACTCGCGGCCGATTTCTCCTATGTCTGAAGACCCCACCGACTCTTTAGCTTTGACCCCAGGCCATTTCCTAGTTGGCGGGCCATTGCTATCCGTGACGGAACCTGAAATCAAGGATCAGGTACCGTCTATCATTAACCGGTGGCAGCGTCTGAAGGCCGTGAGTCAGCATTTCTGCACCCGATGGAAAGACGAGTATCTGAAGGAGCTACATAAGCGCAATAAGTGGCGATTCCCTTCTAAAAATCTTGAAGTGGGCGATCTGGTGGTACTCAAAGACGACAATCTTCCATTTAATGAATGGCGTCTCGGGCGAATCCACCAGACACACCCTGGCAGTGACGGCAATGTCCGCGTCGTCGAACTGCTTACCGCTCGCGGTATTGTGAAGCGTCCCGTCGCAAAGTTGATCTTTCTTCCTCCAGAAGAAAGAATTCAAACCCATTACGTAAAACTACAGTAGCGTCCAGCACTTGGTCCTTCCTCCCAAGTAAGAAGGGCCGAGCTGCCAGTAGTAATATGTGTTCTATCGTCCTACATTAATCCGCTCTCTTCATTATTTGTCCCGGCAGCTTCCTGATATTCGTCAACCTAGATCCCGTTTCCATGGCTCCGAGACCGCGTTCAGTACAGGCATCGAAAGAGGAGCGCAGATGTTCGCAAAGAACTGAGTCCTTCCGTTGCCGAGTCTGTCGCGGAATCCATCCTCTGAAGCGATGCCGTCGCTTCCTGCGGCTGAACGTGGAGAAGAGGATGAGGGCAGTGCTGGCGAATAAGTACTGCGCCAATTGCCTGGCCCACCAACATTCCGGAGGAAGCTGCTTAAGCGGTGATAAGTGCCGAATCTGTGAGGAGGATCACCACACGCTGCTTCACTTCCATGAACAGCCACGTCGACGCACTCCAAGCTCCGTCGTACGCCGAGTCACCACCGAGTCCTCCAGACGAAGGGTCGCGCCAACGCCAGCCTCCGATCCGAAACTGACCTTGACCACACTGCTGCAGCACCGCAATCCACATCTGATGCCCACCGCGATGGTGCGTATTGAGACGGAGGGAAAAACCTTCGACGTGAAGGCCCTGGTGGACCCTTGTTCTGCGGTATCGTCGATGGCGACGTCATTGGCCACGGCCTTCAAGTTGACAGCCGTCAATATAGGGGCAGAGAAAGCGGTGGCAGCAGTGATCCGGTCCCCAATCAGTGAAGGATGGCGATTGGAGGCGATCCTGAAGGTGGTCGATGGCTTGTGCTGCCGCACTCCAAGCGCTCCGGTGGACCCACAGATCGCCAAAAAGTTTGAGGGCATCGTCCTGGCGGATGAGACGTTCTACCGACCGTCGTCAGTGTCTCTGGTCCTGGGCGCGGATGTGATCACGGAGGTCATGCTAGAAGGGAGTCTACCTGGGGTTGGCGGGCGGCCGATTGCGATGCGCACAGTTTTTGGCTGGACCCTGTCCGGAGCGTGCCATTAAACTGCCTGGGTCTTGCACTCCTGCAAGGGGGGAGCATGTTTATGCCCAACCGGGCAACACAAGGGTTAAAGGAGGCGGAAGCTTTCACCTCGCGCCGCTCTCCCGATGGTGCCCATCGCTCTCCCCACGAAAGAACTCCCCACACTCCGCTCCAAGCGGGGCTTGGTGCCCTGCTCTTAAGCTAAGCTAGAGTTAGTTGAAGTTTATACCTGAATACATCAAGTGAAGTGAAAATACTCTCTGCGTGTCAAATAATTTACTGGGAGGAAAAAGGGAAAAGGAAAAATTCACCTAGCTGCCATCAACCAGAAGGAAGTTCGACCCCCTACATAAACAGTGTGTATTCGTAGTGGTTTTAGTTGAGAAACCTGTTTTTGCTAATCTATTGATTATGGATCCATTTGAATTTAATGAAATCTTTTGGCTAAATAAATTTGTCGAGAATTTCATCCATGACTGGAATTGGGAATTTGTCATCTATTGTGACTACTTTATTGGAAATATTCTTGGGAACGGATGTTTGCCCGGACGGTTCGGAAACTACAACATGAAGGCACACGCAAATTTTGAAAACTTATCTAATAGTGTAAGATTATAGTTTTTGTTTATCGTGTATATGTCTATGTGGACTATGTCCATTGGTTTGCAAGGAGTTTCTGGTACTTCAAAAGGTGGTTTCTGCGGCTGTCTATCGTATTTAAGTGTGAGGCAAATTTCACAACCCTTTATTATTTGCGCTATTTTGCTTTTTTATATGTGGAAAGTAGACTTTTCTTTTAAGGTGCAATAATGTTGCATCAATACCCCGGTAATTGTTATTATTGTGATAATCATTGACTATTTTTTCTTGATCGGTCGTATTAGTGATATCGTCTAAAAGAGTTGTACACCTAAGTAATTTAAATAATTTATTGTGAGAAAAATATTTAGAGAACACTTTTAGTCTTTTACTTCTTTCTTTAAGGCATAGGGGTATCGATATGATTTAACAAAGATTGGCGTGTCGTCAGTTGTGCGTATATAATGTTTAATATCGCTGGAAAATGTTAGATTTTGATTGTCGTCATAAAAAAGGTCTGTTGATGACCAGGATGACTTCAATTCAGATGCTTTATTTTCTTAACCTAAAATATAGTACAATTGTCGGCGGGCACAGAAGGTGCAACCGCCTCGAACGATAGTAATTTTAAGAGTAAAATCAAGTACACCAAACCACGCTGTCTTTTACAAAATTCAAAGTTCTGGAAATTTCCATAGAAGAAATAAGAAAGAAAGAATTGAAGTAACGGATCTCCAAGTTTGTCACTTAAAAGTAACTTGCGCTGTTCTTGGTCTCTCTCTCTCTCTCTTCGTTCCTTTTCTCCTTTTAGCAAAGAGAGTCTGGCTTCAGTTGGAGCCCAAACATTCTCCCCCCTTGTTTGTGTTCAAAGTCACCACTCTAACTAGTCCATCGGGTCCTGCATGTGTCTCCATAACCCGACCTAGAGGCCATTGATGAGAAGGGAATCGCTCGTCCCTGATGAGCACTATGCATCCAACTGTTAGATTTTCCTTGGTCTGCAGCCATTTTGGTCTCCTTTGTAATCGTGATAAATATTCGGAGTCCCATCTTCTCCAAAACTGTTGTGCATAATATTGACAATTCTTCCATCTATCAATCAGAGTAACTTTAGCCAATTCCGGAGCAGGAGGTGCTATAGGCGCTTCACCCATCAGAAAGTGTTAATACCATTAAATCGTCAGGATCATTTGATAGGGGACATAACGGTCTTGAATTTAAACAAGAACTTCAAAGTAACTTGCGCTGTTCTTGGTCTCTCTCTCTCTCTTCGTTCGTTTTCTCCTTTTAGCAAAGAGAGTCTGCCTTCAGTTGGAGCCCAAACATTCTCCCCCCTTGTTTGTCTTTAAAGTCACCACTCTCACTAGTCCATCGGGTCCTGCATGTGTCTCCATAACCCGACCTCTTCAGATACTTCATGGACTTCACTCCAGCCTCCCACAATCCACCAAAGTGTGGCGCTGATGGTGGTTTGAAATGCGATTTGATTCCTTTTCTCAATAATGTTGGCGCAATATGTTTGGTAATGTACGAACAATATGCCAGTTTGTCCACTTGCAATTTTTTGTTGGCTCCAATAAAATTAGTACCGCAGTCACTATAAACGTCTGTGCATAGGCCACGTCTGCCAATGAAACGGTTAAATGCTCCTATAAACGCATCTGAGGTCAGATATCCAACTGGTTCCAAATGAATGGCCTTTGTCACTAGACATACGAACACAGCAATATATCCCTTCTGGGATACACGTCCTCTTCCTTTGCAGGGCGAAATATTTACGGGTCCAGCGTAGTCCACTCCAACGGATGAGAATGCTCTAGAAGGGCGTACCCGTACTGCAGGTAACATTCCCATTTTCTGACCTGCAAATTGAGGCTTCATCTTAAAACATGTGATACATTTATGAATTCCAAACCGAACTGCATTGCGTCCATTAACAATCCAGAATTTCTTCCTTATAAAATTCAGCGTTAGTGAGGTTCCACCATGCAAGGTGCAAATATGACTGTAAGATATGACGAGATCTGTGAAAGGATGTTTATACGGTAATATATAAGGATATTTTTCATTTATGGGCAACAGGGAATCTCGGAGCCTGCCTCCGAGACGTAAAACACGTTCGTTCGAATCAAAATACGGATTAAGAGACAGGAGTATGCTGTCCTTCGCTATTACCCTGCCTTCCGATAGCGCCTTCCATTCAGAGTTAAAACAATCCTTCTGCACCATCCTAATCAATTCACGTAGGCCCTCTTCTAATTCCACAATTGAGAGTCCAGGTCCTCTTCGTTCTGCCACAGATGTTCGACAATTATATACGAAACGTTTTATATATGATATAATCCAGACGAGTCGTGTATACGATGAATACTTGCTGATAAATGCTACACTTGGCATTTCTTCCACTGATATCTTATGGCACGTCACCCTTTTGACTTCAGTGTCAACAACCGACAGCGAATCCTGATCAATAGCATTACAAGGCCATTCGATGTCCGATCCTTGTAGCCATGATGGCCCATGCCACCATAATTCACACGATGCCAACTTGGTTGCACTCGTGCCACGGCTTAGATAATCTGCAGGGTTATCTTTCGAGGCGACGTGTCTCCATTGCCTTTCGTCTGAGATTTCCAGGATTTTGTTTATTCGATTAGACACAAATACTTTCCAGTTGGCAGCTCCACCACGGATCCAACTGATGGTTATCATAGAATCTGACCAAAAAATAGTGTTCGAATAATTAATGTTAATTCTTAGATTCTCTTTTAGATACTTATACATTTTGGCTGCTTCAAGCGCAGCACATAACTCTGCCCTAGGTATGGTTAGTTGTTGTTTAGTTGGCGATACTCTCCCCTTTGACAATAGCAACTCTGTGTGATACTTATCCTCTCCAATTGGGAAGCGCAAGTAAGCCGTAGCTCCATATGCTCGTGACGAGGCATCGCAAAACAGGTGCAATTCAGCCACACCACCCGGTAGCCCCCATGTAACATGCCGTGGTATTCGTATAGTTACTATGTTTGGTAACTCTTTTACGAATTTCTCCCATTCTCTTTTAATAGTGTCCGGTAGTGTGCTATCCCAGCCAATTTTCTCCTTCCACAGTTGCTGCATGAGAATTTTGGCAGTAATCATTATCGGACTAAGCCATCCCATGGGATCAAACAGTCGTGCAATTGCTGATAGTATTGTCCTCTTTGTTGGTGAGCTCATTGGTGGAACGACATGCAAAGCAAAACGGAACTCATCTTCTTTGGGACTCCAGTATAGACCTAACGTGCGAATAGTATCATTACCTTCCATGTGTAACAATCCGCTTGATTCTCGATGCTCAACTGGTATGTTCTCTAATAGCTTTGTGCAATTACTCGCCCACTTCCGTAGTTCGAATGTACCACTACGAAGCATTCCAATCACTTGGTTCTTGACATCCTCCGTTTCTGCAATACTGTCGCCACCAGACAGTATGTCATCTACATCCATTTGATGATTTATAAAATCCACAGCCAGTGGATACTTCTCGCATTCATCCATAGATAATTGTTTCATAACTCTCATGGCTAAATAAGGTGCGGAGCTCGTTCCAAACATCACCGTTGTGCAGTCATATTCTTCCACATAATCACTTGTGTCCGGATTCCATAGAATACGCTGGTACTGCGCGTCGTCGGGTGGAATATTAATACATCTGTACATTTTTTCAACATCCGCCATAAATACCCATTTTAGCCCTCGCCAATTGAGAATGACTCCTTGAAGATGTACGTGCAATTTTGGACCTATTGCTAGAATCTCATTAAGCGATTTTCCATTACTCGTCTTGCTCGATCCATCGAAGACAACTCGTACCTTCGTAGTTGATGACGATTCCTTTATGACTGGGTGATGCGGTAGGTAGCAATGATCGACTCCCCCAATGCAGGATTGCCCGTCTTATTAGCCCGTGACGTTACACGTTCCATTTGACCCAGCTCCAGATACTCATTTATCGTGCCAACATAAGCGTTCTTCAAACTCGCATCGTTACGCAACCGTCTGTCCAGAGAATGTAATCGTTTTAACGCGCTCTTATATGATTCTCCAATTAGCATTGATTCGTCCAAGTATGTTAGAAAAGGAAGACGAACACAATATTTCCCAGACGGCATTCGGCTATGTGTCTTAACGAAGAAATCTTCGCACCAGTTATCCTCTACTGAAACCCCCCGTGGCTCCTCGTCGAATTGTTCTAGCTCCCAAAACTTACATAACAATTGTTCAAGTATCTCATCAGCTTCCTTCCTTCGTACCGTTATGGTGTAGGACGATCTCCTACCAGATTCTTGATTCGTTTTTCCTGATACAATATATCCCAAATGCGTATTTTGCGCCAGAGGCATACCACGTATTCCTCGATGCACTTCTCCCAACATCAGCTCATCGTAGACGTCATTTCCCAACAAAATATCAACTCCTTGTGGACTAAAGAAGTTAGGGTCGGCCAACGGTAAGCCCTTCAGATGAGTCCACTCTTCAAACGGCAGTCGTTTGATTGGCATGCGCTTACTCACTAGAGGTATTACTGACGCGAGCAGTTTGTATTTCGCATGTGGGTTGTAGATTGATCTTATGACTAGCTCCACCTCTGCTGCCGCATCTGTAATTTTTGTATCTGCTAATCCAGTAATCGTGATGTGAGCCTGTTTGCGCCGTAAACGTAGCTGCTGAGCTGCATTCTCTGAAATGAACGAAACTTGTGAACCTTGATCCAAAAACGCTCTAAACTGTAAGGGATAGCCGTCTATCGACTCTACCCACACCATTGCTGTTGGTAATAAAACCTCGTCTTTGTGCCTTACCGCAGTTTCTGTTGTACTCTTTCCAATTAAAGCATTCGCAGATGCTGTTGGGATAACTCCCTTCCTTAGTGTGCCAAGCGGCCTCTCGCATCCTGATTTGTCTACATGAAGTAGTGTATGATGCCGTCCTTGACGGGTCCAGCGTAGTCCACTCCAACGGATGAGAATGCTCTAGAAGGGCGTACCCGTACTGCAGGTAACATTCCCATTTTCTGACCTGCAAATTGAGGCTTCATCTTAAAACATGTGATACATTTATGAATTCCAAACCGAACTGCATTGCGTCCATTAACAATCCAGAATTTCTTCCTTATAAAATTCAGCGTTAGTGAGGTTCCACCATGCAAGGTGCAAATATGACTGTAAGATATGACGAGATCTGTGAAAGGATGTTTATACGGTAATATATAAGGATATTTTTCATTTATGGGCAACAGGGAATCTCGGAGCCTGCCTCCGAGACGTAAAACACGTTCGTTCGAATCAAAATACGGATTAAGAGACAGGAGTATGCTGTCCTTCGCTATTACCCTGCCTTCCGATAGCGCCTTCCATTCAGAGTTAAAACAATCCTTCTGCACCATCCTAATCAATTCAGGTAGGCCCTCTTCTAATTCCACAATTGAGAGTCCTAATCCTCTTCGTTCTGCCACAGATGTACGACAATTATATACGAAACGTTTTACATATGTAGGAATTTGTTTTATTCACTATATTTATTTGTAGTATTTTAAATTATTTTAACGTAAAACTATTTATTGGATTATTTTAATTACATTCAGTTGGAAATTAGTCTTCTTTACTGTTTCACGTCGTTTCGTCTTTCGTCTTTTTTTGCAACCGCTCTCGCTCGTCTCTTCGGTTCGACTGCCCGTCTTTAGCTCAACTAAGCAGAGTTGCCAGACCCAATCCCACAACTCGGCCATCCTAGTACGCATTCGCCTCGAATGCATCCTGGTCGTCTATGTCAAAGGGAACCCACGGCTTCATATAGGCAGCGCAAGTCGTAGTTCGCCTAGGACCATCGTTGAACAATGTATCTTTGACCACGTCGTAAGTATCTCTGGCCGTTACCATGGTAATGCGGTACGGACCTAAATATTTGGGCTTCAGGTTCAAACCTACTCCAAGTTGGGTTCTTTTAATAGCTACCAGATCACCGACTTTGTATATGGAAGCAGGTCTGCGACGTAAGTTGTAGGTCTTCTTATTTTCTTCTTGCATACGAAGGATCTGCTGCTTCGCTATATTCCGTAGATCATCTCTGTTGTCGTTAAAAATCTGAATCATCTCATCGTGAATTATTTCTTTCAGCTTAAGGTCGTGTTTTGTGTGCATCTTTGTACCAATCAGTAGTTTGAACGGCGTTGAATGTGTGCTTCTGCTATACGTTGAGTTAATCGTTTGTTGCACTTTGCCGACAAACTTAAACCATTTGCTAGAGCCTTCTATCGAAATCTTAGACAACACGGATATAATAACAGCGTTAAGGCGTTCGACTTGTCCGTTTGCTTGTGGAAGACCAGTCGTAACTGCGTGAAGTTCGATATTTTCTGCCTTGCAATACTCTTTAAACTCCTCAGAAGTAAACGCAGAACCTCTGTCAGAAATAATTTGAACTGGATTTCCAAAAATTAAACTTTGTTGTTGTAGTCTTGTGATTACTTCCTTCGTAGATGTCGTTTTCGTCGGGTACAACCAGCAAAATTTTGTAAAACCATCGATAACTGCAAGAATGTGCTTATACTGCTTGTGAGTTGACTCTAAGGGTCCAAGAAAATCGATGTGGAACGTCTGAAAGGGCATTTCTTCTTTCGGATGGATGCAGTTCTCCTTCTTTTTTACCAAGCTTTCGATTAAGTGTTAGGCATGGAATGCAGCATCTTATTTGGTGTATTTTCTCAGGTGTTTTTGTAGAGATGGTGAAAAAATTATAATGTCGTCTAGGTATACTAAACAAATGGAACCTACTAGACAAGGACATGGTCCATTACTCTTTGGAACGTCGCAGGTGCATTCTTTAACCCGAACGGCATACGGATGAATTCAAAGTGGCCACCTTCGACTGTAAAAGCTGTTTTGCTCCTATCTGTTTGGTTCATTTCACTCTGGTGAAATCCACTAGCTAAATCAAGAGTTGAGAAGTAATTAGATTTACCAAGCTGGTCTAAAATCTCATTTATATTTGGAATTGGATAACGGTCTGAAATTGTTGTTTCGTTAAGTTTACGATTATCTAAAACTAATGTCCATTTCTGCGTTTCAGGGGAGTCATAATGTTAGCAAAAACAATAAGCCCTTTAACATAAAATGCAGGAAAATCGAGGTCTCTAAATATTAAGCGGTCTTTTTTTTTTTTTTTGTGTGTGTCTGTGCATGTACGCGTGTATGTGTGTGTGCGTGCGTGCGAAAGCGAGACTGTTAACGCCGCCAGAGATATGTTAAAATTAAAACTGACACTGTGGGAGACAACGCCAAGCTAAAAAAAAAAAAAAAAAAAAAAAAAAAAGGAGAAGAAAAATAAAAAGTGAATCTTGAACAAAACGGAACTAAAATAATATAAAGTAGGCTTTTGTTTTCTTGTTAAAGCATGACTAATCGAAGAATAATAACTAATCTAACAATTGGTTTCAAATATTTCCAGTAAAATTTAGGTGATCGGTTTTTAATTTGGTAACGTATTTGTGGACATGTGGGAGACTTTGATTGTCCGAATTTATATTGTATATTTTAATATAGTGATTTTGATCATAGGGTGTGGTTTCTAATGGCTGTTCTAAATATAATTGCTGATCTTCGAGTGAATTATTACGATCACCATCTTGCTATATCCGTTAACTGAATTGTATAGTCCTTCTGGATTCTCTAAGTGCTTATTATACATTGTCTGTTGAGAGTAGAAATTACCTTCCTTCAGCCGGACCGGAAGGGTTATTAAAGCTGGGATAATATGTACTTCAGTTACTGGGTTGTCTTGTAAACAAATTTTTAAACATG
The DNA here is from genome assembly GCF_018151085.1 of Drosophila tropicalis. Taxonomy (NCBI): domain Eukaryota; kingdom Metazoa; phylum Arthropoda; class Insecta; order Diptera; family Drosophilidae; genus Drosophila; species Drosophila tropicalis. The sequence goes on from NW_027173201.1 coordinate 706,969, forward strand.
ATTTTGGAGTTTCTCAACAAAAAAAGTCCAGATTAATATTGGCTTGTAACTTTCTAAGGACACCCATCCTTTGAAATCTTTGAAATGTGGGTGAAAATCGAAAAGAAGTAAGTCTACCTTCATTTGTTAATTAAACTCTTTAAGTGATTGAATCGTGTTTTTTTCTTTTATCACGTGTTGGTTCAACACTGACTGTACAGTTATAGGGTTATCAAGAGTTTTGCGATCAACATTGCTATCTATGGTTGGGCTTACAAATGAATTTGTGGAACCTGTATCTATTAAGAATGTAACGGAATTAATCCATATAAAAGGGAGTGTCGATCCGTGTGATTTTTCTGTTAAGTACCCTGTTGGTTCTCGGAGGCAGTTTGGAAAAAATTTCCTGCGTCATTAATATTACAAAGTTCAGTTGAAGATTGTTGCTCATTGATATTGTGTGATTGGTTCCTAGTTGGGCCTGTTAAATTGAAAGGATTTACAGTTGAATTTCTATTATGGCAGTTATTATTAGCCTGGTTGTTAATGTTAGGCTGAGAAATGGTTGAATTATTTCAAAATAACTATTGTTAGAATAGGGGTTGTTGTTTGGTTGATTTCTTATGTTTTGGGGGGCGTAAGTATGGTGTTACCTGTGCTCGAAAATTCTAGCTAGTATTTGGTTTTTGCGAATAGAAGGTCTTTTCGACACGGCAATGTTCATAGGCTTCCTTGATATTTTGTGGGTTTTTTGATTTTATTATAGTTTTAAGGGGTTCTCGTAGATTAATTAAAAAGGTATTCAGCATATCTCGTCGTATAATTTTGGTTTGTCGGTTGAGTTTTGATTTGTGTTTTGTAATTATGATCTTATTTTCAAAATACTATAAAATAGTTGACCTAATGACAAGCTATCGGGAAAGTTTTGTAAATCGCGAATAAGCATAGCTTCGCTTTTCTTGCTACCATAATGCTGGATGAGATTAGCCTTGACAATGAAGTCTTGCAGTGTATTAGGGATGCCGTCAAAAGTAGGTAGCTCCTTGATAAAGGCAAGGATGTCAGTTGGATTTAAAGATGTTGGGTTGTTGGCTATGCTGCTTATTGTAGGCGTAATGTTTGGAGTCGATATAGTTGTGGAAAGTGACACTGAGGCGTTTCCAGAATCCATTGCTACGTCGTTGTGTGAATGAACTGGATCTTTATAAATGAGTCTTGGCGTTCGTCTGGCAGATGTTCTTTTTGTGGCTGCTTGGAATGTAGATTTTTTTGGCATTTATGTTGGCGTGATTTGTCGACGTAAGTGTTTCTAAATTCTGTAATGTTTTAAACATTATTATATTTATTTATATACATGTACATGTAACACCCACATACACTCCTATACTTGCATGTACACATACATATAGGCATATATATATATACAAACTATACAAATCGGGATTGGCTGAGGGAACGTGCAATTTTAACACCAACGAACTCAAATGTGAATGAAATAAATGATCAAATTCATCAGAAATGACCAATATCATACAAGTCAATCGATACTGCTACAACAGAAGAAGACGCATTAAATTATCCTGTAAAATTTCTAAATTCTTCTGAGCTACCCGGTATCCCACCACATATTTTAAAATTGAAAGTGGTTTCCTCAATCATACTATTAAGTAATATCAATGCACCAAAACTTTGCAATGGAACAAGACTTTGTATAAAAAAATTAAAGCCTAATTTAATCGAAGCAACAATTCTAACTGGCAAAGAAAGAGGAGAAGTGGTATTAATACCAAGAATTCCATTGATATCAACTAACATGCCATTCAAATTGATACGTCTTCAATTCCCAGTGTGTTTATCATTTGCTATGACGATAAATAAAGCGCAAGGACAAACCCTTCAAGTGTATCGGGTAAATTTAGAAGAGCCGTGCTTTTCTCACGGACACGGACACGGACACGGACACGGACACGTCGCATGTTCCAGGGTGGGAGCACCAAATAATTTGTTTATTTATGCACCTGCAAACAAAACAAAAAATATTGTATACTCAATAGTATTAAACTAAGTTAAGTGCGTACTAAACTAAACATTTAATTTGCCAGCAAGTAAAAAAGGGGACAGAGAAACGCTTGCCGGGCCACTTATACATATATATATATTTTTTTGTAATTTTTGGTTACCTTGTGTTTTTTATTCTATTGGTCCTAATTATTTGTATACATATATTGTTGAATTTTTATTTATTGTATATGTTGCTCGTTCGATTAGGCACCTGAACACGCGGTTCTTTTTGCGCTTATGTGTCTACTTATGTATAATAAAGTACCGCAAGAGTAAGATGAGAGAGAGAGTTTTAAAGTTTTTAAAGAGCGTCATTCTGTTGGTTCGGACAGAGTTCCGTTTTGTGATACAGTGGCACAAAGTTTATTCGCAGGCCCGAATTTCGGCAACACTGCTAACTTAACTGCTGGTCTGGAGAGGACACCTAGTTGTGTCTGTACCTTCGCCTGGCGGACTTGACCGTCTTCTGCCACGTCGAACATTTAATGGATGAACTAAACATTTAATTCGCCAGCAAGTAAAAAAGGGGGCAAAGCAACGCTTGCCGTGCCACTATTTTGTTGTTAACGTTTTTTTAAAATATTTTTTAACAAACCTTTATTACTTTAATCGTATTGATATTAAAGTAAACTTTATTCAGCACGTGAGAGCGATTCTAAATTCTTTGTTATATTTGGTGTCTTCTTCTCATTTGGTGTAATTTGATTTAACAACGTGAATGTGATTCTAAATTTGTATGTCACTGTTATGGCAGCATTTGCATGTATTTATAGTATGTATATTATTATTAAAACTTGGTGTCACGAAACTTTAAACTGAACCTCTAATTTTATCAACGTCTTTGCAACTCGAGCTCACTTTTGTAAATGAGCCTACAATAAAACGCTACTACTTGTGAAAACTTTGTTTGTCAATTGCAGCTCTGCTTAGAAGATCGATTTCACTCGAATTTGACGCTTTTGCTGCTTCGTCTGCCCATCGCAGCTCAGCTATCGGATCAGTTTCGCCAGAAATTGCTCACTTTCCAGCGTCGTTCGCTCAGCGTAGTTCTGCCAGCAGATTGATTTCGTTCGAAACGTGTTTGGCAATTTCGCCGAATTATAAAATTCGAAGCAGAGTGAGCGACAAACAATGTATCGATCTTGTAGGTTTGCAGCACATAAACATTTCCATTGAATTACAAAATTTACACATACACATGTTTATCTGCATACATGTATATACATATATACAATTTCCTTTTTTTTTTTTTGTGATTGGTTTATTAACGATTATCAACAATTGATTCCGTTTCAATTACCACTGTACTTTTAGCGTCGTTTGTTCAGCGTGGTTCTGCTAGCATATCGATTCCGCTGGAAATACAATGCTACGTATTGTGGTTTTGTAGCGTTTTGGCAATTTCGCCGAATTATGAAATTGAAAGCAGAATGAGCGACAAACAATATGTATTCCGTAAAAGAGATCTTGTAGCTTTGCAGCATATAAACATTTCCATTGAATTATAAGATTTACACATACACATGTGTTGAGGAACGGTTGCTGAATTCTTAAACTTAAATTTATTTGAATGTAAACGATCTTTGTATTTTATTATTTTTAACTTTAAGTTGCATGGTCACACCGTTTTGGCTGATGCAATAGGTAGCGTGTGGTGAAAACGAAAAATGTATGTTGAGTTAGTAAATGGCTTATTGGTCAACAGAGACCATCACAGGGAATAAAACAAAAACCTATTTTTTAATACAAAACGAACCAGCAAAGTTAATTTATGTATCATCATAAATTTGGTCCTTCGAGCCGGATTTGGATTCTGTTGGGATAAGCAATTCTACTCAAGTTAAGATGGAAAAACTAAAGGCAACACGCACCAAGTTAAAGTCCAGCCTCACGCGGCTGCTGACACTTTCGGAGAATCCGCCTGAGAACTGCACAGCGGATGTGGTGGATACTATGATGACCAGACTCGACAACGTGTGGAAGGAGTTTGATCGGCCCACTGATGATATGTTTGAATTTCAAGAATCGCAAGGTTACGTCGACCCCATGGGTGATTACGGAGACTATGAGATGAAGTACTTAACTGCACAACTGCACTTAAAGAAACTGGGAAAATTGGTTAACCCAGTAAAAGCAACTAAGGTCGTGGACTCCAGTGAGGGAGTCAACGAAGTAGTGTCGCAGATACTACACAAGCAGATAGAACTTCAACGGGAGTTTTATGAAAGCATGACAGGGTAAAGATTCTGTGTATAAGAATATACTGACCAGTTCTGACACAAGGGTTAATGTGCAGAGTAAGCCTTCACAACTAAAGAATAAAAAGAGATGAAAGCACAAAAAACAAAAACACGTATCACAGAGTCGCGGGTAGGCAAAAGACGAGAGCGCAAATCAATCAAGAATAGGAAAGAGCGGGAGAGCGCGTCAAATTGAACAAATGCAACAACAATTTGTACGCAAGAGCGCGAGAGTTAGTTAAAACGGTAAAGACACAAACGCAAAAGAGATAAGCAAAACAACAACACCGCTAATGCAAGTATTGTTGTAAGTTTTGATTTTATTTAAATTTAAACAAAAGCGACAGCAAGAATTCGCGAAATGAAAATAAAATTCGGATGTTGAAATTATTATTAATTAAACCGATAATGAATTTAAGAAATTTGTAAAAGTATTTAATCGCGAGAAAAAAATAAAAATTGATAAGCGCAAAAAAAACACGTCCGTCCTCTGCAACGAGTGAAAGTGTTTTAGCACTGATACATTTTTGGCTGCTCTTGGACGTTTCATTTCACGGCGAGGCAAATGTGTGACGATGTTCAGCGACAATGGACGAAATTTCGTGGGAGCCAAAAGAAGTCTTAACGAAATGGAACAATTAGTTCAATCCCAGCTGCACAATAACAAGATAGCAGAGGCGTTATCGAATGAAGGCATCAACTGGAAGTTCGTACCGCCACATGCGCCTCAATGGGGAGGCAAATGGGAATCGGGTGTGCGCTCTGTGAAGCTTCATTTACACCGAGTAATCGGCCACGCCGTTCTTACATTCGAACAAATGCGTACGTTGTTAACACAGGTGGAAGCGGTGATCAACTCAAGGCCTCTTTGTGCCACTTCCGATACAGACGTTGGATATCTTTCGCACGCTCACCTGCTGATGGGTCGTCCTTACACCACAGTGCCAGATGGAGATTTGAACCAAGTGCCGGCAAACCGATTGGATTACTGGCAGCAATCTCAAGCCATGTTGCAAGGCTTTTGGAAAAGGTGGCATCTTGAGTACCTTACGTCGTTGCATCAAAGGCCAAAATGGTTAATGAAATCGGCAAACCCGAAGCCTGATGATCTCGTACTAGTAAAGGATTCTCATACTCCTCCGGCTTCATGGATCCTGGCCCGCATTATCCAGACGATTCTTGGCCCAGACGGTCTAGTACGAGCCCTTAAGTTAAAGACAGCTACAGGAGAGATGACCCGTCCCATAACCAAGGTTTCAGAAACATTGTTTCAGGGCCCGACGGTATGTTGAGGAACGGTTGCTGAATTCTTAAACTTAAATTTATTTGAATGTAAACGATCTTTGTATTTTATTATTTTTAACTTTAAGTTGCATGGTCACCGTTTTTGCTGATGCAATAGGTAGCGTGTGGTGAAAACGAAAAATGTAAGTTGAGTTAGTTATTGGTCAACAGAGACCATCACAGGGAATAAAACAAAAACCTATTTTTTAATACAAAACGAACCAGCAAAGTTAATTTATGTATCATCATAAATTTGGTCCTTCGAGCCGGATTTGGATTCTGTTGGGATAAGCAATTCTACTCAAGTTAAGATGGAAAAACTAAAGGCAACACGCACCAAGTTAAAGTCCAGCCTCACGCGGCTGCTGACACTTTCGGAGAATCCGCCTGAGAACTGCACAGCGCATGTGGTGGATACTATGATGACCAGACTCGACAACGTGTGGAAGGAGTTTGATCGGCCCACTGATGATATGTTTGAATTTCAAGAATCGCAAGGTTACGTCGACCCCATGGGTGACTACGGAGACTATGAGATGAAGTACTTAACTGCACAACTGCACTTAAAGAAACTGGGAAAATTGGTTAACCCAGTAAAAGCAACTAAGGTCGTGGACTCCAGTGAGGGAGTCAACGAAGTAGTGTCGCAGATACTACACAAGCAGATAGAACTTCAACGGGAGTTTTATGAAAGCATGACAGTAAGTGGAGCTGCCTGCTCGGCCAAATTAAACATCAAGCCTTTTTGGTGGCGACTACCTGGAGTGGCCAGCCTTTAAGGATTTATACGAGAGTACCATTCACAACAGGGTGAATCTGGATAAAGCTCAGAAGTTTCAATATCTCAAGTCTTTTCTCTGTGATGAGGCTGCAAGTTTAATAAATCATTTGCCGTTAACAGAAGCGGCGTACGAGAAGGCTTGGGCAGGCCTAATGGAACGTTATGATCGACCTCGTCATGTCGTTAACTCGCTTTTGTATAATTTTAGACGTCTACCATCAACAAGGGTGACAGATGTATCCGTTCTACAAAAGATTACCGATGGGGCGAGTGAAGTTGTACGTGGCCTAGATGCACTTGGCCAAACTAATCGCGACTGCTGGGTGATCTATTTTCTACTGTATAAAATTGATGCAGAGTCTCAATGCAAATGAGACTGATACTGATTTCCACAGACTCAAGAGGGTGTCTTAAATGTGAGTCTAGGGAGCATAACGTATACAACTGTGACCAGTTCTTGGCCCTCTCCGTGGAAAGGCGCTACTCATTTGCTAAGGAGAAACGTTTGTGTTTCAGTTGTCTAAGGCCTGACCATGGTATTTCAAGATGTGAATCCAAGTATAGATGCAAACATTGTCAGGACAAACACCACACGCTGTTACATCGCCAAGTCGAAGAAAAGAGCATTAATCCCACAGTAGCCATGATTGCCGAAACTAAGCAAGTAAAGGAAGCCCAATCTATAGAATCACAGAGTTATTTAGCACGTTCTGCGGTAAATCTACAGCCGCGAGGAAAACCAAGGAGTGTATTGCCCACAGCTCTAGTTTTGGCATTAAATTCAAAGGGATCATACACCACTTGTCGTGTTCTCTTTGATAGTGGATCAGAACTATTATACATATCGGAGCATTGCACGTTCTGGGGTAAATCTACAGCCGCAAGGAAAACCAAGGAGTGTATTGCCCACAGCTCTAGTTTTGGCATTAAATTCAAAGGGATCATACACCACTTGACCAGCGCTAAGCATGTGGACATTTTGTTGGGTAGCGACTACGTCCGCATTCACAGGAGAGAAGGTATTAGATAAGCATGGAAATATAATTGCAATATCCACAATATTCGGGTGGGTGGTCACCTCAATTGCAGCTAAACAAGAATCAAATACAGCATCTCTGTTATCAACGATAGAAATAAATACATCACGATTTTATTCAGTAGAACGTCGACTTCAGAAAGATAAAAGGTTAAAGGAAGAGTACACCAAGTTCATGCGCGAATACATTGCTTTGGGACACATGCGCATCCTTGATGAGTCAGAGAAGACGAGTGCACCTAAAGAACACATGTTCTATATGCCTCACCATCCGGTTATTGGTACGAAATTGTGAATTGTATTTGATGGATCTTATAAAGATAAGAGTGGCAGATCACTAAACGATGAGTTACTAGTGGGCCCAAGTATTCAGTGTAACCTAATGGATGTGTGTTTACGCTTTCGACTTTATAAGTTTGTTTTTTGCGCAGACATCATTAAAATGTTTAGGCAAATATGGATTTCTGAAAATCACCGAAATTATCAACGAATTGTATAGAGAGAAAACCCAACTGAAGAGCTGCAACATTACCAGCTTTGTACTGTAACCTATGGGACAGCCTGTGCACCGTTTTTAGCTGTACGTGTGTTAGAACAACTTGCCATCGATTTAAAGCATAAATATCCAACAGCTGCCAAGATTCAATTGGAAGATTTCTATGTGGACGATGTCCTGACCGGAGCAAACACGGAAGATCAACTTATACGTAACAAGGATGAACTTATTCAACTATTAGGTAGCGCACAGCTGGAGCTTGGGAAATGGGTATCCAATACCCACGGAATCGGCTCTTTAGAAGAAGCAGCAGCGACAAGTGTGACTGGAGATGCCTCCTCCGTCAAGGTATTAGGTATACATTGGGAACCAAAGTCTGAAATCTTCACATATGGTATAAGGTTGAGCGAATGCAAAGAAAGAAAGTATTATCAGACGTATCACGCATATTTGACCCGCTTGGTCTACTGGCGCAGGTCATTGTTCAATTCAAAATCCTTTTCCAAGAGCTCTGTCTTCTCAATCTAGATTGGGATTCACCGCTTCCAACTAAGCTGGCAGACCGATGGCGTAAGTATCGCGAAGACACTATCAACATAAGGCAGTTAAAGATACAGCGTCATATTGGGTATGTCGGCAAACGAATAGAGTTACACGCCTTCTCAGACGCCTCAATAAAAGCATACGCAGCAGTCGTATACTCTCGGATCGTGAACCAGGATGGCAGCATAGAGGTTTCACTGATTGCAGTGAAATCACGGGTCGCTCCACTTAAGCAGCAATTGCTCCCTCGTTTGGAATTATGTGGCGCACTTCTGCTAAGTCGGCTGATCGCATCAATTAAATTAGCTTGGAAGGATCTAGAAAGCACCGTATATGCTTGGTGTGATTCGACAATTGTGTTGGCATGGTTGAACCACTTGCCAGCTAGTTAAAAGACGTTCATTGGCAATCGTACTGCCGAAATATTGGAAGTAACACCAAGGGACTCGTGGCGCCATGTTAATACCAAGCAGAACCCCGCAGACTGCGCTTCTAGAGGATTGCTGGCTGACGACTTACTCCCGTTTACTCTCTGGTGGAAGGGTCCCGACTGGCTGGCTGAGACACATCTTAACTTAGGTAACGAAGATGATATACAAATCTCTAACTTAATTTCAGCTTTACACTTGAAGCTGGCAACAGACCTTAGCGGACGTTGACGATACTATGCGCAGTACGTTCAAGTGGCCCCCTACGACACCAGGACATAGCCTGTTACGCGCGAGCCCAAGCAGATAACTGCACACTTCCCACCCGACCGACCGAGGGGTGCAGCCGTATAACGCACGGCACGAATCGCGTGGACAAATACACAATAGAAAAAACAGACAAACAAATAATACTACAGCTATCTATTAACTAAATGGGATAGGATAGATGTTTTAAGCATATTAATAGAAAACTCTGAGCCGATTACAGGGAATAGAAGGTTGTAAACAGAGCAGAGGACCCTAAAAGGTTCATGCATAGCATAGTTAGAAGAACAACGACTAAGGGATAAAGGTATCAAAGGATGTCTACTCCGTCTACATGGTACCGACAGATTCACCTGAGCTTATAACTCAGGCGAGTCGATATCACCAATTAGGAGCTTGTGCATAAAAATGACACCAAGCATAATTCTACGATTAGTTAGGGATGGAAGGTTAATCAAGAGAAGTCTACTAGAATACGAAGGCAAATTGACATTGCGATCCCAGCTTAAGGCACGAAGAGCAAATAGCAAGAACTGCTTTTGAACGGATTCAAGTCTAATCTGGTGCGACTCATATTGAGGTGACTAAATGCAAGATCCATACTCTAAAATAGGACGGACAAGCGAAGTAAAAAGAACTTTAGTTGTATAGGGGTCATCAAATTCTTTTGACCATCTTTTAATGAAACCCAGGACACTCATGGCCTTTGCGACCGTGGTGGAAATATGGGTGTTAAAATTTAACTTATGGTCCATAAGTACGCCCAAATCATTCATATTATTTAGACGTTCTAGAGGGCTATTGTTTAGAAAATAAGTGACCAGTTGAGGAGAGTTACGGAAAAAAGTCATTACCTTACATTTGGTAGTGGTAGTAGATTTAGTAGATTAAATTGGCACCAGGATTGAAAGTTTTTAAGATCAGCTTGTAGCCGACTAAATGAATCTGTATCTTTATGAGTAAGACAAAGTTTGACATCGTCAGCATACATAGGTATTACATAAGCACACGCGAATGAACAATGACTGATGGAAGATCGTTAATAAATAGTGTGAAGAGCAGAGGGCCAAGATGACTACCTTGAGGTACACCAGAAGTCACAGGAATGGAAGCGGAAAAAGAAGACTAAAAAAGTACATCCTGTTTTCTATTTGTTAAATATTCTCGAACCCAAGAAAGGAAAAGCGGTGGAAACCCAATGTCGCTCAGCTTAGAAAGTAATAGGGTATGATTAACGGAATCAAAGGCTTTGCTAAAGTCAGTATATATTACATCAGTTTGCTTACCATTTTTGAACTTCTTGATAATTATTGATGTAAATTCTAAAAGGTTAGTGGTTGTAGATCTACGTTATAATTTTCTCAGAAGCTTTCAGAATAGCGGACAATTTTGAGATACCCCTATAGTTAGAGGCTTCGGACTTTTTGCCATTTTTATGCAGAGGAATGATATACGACTCCTTCCAAATAGATGGAAAAGAGGAAGATTCGACAGACAATAGAAACAATTTTAAAATGGGTTTACATAATGCGTTTGCACAGAACCTGAGTACGCATCCAGGAAGACCATCTGGCCCCGGAGAATAATTAGGTTTAACTAGTTTAAGTTCGCTAAGAAGAGAACTTTCATCAATCACTGGATTGAAAATGCAATTAGGCTTTTCTAAATGATAAGGATACGGACTTGCTCGATATTCCGTTGAGGAATAGGTTGTTTTGAAAAAATTCGCAAACATATCGGCAATTGCCTGATCAGTGCTCGCTTTTTTATTTTGAAAAGACAAAAAAGATGGGTGCACAGAGGTCTTACGTTTAGAATTAACAAAGTTATAAAATTGTTTAGGGTCAGAAGAAAACTGAAGCTTAGACCGCTGAAGATAATTCTTATAGCATTGTGTATTAAGCATCATGAACTTTGAACGAGCGACTGTATACAGAGCATAATCTGATGAACGACGTGTTTTTTGAAACTTCTTATAATACCGTGTCTTCACATTTTTCAAATTGGATAACTCACGAGAGAACCAGGGAGGTTTGTTAAGCCGCTCCAGCCTACCAAGAGGCACAAAAAGTGAATTCAGAGTATCATAGAAAAAACGAACAGCTGAGTTCATATCTCTACAATTGTACAGATAAGACCAATCGGTAGTAGCAATGTTTTCATTAAGGCTGGCAAAGTCAGTCTTACGAAAGCACCTAGTTAGAGGTAACTCATTTGAACCAAGTAATGGTGAAAGCAAGGGCAAATCAATTTTTAAATTTAATATAGGATGAAATTTGTCTTCTGGAAGAACAAATGGTTCGATCCTAGAAACCTCACAATAAGGAGAATCCAATACAAAAAAAGATCTAACGATTTTCCATTAGAATTTAAGACAGGATTGACTTCGGATAAAGATAAGCCTAGAAGGCCATCAATGAAGTCATGTGACAAAGAGGGCAGCAACGTGGTAGATTCATCTGTTAGTGACCATGCTAAAGCGGGTAAATTAAAATCACCTACAACTATGAGCAAGTCTTGACTGGAAACTAAGGAGGAGACAAACTGAATTGCCTCTAAATGATTTAAATATACCACCATGTCTGATAATGGTGGAATATAGGAACAAGTAATGAAAGCATTAAAAGATTTAAAATTTACTTTAACACCGACAAACTCAATCTCCTGGGTACTAGAAAATTGAATCATTTCAGATGATAAAGCAGCATCAACAGCTATCAGAACGCCACCACCTATGCGAGAAATCTGGTATAGAAATGTTTGAGGAAAAAACCGATGCATCAGCAATATCAGGTTTTAGCCACGTCTCTGTAAAAGCTAGAATGTTATGTTCAAAAGAAAGACTACATAGAGATTAGAAAGTTAAGATTTCAGTCCTCTAACGTTCTGGTAACCCAGGTTAAGGGACGAAGCTAGTTTTTTGACACACCGGCAGATGCTGATGTGGCAGGAATAGTATTAGTTGTTGTTGTTGGCAAGCGAATCGGTTTCCGATTTTTCTTTTTCACAGTATATTCCTTAACTAGTATATGTTTTGGCCAAAAATCTTCTCTACATATAGTGTCGAAGATATTGGCAGAAACACTAATTTTAAAGGACGAAATGTCCCGAGAGTAAGAAAATTTAAACTTCTCCACCCCAATATTCGAGACGTTAACTTTCTTCCGAATATAGGCTATTCCATCATCAGATGTGTCAACAGGGTCTAGCGTAGAAACAAATATATGTTTCTTTGGTGGTATGCCAACGAGAGGCCGCGTTCCCGAAGCGTCAGCCGCAGCAGTAACGTTGGACAAGTCACCCACTGCAGCAGTCAAAACTTGTTTACGGGGCCCTCGATACTTTTAGAACTATCGGCAATTTCCATTGGAATGGGTAATTGCCCGGACACATCGGACACTACAATAGGCATCGTTTTTAAGAGATCATTCCCAGGTGATACCGGTAATTCCTTACTAATAGCATTCACAACCGGGCTCTTAAACGAAATCAATTGCTGTACATTAGGAGTGGACGGTGCATGAGACCGGTCGGGGACGATAAGAGACGCTGGCGGATCTACAGATGCAGAAACACCCCAAGGACTGGTCCTTTTACGTTTCGGAGACTCATTCATAAGCGATAAACTTCTGAACTGAGTCTCCACCGCAGTAAACTCCGCTTGCAGTTTATTAAAACCTGCCCTTAAAGTGTCAAAACTATCTCTAGTCCCCCTCATGAAAGAGCGCATCTCATTCTCGACCTCACGACAAGCATCACATCCATATTTTAAGCCACCACCTTTAGCAATAGACTCCTTGATTCTGCCTGTGTAACCTGCACACTTAACGTGAACCGCATTGTCACACAACCAACAAAGAATATAATCGTCGGAATCATCCGCATTAGTGGCAACTATGCAATTATTTTTTGAGACAACCATTTTATCAAAAAGTTTAATTAGTTAAAAAAGGAAATACAAAAAATAAAAAATAAAAATTCTAAGGGTAAAAATTCTGTGTATAAGAATATACTGACCAGTTCTGACACAAGGGTTAATGTGCAGAGTAAGCCTTCACAACTAAAGAATAAAAAGAGATGAAAGCACAAAAAACAAAAACACGTATCACAGAGTCGCGGGTAGGCAAAAGACGAGAGCGCAAATCAATCAAGAATAGGAAAGAGCGGGAGAGCGCGTCAAATTGAACAAATGCAACAACAATTTGTACGCAAGAGCGCGAGAGTTAGTTAAAACGGTAAAGACACAAACGCAAAAGAGATAAGCAAAACAACAACACCGCTAATGCAAGTATTGTTGTAAGTTTTGATTTTATTTAAATTTAAACAAAAGCGACAGCAAGAATTCGCGAAATGAAAATAAAATTCGGATGTTGAAATTATTATTAATTAAACCGATAATGAATTTAAGAAATTTGTAAAAGTATTTAATCGCGAGAAAAAAATAAAAATTGATAAGCGCAAAAAAAACACGTCCGTCCTCTGCAACGAGTGAAAGTGTTTTAGCACTGATACATTTTTGGCTGCTCTTGGACGTTTCATTTCACGGCGAGGCAAATGTGTGACGATGTTCAGCGACAATGGACGAAATTTCGTGGGAGCCAAAAGAAGTCTTAACGAAATGGAACAATTAGTTCAATCCCAGCTGCACAATAACAAGATAGCAGAGGCGTTATCGATTGAAGGCATCAACTGGAAGTTCGTACCGCCACATGCGCCTCAATGGGGAGGCAAATGGGAATCGGGTGTGCGCTCTGTGAAGCTTCATTTACACCGAGTAATCGGCCACGCCGTTCTTACATTCGAACAAATGCGTACGTTGTTAACACAGGTGGAAGCGGTGATCAACTCAAGACCTCTTTGTGCCACTTCCGATACAGACGTTGGATATCTTTCGCACGCTCACCTGCTGATGGGTCGTCCTTACACCACAGTGCCAGATGGAGATTTGAACCAAGTGCCGGCAAACCGATTGGATTACTGGCAGCAATCTCAAGCCATGTTGCAAGGCTTTTGGAAAAGGTGGCATCTTGAGTACCTTACGTCGTTGCATCAAAGGCCAAAATGGTTAATGAAATCGGCAAACCCGAAGCCTGATGATCTCGTACTAGTAAAGGATTCTCATACTCCTCCGGCTTCATGGATCCTGGCCCGCATTATCCAGACGATTCTTGGCCCAGACGGTCTAGTACGAGCCCTTAAGTTAAAGACAGCTACAGGAGAGATGACCCGTCCCATAACCAAGGTTTCAGAAACATTGTTTCAGGGCCCGGCGGTATGTTGAGGAACGGTTGCTGAATTCTTAAACTTAAATTTATTTGAATGTAAACGATCTTTGTATTTTATTATTTTTAACTTTAAGTTGCATGGTCACCGTTTTTGCTGATGCAATAGGTAGCGTGTGGTGAAAACGAAAAATGTAAGTTGAGTTAGTTATTGGTCAACAGAGACCATCACAGGGAATAAAACAAAAACCTATTTTTTAATACAAAACGAACCAGCAAAGTTAATTTATGTATCATCACACATGTGTATGCGGCGAATATCAACGTATTATTTCAGCGCACACTTTTACTAAAATAATTTTAATTTCACTTATGATTGACCTTTAGTTATCAGCAATTGATTCTGTAGGCCAATTTTCACGTGTCATTTTTTTTTGTGTAATTGGTTTTGCCATGTAAACGATTATCAACAATTGATTCCGTTCCAATTACCACTTACCAATGCACTTAAGACACAGCTAATTTTTTTTTTGGTTTTCAATGCACTTTACTTACGAAACAAAATAATAATAGTTCTCAATGTGAACATAAGTAGATCCATTCCTGACCCAGCTGCGACAATTACCATCGGGAGCTAGATGGTTTGAATGAGGGTGTGTGAGATGTGTGTATTTAATTTTTTCCATTCAAATGTTAAAACAGAAGTGTCTTTTTATTAATAAGGGTTTTGGGTCTCTACATTTTGTCTGTATTTGTGTGTCTGTTACAATCGAATTAATGCATGTGTGTATGTATGTTATATGTATGTATGTTTTATGTATGTATGTTTTATATATGTATGATTATCATATATAAATCATAAATCGTTCTGGGAACAGGAATGAGTCGATGCCACGTGTTCTTTCCTGGGTCTCGTTTCCCAATTTAGTGACCAGGGTATTGGGTTGGTAACTAGCGCGATCAAAAGAGAAAACAAAAGAATAGAGAGCACCAACACCACGCAAACAAAAACAAAATGTGAACTGTAAATTCAGAGCGCGGGTTGCAGCAAGGAATAGAAACAAATCAAGAACTAAGCAGCACAACAACAAAATAATAATTTCGTTTTTTAATGTTTTAATGTTCATCAAAATGTAAATGTAAATATAACTTTAAACTTCGCAATGAATATGGCAATGATAAAAATTGTTTGAGATAATTTAATTTAATGTGAATGTTATAAATTTAAGTGCTCAAAAGAAGAAAAAAATAGTTGAGCGAGAGCGAAAAAAAAAACACGACCGACTTCGATGAGTGACAATAATGTATGTGACAATCATGTTTTGTTGTTATACTTATTAATACTTGTTTCAGCTTGCTAACTGTGGTAATATCATACCACTGTCAATTGAATTTTGAAAAGTTTTATATTCATATCTTGAGCCATTTTTATACCCTTGCAAAAAGGGTATATTAATTGTGTTCAGAAGTGTGAAACGCATAGAACTAACCATCTCCGACAATACAAAGTATATACAGTGGCGGACACGAATTAAAGTCGTTTTTTTTTTTTTTTTTAGTTCTAATTTTCTCGGCTCCTAAATAACTTAATCGAATCATTTTTTCTGTAATTTGTTGGTTATTGTGTTCAGATTATGAACCGTAAAAATGGTCTTCATAGTTTAATATAAATCGGTTCAGCCACTACACACACAGACCCAACGTATGCACACACACCCATGTGTATGTGTATTACTTAGGGAATGATGGAAGAAGAAAAGTAGTAAAAAGAGTTATTATACCCTTGCAAAAGGGTATATTAATTTTGTTCAGAAGTGTGCAACGCATAGAACGAAGCATCTCCGACCATACAAAGTATATATATTCTTGATCAGCACGACGAGACAAGTTCAAATAGCCATGTCCGTCCGTCCGTCCGTCCGTCTGGATCAACGCAAACTCCTCCTAGACCGTAAGAGCTACTAAGAGCTAAGAGCTGAAATTTTGCACGTAGGCTTGTATATACTGCAGGGGTTGTATATCTCGGATTCAGCCGGATCGGACCACTATATCATATAGCTCCAATACAAACCCCAAAGTCACGAACAGTGACTTTTCTCAATAACTTCGTTAATTTCTGTGATATTATCGTGAAACCTAATATTAGAGAGTTTATTACGCCTGTAAACTACTGTGCCAAATTTGATCAAGATCGGATGACTATATCATACAGCTCCCATAGGAACGATCGGTCGCAAACAGTGCCTTTGTAAATAGCTTCGTTACTTTTAACTCGATTGCTTTAAAATTTAACATTTGTTAGTTTAATATATCTGTTAATGATTGTGCCAAATCCACACACCTTGATAAGGGTTACGACTAACCTGAAAGCTTTGCACATCCTTAGAAATCGGTAATTATTGAGAACCTTGTCATCACGTAAGCCCCTTTGTGTTTTGGGATTAGCTTTTTGACACTATATCTTATAGCTCCCATACAAACCCGAAAGTCACGAACAGTGACTTTTCTCAATAACTTTGTTATTTCCTGTGAAATTATTGTGAAACTTAATATTAGAGAGTTTATTACGCTTATACACGACTGTGCCAAATTTGATCGGATGACTATATCATAAAGCTCCAATAGGAACGATAGGTTGCAAACAGTGACTTTTGTAAATAACTTCGTTACTTTTAACGCGATTGCTTTCAATTTAAACAGTTGTTAGTTTAATATATATGTTAATGACTGTGCTAAATCTGATCAAGATCGGGCGACTATATCATATAGCTCCCATAGGAACGATCGGTCGAAAACAGTGATTTTTGTAAATAACTTCGTTACTTTTAACGCGATCAAATTAAACATTTGTTAGTTTCATATATCTGTTAATGACTGTGCCAAATTTTATCAAGATCGGGCGACTAAATCATGTAGCTCCCATAGAAACGATCGGTCGAAAACTACGACTAAGCTGAAAGCCTTGCACATCCTTAGAAATCGGTAATTTTTGAAAACCTTGTCATCACGTAAGCCCCTTTGTGTTTTGGGATTAGCTTTTTTGACGCTGCTATAGTTGAATCAAAGTAAACATTTGTTAGATTGATATATCTGGTAATGCCTGTGCCGAATTTGATAAAAATCGTGTGGAGGTGCCTTGAGTAAAACTTGCAGCTCAAAAGGAAAAAAAAGGAAAAAAAAGAAAGGAAGGCAGCATTTAAAAGACCCGCGAATGCACTGCTTGATTGCAGAAAGAAAGTTCACCACAGTACATTTCTTTTTCCCATTATGCCAATAGCGGATAATGTCACTTTGACAATTGACTTCGGGTCTAAACGAAGATCAAAGCTAGGCATAGAGCATAGGCGAACTATCTTGATAAATTCTTTTCAAATTGGCAACCGAGCGGAACAGTCCTTTGCAGGAAGTGAAAAAAATTAATATTTCTTTTTTTTTTGTTGTTAAAATAACCCAAGTAAATTTTAAATCCGAGTAAATACAAGCCATCCTTCATGGGCTTGAATCAAAAAAAAAAAAGAAACCATTGATGTTGGTGTTCTCTATTTAAAGATATATTTCTTGAGTAAGTGCTAATTTTTCTTTGAATCATTAAAATTGTCATTTTTGCAAATAAAATTTTGCACGCAGATTTTCAAAGTCTCGGTATGTTCGTTCATGATGGAAAAGAAAAAAAGAAATTAAAATGTATTGCTTTGATTAAGAAGAAGGTAATTATACAGCTCTAAAGAAAGGAAAAAAACGCATTAACGACATTCATATTTTATCATGTATGTGTATATAATTTTCTTTGTTAGACAAACGTAAAGCCCAAATTTTGGCGTCAATGATTGCCAAAGCCAGAATTCCAAGACATTTATGTATGTTGGATAGTGCAAGCAGCGAAGAAGTTATTCACCAAAGGGGACGAAGCAATTACATTGGCGACCATCTGATCAGTCAAATTTCGATACGACACGCGGCAAGCGGTGAAAAGTGAAAACAGCGAAAATACGCAGCCCAAAGAATAAATTGTATCCGAGTTAAAAAGTGAAAAAGTCTAGCCAGAGTGAAAATCAAGTAAAAAAAAAAGTAAAGCCAGAAAGCCGTAGTGAAAACGAAAATTTTTAACTTCTTCTTTTGTTTAAACCTAGGTAATATACTATAATCGAAAGCTAGTTAGTGTACAAGTAATAAATTTGTAATAAGAAAAAAAGCAAAAAGGAGTTAAGCAAGTGAAAAAAAAAGGCATACAAAGAAGGAAACGCAAAGCAACATTTCGAGCCATTGTGCAAAACCAAAATTTTTTTTTAGTCGCGAGGTAACATACACTAAAAATAAAAAAATTATGAGCAAAAACAAAAAAATGAAAAAAAAGAAATCTAATGCAAAATTGAAAGGTCAAAAAAAAAAATCTATAACAGAGGGAAGAAAGTGAAAATATAAAAGAAAAAAAAAATTTTAAACAACAAGCATGAGCAATTGCTTTATTTGGTAACGAAACGAAAAAAATGTGAACACAATTAATACAAAAAAAAAAAAATTAAATTAAATCTATAGCCTCTACAGCAATTCCTCGAAGGCCTTCGTCGGACGCTACAAGGGTGAGTTTTTTCTACTACATTTTTTTGTTACCAAAATATAAAGCGAAGTCGGAGACGTTAAGCAAGAGTATTCAATGCAAAGACAAAAGGGAAAACAATTGTCGTTGCTTATCTCCACTCCGTTTGCCCCTCTATATATTTTTATATGCTTCTAATGTGTTTCAAATAAAATCATGCGTAAAGAAAAGAAAAAGGAGAATGCACTGAAAAGTGAAAAGTAAAAAAAAAAAAAAAAAAGAGAAAAAAAGGCAAGAAAGAATAAATATGCATAATTGTTTTTTTAAAACATTTTGTATGTGAAGAGTTAAAAAAATTGAACGGTTAATTTTTATACGCTGCATATGTAAGCGTTGCGTTTTGCTTTTGCACAGTGGGTCGAAGTTTTAAAAAAAAAAAAAAAAGAGAATTTAATGTTCATGAAATTATGCCGAGTATTTAGAATATTTTTTTTGGATATTGATTTAATTATCTTTGAATATAAATCGATATGCGTTAAAGTTTCGAGCTATATATGTTATTTTAGTAATTACAAATTAATTTGTTGATCATTTATGAAATTGTAAATTTTCTTATATAGGTATATATTATGGAATGGTTTTGGTTTTTTTTTGTGAGTTAACTTTGTTCTCAGAATACTACAGAATGAAACATTAGATTCTAAGAAATGAATGATTGTGAGAATACGTTAATTTAAGTGAATAATAATGATTTTTATAATGAGGTAATTTTCTGAACTTTCTTTGTGGGCAATCTAATGTGAATAAGGATGTTTGTTCTGGGATTTTCCCCTAGCGCTGAAAGGAAAATCATGGTAGGGTGGGGTAGAGAGCGCGGCTGTATATTTACAGCCTCCTATACAGCCCAACACTAGGACTATTTTCTTCTATTCTTCTCTCTCTTTTCTATTTTGAGTTTCAGCACAGGGACTTTATTTAAAGTTGCTGACGTGTGAGTGGGTGAAACACATTCATCAAAGAACCACCCCAGCCGATTGTCTTGCTAGCCGCATTAAGAGTCCCGCAGATGAATCGTGTTAACACCAAGATAGGCCTCACACAATAACGTATATTTGCCGTATGCAATGGTTGGTAAGCCTTTGTGGTGTCGTGGTTATAGATATTTAGTTACAGAAATTTTGCCGCCCAATAATGGGGCACATTCTAATTAGATACAATAATTTTTGCTGCCCATCGGCTACGTGAAGGCTTTGTACGTTACAGTAATTTTTGGCGCCCAACATGAGGGGCTCGATTCTAATTTGATAATTATCTCCTTCGGGTTTTCTCAGGTAGATAATTCATTTGGTAGATTGACCCCTTTCTCTTCTTTTTAATTTCTTTGTGCATTCTAATCTTTTATTCTATACTATCAACAATTAAAATCGTAAAGTTAACTATTATTGGAATTACCATCTCCGGCGATGCCCAGAGATCTGGTGCGGATATTCAACTAGGTTACTAATTGTTCCGAATATTTTAAAGCTAACTGTCAACATGAACCCAAGTCAAACAATAACTGTCAAAACAGCAGAAACTACTAACTTTTGGCATGTGACCGAGAGCTAGACTCTGGTTTGAAAAGTGTTGAGTAGACGAAGGCATGATGGTAGCCTAGACTCTGTAGCTCTTGCTTTAATAGAATACGCATTACCTGGAATTATGATTGTGACAAATGGCTGAAACATCATCCAAGGATACTGCAACCGCTAGTATTATTGTAAAGAGTACATTAGACTAGTCAGTCTAGTTTTGTTATCCCTTTTAGTATAGCCCGTAGCGAAGGTTAATTGTGGGTGGTCAGGACATTGGTGAGAACATTAATGGTTTAATCAGCCAACCCCAGATCTTAATTCTTCATCTCTATTCTATTTTGAGTTTCAGCACAGGGACTTTATTTAAAGTTGCTGACGTGTGAGTGGGTGAAACACATTCATCAAAGAAGCACCCCAGCCGATTGTCTTGCTAGCCGCATTAAGAGTCCCGCAGATGAATCGTGTTAACACCAAGATAGGCCTCACACAATAACGTATAGTTCCCGAATGCAATGGTTGGTAAGCCTTTGTGGTGTCGTGGTTATAGATATTTAGTTACAGAAATTTTTGCTGCCCCCAACCATGAGGCACATTCTAATTAGATACAATAATTTTTGCTGCCCATCGGCTACGTGAAGGCTTTGTACGTTACAGTAATTTTTGGCGCCCAACGTGAGGGGCCCGATTCTAATTTGATAATTATCTCCTTAAGGTTTTCTCAGGTAGATAATTCATTGGTAGATTGACCCCTTTTCTTCTTTTAATTTCTTTGTGCATTCTAAATTTTTATTCTATACTATCAACAATTAAAATCGTAAAGTTAACTATTATTGGAATTACCGTCTCCGGCGATGCCCAGAGATCTGGTCCGGATATTCAACTAGGTTACTAATTGTTCCGAATACTTTAAAGCTAATTGTCAACATGAGCCCAAGTCAAACAATAACTGTCAAAACAGCAGAAACTACTAACTTTTGGCATGTGCCCGAGAGCTAGACTCTGTTTTGCAAAGTGTTGAGTAGACGAAGGCATGATGGTAGCCTTAGACTCTGTACCTCTTGCTTTAATAGAATACGCATTACCTGGAATTATGATTGTGACAAATGGCTGAAACATCATCCAAGGATAATGCAACCGCTAGTATTATTGTAAAGAGTACGTAGACTAGTCAGTCTAGTTTTGTTATCCCTTTTAGTATAGCCCGTAGCAGCTTAATTGTGAGTGGTCAGGACATTGGTGAGAACATTAATGGTTTAATCAGCCAACCCCAGATCATAATAGGTAACGATAAATTCATTTATGTAGGTGCAACTCAAATAAAAGAGGGAAGATGTTTTTTTTTTGAGAATGGAACTATGGGATGTAGAGTCAAGTGACCCTAACCCAACCGCTTAAAAAGAAAGACGCTACCCAAAATATGAGTGTACTTATGTAAATTTCTATTTCCTGTTGCTAAGAAAATAGCAGAGAAATTAGCAGCAGATGTCCCTAACGCAGATTTCAAGAGTAGTCCCTAGTGATAAAGTAAATTATTACATCTGAATTCACTTAGAGTAACCCGAAAAGAAAAATTATTCAAAATTATTATACCCTTTTTGCAAAAAAAAAAAAAAAAAATAAGAATTTGATTAACATTTGGTTGAATTGATAACGCTATCAAATATTTAAAAATGTCAGTGGTACACAGTGATAGAGAGTACGAGGAGGCACCACGATCATCCTCATCACAAGTGTGTAGCATTTGTTCACAAGTTATTTCAGACGTACACGAAAGGGCAACGACAAAGTGTATGCACTCATTTCATAGAAATTGTATAATTACTTATGTTTCGACAAATCAAGAGTGTCCGGTATGCAAGTCTTTATGCCACCTTAGAGATGTACGAGTTAGAACTGAGTTATCAGCCAGTCAAACAAGCAGTTCCTAAAGTCCATAATACGCGACAGCAGAGGCAAGCACACCTTTTATCTGGTCCAGAACAGTCAGCCATACCTGATGACACTAGTCCGCAAAATACGGTGATGAATTCATCAGAAGAGGTAGAACCACTACGAAAAGCGAAAAGACAGGGAAGACCTCCTAAGCGAAGAGTACAACGCGCTCAACCAGAAAATTTTGAGAGACATCAGACAAGAGTCAACGCCACAGCTAGTACATCGGCACCAGCGGTCGACTACGAAAGATTGTTTGAAAGAATAGAGAATCTTATAAATCAGAAGTTTGAGAGTTTGCAGACGAATGAAGCAGCAGCCAGCATACAAGAAGTAAATACGCAGGCTAGAGCACAATCTTCACCCAGAAATTCGCCGATTTCTACATCAAGTATTAGGAGCGAAAAGGTTACACAGATTATCCAGAGTTGGGGTATAAAGTTCGAGGGATCACAAAAAGGCAGTACCGTGCAAGAATTCTTGTACAGAGTGCGTGCATTAACTATGGATAGTTTAGATGGAGACTTTTCAGTAGTCTGTAAGAACCTACATATTCTCCTAACTGGAAAAGCCCGAGATTGGTATTGGAGATACCGTAAAGAGATCACGCAAGTAGAATGGACAGATTTTTGTGACAAACTCAAAAGACAATATCGTGATAACAAGGATGATGATTTAATTTTTGAAGAAATAAGAAGTAGGAAGCAAAAGATTGGAGAATCATTTGATAATTTTTATGAGGATGTAATATCCATTGTTAGTAGGCTTTCGGTTCCATTGGAAGAGGATAGACTAGTGCAGCAGTTGCAGCGTAACCTGATACCGGAAGTGCGTGAAGCATTGTTATATATATCAGTTGTTTCGGTGTCACATCTACGACAGTTAGTACAAAGAAGAGAAAATCTATTGGGAGAGACACTAATTAAGCGTCCGATCAAGAGTGTAAATTTTTCTAAACCCGTTTACAAATCCGTAGCTGCAGCTACTAGACGCCACAGAACAGTCAGAAGACGAGTTGTCGGTGAAAGAGGTAGATGCAGTTCAGCGAGTGGCGAATTCTTTGGTTTGTTGGAACTGTGACGTAGAAGGACATCGCTGGGACATGTGCCTAGAAGATCGGATTATCTTTTGTTACGGCTGCGGAACAAAAGGAGTATACAAGCCGCAGTGCATAAAATGTTCAAATCGGACGGAAAACTATCGGAAGGGACCACCGTATGGCAACAAGCGGACGGACCCTTAGTAAATGTTGCTCACAAAAGATTAAATCGTAATTACACTGAACAAGAAAAGCAAGAAAACATTTCAGAGTTACAAACAAATAGAAAGAATATTAAGTTACATCCAATTAAACCATACCACATACGTTTAAAAGAATATGCAAGAGTCCGCGAAAGAATATTTTCTGATGATAGTAATGTCGCATGCGTCAAGAGAGCACCAAAGCGCTCAACCTTGCGTATGCGTAACTTTTGGAAAGCTGTACGAAATACCAAAAGAAGGTTAATTTGTTCAGTAATTAATGAAGCCGTAGATGGCCGATTTTATGCTTCAATTTCATTTTTACAATTTTTAGAATTAGGCTTATTAGACACAGGGGCAAATATTAGTTGCATTGGAGCAGACCTGGCTAAAATAGACTGGTCGCACAATTCAAAATTTCGCAAAATTAATTCGTCAGTAAAAACGGCTGATGGACAGCCACAAACAGTTATTGGATCCATACAACTGAACGTAAAATATAGGGAGCAGATGAAGGACATTAATTTCTTTATAATCCCTTCGATTAAGCATAGGGTAGTATTAGGGACAGATTTTTGGAAAGCTTTCAAATTGGCCCCGGGTGTAATTTCCTCGATTGAAACTTCAAATAGCAACGTGCCTAGATTACCAGAGAAAGACGGTGAGGAAAAGTTTCCGCTGACAGCAGAAGAAGAAAAACGTTTAGGCGGAATCATTAGTCTATTTCCAGACTTTGAAAGGCAAGGCCTCGGAAGAACAAAGCTTCTGCAACATCATATAGAGGTAGGCAATGCCACCCCGATTAAACAGCGATTTTACCCAGTTTCACCGGCGGTTGAAAAAGTTATGTTTCAGGAGATCGATAGAATGTTAGAGCTAGGAGTTATTGAGAAGTCAAATAGTCCTTGGAGTTCGCCCATGCGTTTGGTGATTAAACCGGGAAAAGTTCGTTTATGCTTAGATGCACGACGTATTAACGAGGTTACAAAGAAAGACGCATACCCACTGCCCAGCATCAATGGAATTTTCGCAAGACTACCAAAAGCTAACATCATCTCCAAGATAGATTTGAAGGATGCTTTTTGGCAAATTGGTTTGAGTGAGGAATCAAAAGCAATCACAGCATTTACAGTACCCGGTCGTCCATTGTATCATTTTGTGGTTATGCCATTTGGTTTGTGTAATGCCGCGCAAACAATGTGTAGACTAATGGACGAAATAATACCCCCCTGAATTAAAATATTGTACTTTTGGATACTTAGACGATTTATGTGTAGTATCAGAAAGCTTTGAGGAACATCTTATTGTGTTAGCCAAGCTAGCTGAGCAATTTCGAATGGCGAATGTGACTTTAAATGTGGCAAAGAGCAAATTTTGTGTCACAAAAGTTGCATTTTTAGGATATATAGTAGGCAATGGAGGAATTTCAACTGACACATCAAAAACAGACGCGATTCAGTCATGGCCAATTCCGAAAACAGTTAAACAAGTAAGAGCGTTTATGGGAGTAGTCGGATGGTATAGACGATTTATACCTAACTTTTCAGATATTAGTTTTTCAATCACCGAGCTTCTGTCGTCGAAAAGGAAATTTGTCTGGAACGAGCAAGCTCAGAAATCCTTTGAAAAGCTTAAGTCTGCGTTGACTTCAGCTCCAGTTTTGCAGAACCCGAACTTTGAACGGAAGTTCTATGTGCATTGCGATGCGAGCGATGTCGGCATAGGCGCTACGTTAGTTCAAATGTCAGATGAAGGAGAAGAAAAACCAATTGTATTTATGTCCAAGAAACTGAGTTCAGCTCAACGAAACTACAGTGTAACGGAGCGGGAATGTTTAGCAGCATTAGAAGCAATCGACAGGTTTAGATGCTATATTGAGATGCAGGAGTTTGAATTGATTACGGATCATGCGAGCCTTTTGTGGCTGATGAAGCAACCTAATTTGAAGGGACGGTTGGCTAGATGGGCCATGAAATTGCAAAGTTACAAGTTCACGATAAGCCATAGAAGAGGTCGGGACAATGTCGTACCTGATGCGCTTTCGAGAATGTTTTCAGACGAAATAAGTGCACTAGAAGAAGTTTATCCTGGTGTTGATTTAAATTCCAACTGTTTTAGTGATAGTGAATATCAGAATTTGAAGAAAAAGTTTTTAGATAGTCTGGGAGAATATCCAGATATACGAGTAGAAGATGGTTTTGTCTATATACGAACTGAACATGATGATGGAAATTTAGAAAATCAAGAATCGAGATGGAAACTGTGGATTCCATCTGGTTTGACGACTGAAGTCATAGGCAGTGCTCATAATAGTGTTATATCAGCACATGGAGGAATGGCTAAGACCCTAGAATTAATAAGGAGATTTTTTTATTGGCCAGGCATGGTGTCACAAGTGAGAGATTATGTACGTAACTGTGATATTTGCAAGTCTACCAAAGCCCCGAATTACATTTTAAAACCGCCGTTGGGAAAGCCAGCAGTTTCAATGCGTCCTTTTCAAAGGTTATACATAGACCTGCTCGGTCCATATCCACGCAGTAAGCGAGGGCATATTGGGTTGGTAATAGTTTTGGATCACTTTTCCAAATTTCATTGGCTTTGTCCGTTGAAGAAGTTGACATCTCGTTTAATACAGGAGTTTCTTCAGGATCATATTTTCTTTATGTTTGGTATTCCGGAAATCCTAGTGAGCGATAACGGAGCACAATTCAAAGCGGTCGAATTTAACGCGTGGCTAACGAAGCTTGGTATTAAGCATGTATATACAGCGTTGTATTCACCTCAAGCCAACGCCTCAGAACGGGTGAATCGATCAATCATAGCAGCGATTAGAGCTTATCTTAACGATGATCATAGAGAGTGGGATGAACATATTCCAGCAATTAGTTGTGCTCTGCGGAATGGTCATCATGTGAGCATTAATTGTTCTCCATATCATGCAGTTTTTGGCTTTGATATGATCACACATGGGTCTCATTATAGTCTACTAAGTAAGTTCAATTTATTAGATGAATCACTTAATCCCCTTAGGAAAGACGATCAATTGCAGTTGTTGAGAAAAGAAATAAAACAGCAAATTGCATCAGCAGCAGATAAAAACGCCAAGCAGTATAACTTGCGCACTCGACAAATTCATTTTAGGATAGGGCAAGAAGTATTCAGAAGAAACTTCAGCCAGAGTAATTTTCAGAAAAATACGAATGCGAAATTCAATCCTCAATGGGTGAAATCTAGAGTCAGGGAATGTTTAGGGAATTGTTATTATGTTTTAGAAGACCTTCAAGGAAAATTACAAGGAACATATCATGCCAAGGATATTAAACAATGAGGTTTTCAGACTAATTCCCCGAGAAAACTCTAGAATTCGTCTGTGGTTGTGGAGGTGCCTTGAGTAAAACTTGCAGCTCAAAAGAAAAAAAAAAAAAAAAAGAAAGGAAGGCAGCATTTAAAAGACCCGCGAATGCACTGCTTGATTGCAGAAAGAAAGTTCACCACAGTGGTACATTTCTTTTTCCCATTATGTTAATAGCGGATAATGTCACTTTGACAATTGACTTCGGGTCTAAACGAAGATCAAAGCTAGGCATAGAGCATAGGCGAACTATCTTGATAAATTCTTTTCAAATTGGCAACCGAGCGGAACAGTCCTTTGCAGGAAGTGGAAAAAAATTAATATTTCATTTTTTTTTTGTGGTTAAAATAACCCAAGTAAATTTTAAATCCGAGTAAATACAAGCCATCCTTCCTGGGCTTGAATCAGAAAAAAAAAAGAAACCATTGATGTTGGTGTTCTCTATTTAAAGATATATTTCTTGAGTAAGTGCTAATTTTTCTTTGAATCATTAAAATTTTGTCATTTTTGCAAATAAAATTTTGCACGCAGATTTTCAAAGTCTCGGTATGTTCGTTCATGATGGAAAAGAAAAAAGGAAATTAAAATGTATTGCTTTGATTAAGAAGAAGGTAATTATACAGCTCTAAAGAAAAGAAAAAAAAACGCATTAACGACATTCACATTTTATCATGTATGTGTATATAATTTTTCTTTGTTAGACAAACGTAAAGCCCAAATTTTGGCGTCAATGATTGCCAAAGCCAGAATTCCAAGACATTTATGTTGGATAGTGCAAGCAGCGAAGAAGTTATTCACCAAAGGGGACGAAGCAATTACATTGGCGACCATCTGATCAGTCAAATTTCGATACGACACGCGGCAAGCGGTGAAAAGTGAAAACAGCGAAAACACGCAGCCCAAAGAATAAATTGTATCCGAGTTAAAAAGTGAAAAAGTCTAGCCAGAGTGAAAATCAAGTAGGTTTAAAGCCAGAAAGCCGTAGTGAAAACGAAAATTTTTAACTTCTTCTTTTGTTTAAACCTAGGTAATATACTATAATCGAAAGCTAGTTAGTGTACAAGTAATAAATTTGTAATAAAAAAAAAAAAAGCAAAAAGGAGTTAAGCAAGGAAAAAAAAAGTATACAAAGAAGGAAACGCAAAGCAACATTTCGAGCCCATTGTGCAAAACCAAAATTTTTTTTTTAGTCGCGAGGTAACATACACTAAAAATAAAAAAAAATATGAGCAAAAACAAAAAAATGAAAAAAAGAAATCTAATGCAAAATTGAAAGGTCAAAAAAAAATCTATAACAGAGGAAGAAGAAAGTGAAAATATAAAAAAAAAAAAAAAAAATTTAAAAAAACAAGCATGAGCAATTGCTTTATTTGGTAACGAAACGAAAAAAATGTGAACATAATTAATACAAAAAAAAAAAAAATTTAAATTAAATCTATAGCCTCTACAGCAATTCCTCGAAGGCCTTCGTCGGACGCTACAAGGGTGAGTTTTTTCTACTACATTTTTTTGTTACCAAAATATAAAGCGAAGTCGGAGACGTTAAGCAAGAGTATTCAATGCAAAGACAAAAGCGAAAACAATTGTCGTTGCTTATCTCCACTCCGTTTGCCCCTCTATATATTTTTATATGCTTCTAATGTGTTTCAAATAAAATCATGCGTAAAGAAAAGAAAAAAGAGAATGCACTGAAAAGTGAAAAGTAATAAAAAAAGAAAAAAAGGCAAGAGTGAATAAATATGCATAATTGTTTTATTAAAACATTTTGTATGTGAAGAGTTAAAAAAATTGAACGGTTAATTTTTATACGCTGCATATGTAAGCGTTGCGTTTTGCTTTTGCACAGTGGGTCGAAGTTAAAAAAAAAAAAAAAAAAAGAGAATTTAATGTTCATGAAATTATGCCGAGTATTTAGAATATTTTTTTTTGGATATTGATTTAATTATCTTTGAATATAAATCGATATGCGTTAAAGTTTCGAGCTATATATATTATTTTAGTAATTACAAATTAATTTGTTGATCATTTATGAAATTGTAAATTTTCTTATATAGGTATATATTATGGAATGGTTTTGGTTTTTTTTAATGTGAGTTAACTTTGTTCTCAGAATACTACAGAATGAAACATTAGATTCTAAGAAATTAATGATTGTGAGAATACATTAATTTAAGTGAATAATAATGATTTTTATAATGAGGTAATTTTCTGAACTTTCTTTTTGGGCAATCTAATGTGAATAAGGATGTTTGTTCTGGGATTTTCCACTAGCGCTGAAAGGAAAATCATGGTAGGGTGGGTAGAGAGCGCGGCTGTAAATACACCTATACAGCCAACACTAGGACTATTTTCTTCTATTCTTCTCTCTCTATTCTATTTTGAGTTTCAGCACAGGGACTTTATTTAAAGTTGCTTTTTTGGCAAACTAAAAATAAAAAGGAGTGTTTGTTCTGGGATTTTCCACTTAGCGCTGAAAGGAAAATCATGGTAGGGTGGGTAGAGAGCGCGGCTGTAAAACACCTATACAGCCAACACTAGGACTATTTTCTTCTATTCTTCTCTCTCTATTCTATTTTGAGTTTCAGCACAGGGACTTTATTTAAAGTTGCTTTTTGGGCAATCTAATGTGAATAAGGATGTTTGTTCTGGGATTTTCCACTAGCGCTGAAAGGAAAATCATGGTAGGGTGGGTAGAGAGCGCGGCTGTAAATACACCTATACAGCCAACACTAGGACTATTTTCTTCTATTCTTCTCTCTCTATTCTATTTTGAGTTTCAGCACAGGGACTTTATTTAAAGTGGCTGACGTGTGAGTGGGTGAAACACATTCATCAAAGAACCACCCCAGCCGATTGTCTTGCTAGCCGCATTAAGAGTCCCGCAGATGAATCGTGTTAACACCAAGATAGGCCTCACACAATAACGTATAGTTGCCGAATGCAATGGTTGGTAAGCCTTTGTGGTGTCGTGGTTATAGATATTTAGTTACAGAAATTTTTTTGCTGCCCAACCATGGGGCACATTCTAATTAGATACAATAATTTTTGCTGCCCATCGGCTACGTGAAGGCTTTGTCTGTTTTAATTCTTTCCCATAGAGAAACCGGGGGGGAAACAAGTGACTTTAATCAATTTTTTTGTTTTTTCCTTTGTTTTTAGGCCTTTTTTTTCAATAATAAATATTTTTTTTAATAAAATTTTTCTTCCTATATTGTTTTTAAAAAAAGGAAAAAAAAATTAAAAAATATAAAAGTATAAAAAAAATTACTCCGGCGCAGATCACCCCCCCCCCTGTGGTTTTATTTTTTTTTTATTAAAAAAAAAAAAAATAATTTTTTTTTTTTTTACCCAACTCAATTTTTTTTATCTTTAAAAAACTTAAAAAAAAATAAAAAAATTTATATAATAAAAAAACAAAAAAAAAAAAAAAAAAAAAAATTTTTCTATTTATTTTTTTTTTTTAAAAAAAAAATAAAAAAAAAAAAAAAAAAATTTTTTCTCTTCCTTCTTTTTTTTTTTTTTTTTTTATTTTAAAAAAAAAAAAAAAAAAAAAAAAAACAAACAACATCAATAATAATAGGAAAAAGCAAAGGAAGGAACAAATAAAATAATACCAGAAGTTATATGAAAATGTGAGAAATATTAAGAGGAAAAACCAACGAAGAAGAATAAGAAGCTGTAGTAGAAGACAAAATCCCCTTAACTATAATGGACACAAAAGGCAGAAAGCGGCAGCAAATAGCAACAACAACAATTAACCAAAGTCAAATAAAAAGGCTTTTAGCAACGCTTTTGCCTTCTTGTTGTAATAATTTATGTGCCATTGTCTCCACCTCAACCAGCCTGCCCTCCTCCCGAACTCTTACATTGCTCCATGTGCTTGGTTTTTCCCCCTTTTTTTAACTGGGAAATGATTTATGATTTCCACATGTCTCCATTTAATATTTATTCATCGCATACATAGTATATGAATATACGACCAAAGTTTGCTTCATTAGCGAGTGAGTAAGGAAGAGAAAGACAGAAAGAAAGAAAATTCTCACACTGGTTTTGCCATCTTTTTTACACTGTATCTGAGCCCAGGCCCGACGCCTGCTTCGAATTTGAAGAGCAAAATGATGAAGAAGCATAACTCAAGCCTCTCTTGGTGTCTCCCTCTTTCTCTTTCTTTCCATCTCATTCTGTCTGTATATATCTTGTCGCGTTTTTCTCGCCTGCTACTGATTTTTGTCCCTCAGCTTGGGGAAATTGCTGTTGGAAAAATGTTTTCAAAACATTACGTAAATTTAATGCAAATTGCAACTTCGGTAATAAAACAAAATGGAAAAAACAACAACCAACTGATCAATATTTCACAAACAATGCCTGAATGTGGGCACCGAATTTGGCGGAAGGTGCAACAAATTCTTTCATCTTTTCCCCGGCATTTTTCCTCTCTTGTTTTTTTTTTTTTTTTAAATATTTCATAAACTGCCGGCGGTCTGAAACAAACAAGGCAACCGCAGCGCAGAAACCACAGAGCCACAGAGTGAGTATGGAGGATAAGCTGCTGCTATGCCAGAAGTTTCGACGAGCCTTTCCCTTAGAGCAGAAATTAGATCTTAAATTATGCAAACTTGGCGTCTGGAATCCTACGGTACTTCCTCGAGGGAATTGCTTCGCAGGATGGCTGCTACCTCCTATGCCACTCCAGGTCTAGCCCTGCCACGCTCGGCTAAACGCAGCTCGCGGATTGCTGACGCGGCGAAACTGCACACCGCCTCCCACATGTTCTTTCTCGCCATCATCAGTTCCACCAGGTTTTCGGCGCATATTCCCACGTTTGACTCCAGTTCCGCGTATAAAAGAATCGACCTGCAGACTGTCATTAGCAGCTTCCTGGACTCCAGCTTGGGACCCCTCGTCTTCGGCATGATCCTTGAGAAGGCACGGACGCTCGCGGCTGCCTTTTCGTTTACGTACGCCAAGTGCTCCCTAAAGCAGAGGCGGGTGTCGATCCATATTCCGAGGTAGCTAACCGCACGCTTTGATTGCAGCCTCAGGTCGCCGTCGTACATGGCAGTCCATAATCTTGGGCCTGGGAGCCTTGTGGTACACCAGCCGACACATTGTACGATTCGCAGCATACAGAGGTAGGCTCTACGCGAAGGGTATCCGTCGACTCACTATTTCTCCTCACTATTTCTCCTCCAGTTTGCGGGAACAGTGCTGCAACAATTTCCGGATCCGTAAGTGGTCGCTGCTTCGAGGCATAACTGCGCTTAGATAGGTTTTAAAAGGTCGTGAGTGCTGCAAACTGTATCCGCTGGGTTTCATCCTATAGGGTTCGCTAACAAGGGCCACATCGCTCTTTTGTTCCACTAGGGTCTGCAGAAGAAGATCCTGGGCTGCCTCACAGTGGTTTATATTTAGCTGTAGGAA
The DNA here is from genome assembly GCF_018151085.1 of Drosophila tropicalis. NCBI lineage: Eukaryota > Metazoa > Arthropoda > Insecta > Diptera > Drosophilidae > Drosophila > Drosophila tropicalis. The sequence goes on from NW_027173201.1 coordinate 739,367, forward strand.
TCTAATCAATGCTGCGTCTGGGAAAGCAGCACATTTGTTCCGCTCCTGTATGCTGATGGGCAACGCTGGCTGCCAGCTACATGCGCTCTATTGGCTATGCCATTTGCCTCGCATAAGCAGCAATTATAACCATTTCTGCAATCCTTCACCTTATGGTCCTTACCTCCACACCTTAAGCACCAGTTTGTCCTGTCGACTGGGTCCGAGTATGCAGCGGCAACGTGACCACAAAAAGACATCTGCAGCAACTGACACTCGCCAAGTTCAGGCGAGTGCGGCTGCCAGCTTTCAAGACGGCATCGGCAACTTTTGCAGGGACACGAAGCGTAGCCCTTTGGTTACCGCCGAAGCCCGGGTGCGTACGTTTTCGCCCACTGCTATCAGCTTCTCATATTGGCTCCGTGTGACCAGTTTCAACATGTCGCTATAGGACAGATTGCAAGAGAATAGCAGCTGGCCGTTTCTTTGGCAGCGTCTGTTTGACTGTTCTCGCTGCCCTTGGCGGTATAGTCTGCCAGTGACACTCTCGTTTAATTTTCATTAGGCTAAAAAGATGGCAAAAAAGTTGAATCTCGCGGCCGATGGTTCTCCTCTGTCAACAAGGTTTCCGAAGTGTTGGCGACTGTTCTTTGGCGGGGCATCCTTGTCTGTTGTAACTTCTCCGTTTGTTGCAATCAACCACACACGTTGTGGAAAACACTTGTAATTTTAAGCTAACCCAAAAGATCAGAGCGGCAAAATGATAATAATAAACTCCCTACTTTTGTAAATAAAATCAGTTCATAATTTGAATTCAACAAATGAAGATTGGGTTATTGGGTTATTGGTCCTTCGATCCGGATGGATCATGTTTGGTCATTTGATAAAAAAGAAATCTGTTGTTTTCCCCACCAGTGGTAACAGACATAGTTTAAAATAAAAGCAGAACATTATTGATTAATAAATGCGTGTGTCCGATTATAAAGTCAGTTTGGCTAGTGGGGCAACTGTGGTATTCTTTTTATTTACCCCTAATATTACAATTTTTTCTTTTTGCCCCTAAGCAAAGCACGGCACGCATACACATACAGTTTATGTAGCGTTGCGTCTGTGTGTGTTGATTTGATGATGATTTGATGTGCTCTGTTGATTTGATGATGACGTAGTAGGCAGCAAGGAGCTGCCGGCAGCAGAGCCGAATTATATTGACTGTAACTTGTGTTCTATTTATTCGATCGGATTGAATTTTTGGGATCTCATGTTTTATATCCCATACTATTATCGCATCAGCAAATTTCATGGAGATACTCCAATTTTTATGACATTTTTTTGAAATTGTGGTACGATCTTTGTATATTAAGGAAGGATAGTAAATTTGTGTTCAGCGAGATCGAAGAGTTAGCGTTCCAACGATTAAAGGCATTATTAACAAGTGAGTCTGTGTTGAGGTTATATAACCTGAAGGCGCAAACAGAGGTCCATGCTGATGCATCGAAATTTTGTTACGAGGCAATTCTAATCTAGAAAGATACTAAGGATAATTTGTTGTATTTAAATTAGCAAAGGCTTGTGTGCAGAGGACCGAATGTAACCGAGCAGCAAAGAAAACAGTTATTAGTCGAAAAATCATATTTCATTCCTAAATTGAAAGATAAAGTGTTTTAATGTTTGAGCAATATTATAGGGACAATACCATACAACATTTAATCATTACAACTGGTGTTCCGCGTGGAAACGGACATGTGGAAGAAATGCACATATATTATGCTACCGAAATTGAGTTTGGAAAGTCTAGCAACCTGGTATAATTATGTGGGCAAAGTGCAACAAATGATAAAACACTAAGCCAAGAAGCACAAAAGTGAGCTCGTCTATGATACTGACAGGTTTGGATATGAGAGCTCCTGAAGATACAGAGCTACCTATTAGCCATCAATGTGGAAGAACGTTTTATCTAAAAAGGCTTATGCTTGTGAAAGAATGGCCTACAATCGTAGGAAATAGCGAAGATATTGATCATAGTCACTGTTTTCCACCGATCGTTCCTATGGGAGCTATATGATATAGTCACCCGATCTTTATCAAATTTGGCACAATCATTAACAGATACATTAAACTAACAACTGTTTAATTTGAAAGCAATCACGTTAAAAGTATCGAAGTTATTTACAAAAATCACTGTTTTCGACCGATCGTTTCTATGGGAGCTATATGATATAGTCGCCCGATCTTGATCAGATTTAGCACAGTCATTAACATATATATTAAACTAACAACTGTTTAATTTGAAAGCAATCGCGTTAAAAGTAACGAAGTTATTTACAAAAGTCACTGTTTGCAACCTATCGTTTCTATGGGAGCTACATGATTTAGTCGCCCGATCTTGATAAAATTTGGCACAGTCATTAACAGATATATGAAACTAACAAATGTTTAATTTGATCGCGTTAAAAGTAACGAAGTTATTTACAAAAATCACTGTTTTCGACCGATCGTTTCTATGGGAGCTATATGATATAGTCGCCCGATCTTGATCAGATTTAGCACAGTCATTAACATATATGTATATTAAACTTACAACTGTTTAATTTGAAAGCAATCCCGTTAAAAGTAACGAAGTTATTTACAAAAGTCACTGTTTGCAACCTATCGTTCCTATGGGAGCTATATGATATAGTCATCCGATCTTGATCAAATTTGGCACAGTAGTTTACAGGCGTAATAAACTCTAATATTAAGTTTCACGATAATAGCACAGAAATTAACGAAGTTATTGAGAAAAGTCACTGTTCGTGACTTTCGGGTTTGTATGGGAGCTATAAGATATAGTGGTCCGATCCGGCTGAATATGAATCCGAGATATACAACCCCTGCAGTATATACTAGCCTACGTGCTCTTACGGTCTAGGAGGAGTTTGTGTTGATCCAGACGGAAGGACGGACGGACGGACGGACGGACGGGAATGGCTATTTGAACTCGTCTCGTCGTGCTGATCAAGAATATATATACTTTGTATGGTCGGAGATGCTTCGTTCTATGCGTTGCACACTTCTGACCAAAATTAATATACCCTTTTTGCAAGGGTATAAAAAGAACCAGAAGCGGTTATCGTTTCTAAAGCCAGTTCGTAGTTCTAAGCCTCATAAAATAATGAAAAGACGGTCACACTAGACTTGGAAGTTTGCAACGACAACGAGCACTCGTTTCGGGACAGACCTGCAGTCACTTGGATTTTTGTTTAAGCCATAAGAAAATTAATTGTAACAACATCAACATCATTGCCAATAACCAAAACCGGAATATAAATAAAATACCATATGTATATACTTTTATGTGCGCATTAAGTTCTTTTAATAAATCCGTTTTAGTTAAATGAAACGCAACTGTTCTGTTCGAGCAGTGATCCAGAATGTCTGGACAGTTTATTCATATTAAAGTCTTAGCCTATACATCTTATATGTATTGAATACACTCTGCCGCTTAGGGCGCTGGCAAGGAGAGAGAGTGTGTTATTTATTTGTTTTTCTTAAATACTATGTTGTATATTTTTAATTTTTTTTTTGTAATCAATAAAAATGTTTTTTGTAAATTAGAAATAATTATATTAATTTTTTCTTTTTTTTAAAATTAATAATTTTTTTTTAATTTAAAATTTTTTTTTTTAATATGTATATAAATTAAACACTTCCTTCACTCACGGTATAAAAAATACAATTTTTATTTAAAGTCACTTTACAATTACAACTTAATGATAACTGAAAGATTCTGACTGAGTGAATTCCGCGGAGCTAAGGCGAAGTTTTACCGGATGGTTTGGACTTAGGCTTAAGACTGATTTTCTATGATTTGATTATGTTAGATGAAGGCTTGGATAATTGACGTCGTCGCAGGCGGCGGCTGAGTCCAATAGTCCACAAAGAGCGTGGGACCATTCTTTGTTTACACAAGTGTTCAGGACCATTCTTTGTTTATTGCCGAAATTTGTGGGGTGATTCTGGGTATCAGGTTTGTTGTTTATCCTAACGATCGGACTGTTGGGGATAGGCGATCATGCGACAAATTGGCATCTGACGATTGAGTGGGGTGACTTGTTGTTTATCCTAGCTATCGGACTGTTATTTGAGACAGGCGATCATGCGACAAATGGGCATGTGACGACTGGGTGGGGTTGACCAATGGGAATTGCTTGTGATGATGAAATAGGATCGGCCAATGGGCATGTGTTGACGGACTTGGGTTTTATGGTATAAGTACTTGACTCCTTGTTATGATAGAAGTGCTTAACTCCTCCCCCTTTAAGTGCGGACGTCCTCGGTCGAAACAACATATTGAACTGGCGCGATTGAGACTTCCATTGGTGGACCATGGTTGCCTGTTTCGTGGCTGCAGAATTTTTTGATGATGTAATATGTTATCACTGCGGCTGCCAGAAGGGTTAGAATAATCCAGCTTGACGAAGACATAATCAAGTTGTTTCTTTGGATTCTCTCCAGATTATTAGTATTATTGATGTGTAGTTCCTTGATCATTTCCAGAGATAACCTTTCACCTCTTTGCTGCTTATCTGATAGTAATTGCAACAGCGGTGGTTGAACCTCGACTTCCAAGCGTGTCTTCACAATATACCAGGAGTCTTCTATGACGACTGTCGCGTTTTCCGCTTGAATTATGAAGGTGCCTTCTAGGGTAATGTTTTCTCCATTGATGTTGATGTCTCCTTGAAATTGGTTCAGCAGCAAGGTACCGGGCATTATTTCCGAATGGGATTTTACGTGCTGGTTGTTGATGACCTTACATTGTGGATTCCTTCTTTGCAAGTAGGCTCCTACACATTTACTGTTTTCTAAATTAGTCAGATCTTCCAGTTTACAGATTGTCTTACCATTATGAATATTACATTTATTCTTATTGATTAACCCGAAGTATTTCTTGTTACATTTCATGATATTCTCATAGTCTATTTCTTCTATAAATTTTTGATATTTAAATCCAATAAACAATTGGTTTTTAAAGACATTGATGGGGATTTCCAATGCTGGAATGAGTTCATGACCTGAGCTTTCATCACTATAGGCTGTAGCTGACGTACTGCTAGCATTTATGCTGGTAGGGTTTCTAGAGAGTGCGTCTGCCATCACATTTGAGCTACCCGGTTTATATTTCAACTCGTAGTTATATTCCTCCAGGTAACTTTTCCATTTCTTCAGCTTTGTGTTGTTATTTTTCGGGATGAGAGCAGTGAGAGTCTGGTGGTCAGAGTAAATGATCACTTTGGATTTGCCGTATAAATACATCCTTAACTTATCCAATGCCCATACTATTGCTAGCATTTCTCTTTCGTTTGTAGCATAATTTTCTTCGGCCTCGGATAACGCACGGGAAAGGAATGTAATGGGTCTACCGTTCTGTTCTAGAGAAGCTCCTAATGCAAAGTTTGAAGCATCAGTGGTTATGTGGAACTCTTGTTTAAAATCAGGGTATGCTAACATCACATCTTGTGATACTAATGCATTTTTCACTTTCTCAAAGGCATCGAGTTCGGCTTCACCGAATCGGATTTCAATCTTGCTTGAGACATTCTTTTTAGCTCTGCCATGTTCTCCTCTCAATAACGCCGTCAAGGGTCTAGCTAACTTAGCAAAATCTTTGATAAATCTTCTGTAATAACTAGCTAATCCCAGTAAGGACCTTAGTTGTTTTAGGTTCTTTGGTATGGGGAACTTTTTAATGTCTTGAATTTTCTCTGGATTGGTTTTAACTCCTTCCCTTGAGATAACTACGCCTAGGAAATCAACGCTGTGTCTTAGGAATTTGCATTTATCTACTTGGACCTTCAATTTTGCTTTGGACAAGGTAGAAAATACTAGAGCTAGATGTCGGAAATGCTCTTCCTCAGATTTACTGAATATTATAATATCATCAATGTAGACATAGCAAACTTTTCGAATCAGGTCTCTCAAGATGTCATCGAGAGCTCTTTGGAATATTGATGGGGGAATTTTTAAGACCGAAGGGGAGTCTTGTGAACTCGTATTTCCCTCCATTTACAGAAAATGCTGTTTTTTCAATATCAGATTCCTTAAGGGAAATCTGATGAAATCCGCTTTTTAGATCAAGAACAGAGAAATACTTATTGTTGCCCAACTGCGCAACCATTTCTCCGATTTCAGGGATAGGATACTTATCCGAAACTGTAACTGCATTGAGCTTTCTGTAATCAATGACCATCCTATATTTCTTATTCCCAACGCTGTCGCTCTTTTTAGGGACTATCCATACAGGGGAATTATAGGGCGACCGTGAGGGTCGTATTATACCATCTCGTAGTAATTCTTGTAGCTGGTCTTCTACTACTTCTTTGAGAGAAGCTGGGTACGGATATTGTTTGGTGTAGACTGGAGTGTCTGTTGTCGTTCGGATTTCTCCTTGGACATTAGTAGCATAAGTCAACTTCTTATTTGGGTCTGCGAATAGCGATTCGTACTCCTCTTGGAGTGCCTTTAACCCTAGTTTCTGCTGATTGGTGAGCTCCTCTGATTCGATCGTATGGACCTGATGAGCTCGCATCTGCTTTACTTTAACAACGTGAGAGTTGTTGACAAATAATAGATCTTTCCCTATATCAATAATGACATTTAATTCTCTTAGTGTGTCATTACCTAGAATCCCCATGGAACAGATTCAAATTAGGTAATAAGAAGAAAGTTATAGGTTTGTTGGGTTCGTTAAATAAACCCAAATGGATATGGCTGGTGATTAAAATGCTACCACTTACGGTGTTCGCGTAAAACTTGTGTTCATTTGTTTTGACGTTTTTGGCTATTTCTGGTTGGACATAGTTTTTGTTGGAGCCGGTACCTATTAAGAAATTGTATGCTTTTCCGTCTTTGTCCCGGACAACAAAGTACGGCAAAGAGGAACACTTTAACCTAAAAAATTAACGGTGTCCTCAATTTGTGGCTGTTGAGGTTCCTGTGATTGTGATTTGGTTTCCTCTTTATTCTGCGGGACTAACTCTGAGTTGTCACCTTGTGAGGTAAAATATTCCTCCTGCTGTTGATATTCACGAACCTCAGAATATGAAACTAATTCGTAAAGGTCTTCTTGGCCTTGGTAAGCAGACTGATAATCGGACATATCGGAGTAATGCTCTTCTTGAGGCGATATGGTGATATATTGTTCACCTGACATACCGGTTTCGATATGGAATTGCCTCTGTACTTTATTGGGAAAATTTCCGGTGGACTGGTTGACTCTTTTGAGAGCAAATTGTTGTGGTGAATTAGCGTTTGGCTTGTTCATGTAGTTAACTTTTTTGTTAGAATAGAACCGTCGACATCCATAGGAGTTGGTGCCGGCTGAGGCTTCGGGGCAAACGGCCTCGGTGGTGCATTGAAAAACATAGGGTTTTTCGTTTGAGGGAATTTATTTTGGGGAATGAACACGTTTTGCATTGGTTTTTGATTATAAAAGTTGTTGTTATTATAAGGTTTTGGTGGAATTGCCGGTATGTATGATGGTTGAGGTTGCAAGTAATTTTTTGCATAATGCGGGGGTTTTGGTCCTACTGGTGGACGAGTGTCACGATGGCTGATATTGTTCCTAGCCCTTTTATTGTCCAACATCTCGCACAGTTGCAATGCAGGCCTCAGATCTCTGGGTTGAGCTAAGCTCATTCTGTCTGATAGATCTCCGTTAAGACCTCTGATGAAAGTATCTAGAGCCCTATCTCTGACCTGTTTTGCCATGGCTTCCATAGTCTCGGGAGTATAACCCAATGATTCGATTTGGTCTAGTATTAATGACATCTGTTGGTAAACGGCGAAGTAAAATTGATGAATGGATGCGCCTTTCTGGGTCATGGTGAATAGCTGATATTCTAGAGTGCTTAAATCTCGTTTGTCTGAGTACTCAGATAACAGACACTGAGACAGACTAAAGCAGTGCGATATACTTTCAACAGTGTATTCGCATGGCCTGTAATTTTGCCTTGAATGGTTACCAGAATTGCAAAGTATTTAGGTGTTCCCTGAATGGGGGCGTACAATTCCATCAAACGTGTGGCGGAAGCAAACCATGTTGAGAATTCTTCACGACTACCTGAGAATTTGTCAAGATTTTTTACGATATCTGGCACTTTGTCTAATTCATGCCAGTTATCCTGGACGCTAGCTGTCTGGTCCCTAAAGGGAATATGTCCTGGCTGAGAAAAATTTAATTGTTTCGCTATTTCCTGTAGCTGAGATGACAAAATTGTTTGGATAGCTACATCTAATCCTTGTATCGACAGTGCCTCTATTCTATTTACGGCTGCTGCACCTGAGGTGGATGCTGTCGGAGCATCGGAAGCTGCTGCCTGACTACCACCCTGCTGGAGGACTGCTGCTTTAACCCAGTTGTCATTAGTCATTTTGGAAAAAATATTTCGAACCAGGTTTCTTTCAAGGAAATAAGTGTTACGATATCGCGAATATTATGACGTCACGAACGATATAATGCCGCGAAAATTGGATTTTAGTTTATATTGACAAAGGTATAGCGGTATGTCCGCTAATCTTGGTGGAAATGGTTTTTGGTACTTAAATACTTAGTTTGTGGTATTATGCAAAATTTTCAATATTAGATGATTATTCTCTTTTTTTTCAAAATTATTTCTTAAATCTTAATTTGTGGTATTATGCAAATTTTTCAATATTAAATGATTATTCTCTTTTTTTACAAAAAAAATTTTTTTTAAATTTTGAATTATTTCTTTCCCTTTTTTTGGGATTACTTATTACTAGTTTCTTTTTCAATTTTTGATTCTTTTTTTCTTGAGTGGAAAAAAATTTAATTAAGGATTTTATAAATATTTTAGCTTGTGTTTTTCTTTTTTCTTTTTAAATTTAAACTTTTGGTTTTGGTTCACAAAATTTTTCTCACTGTGTTTACATAAATTCTTTTTTCTTTTCTTGATTTTCTTTCACTTAGAATTATTTTGCTTAACTTACATTATTAATAACATCTTCGGTGCTTGTACTGATCGGCTTGTAGGAGGGCTCGCTTTTCCAACGTTGAAGGTACTAACGCTCCTGGGCAAACACGTTTGGGTTATCAGTTTTCCTCTGAACGGATCTTTGAGGAAATTGCAGCGATAAATTTGACCCTGTCTGATTCTTAGTGTAGTTCAATATAGTGTTTTTATTTCGTTGACACTTTAAGGCATTTAAATTCTTTGTTTATTGCCGAAATTTGTGGGGTGATTCTGGGTATCAGGTTTGTTGTTTATCCTAACGATCGGACTGTTGCTGGGGATAGGCGATCATGCGACAAATTGGCATCTGACGATTGAGTGGGGTGACTTGTTGTTTATCCTAGCTATCGGACTGTTATTTGAGACAGGCGATCATGCGACAAATGGGCATGTGACGACTGGGTGGGGTTGACCAATGGGAATTGCTTGTGATGATGAAATAGGATCGGCCAATGGGCATGTGTTGACGGACTTGGGTTTTATGGTATAAGTACTTGACTCCTTGTTATGATAGAAGTGCTTAACTTATATATATATATTCTTATCTTTTTTCTTTATTTATTTATCTTTTTTAGTCTATCTTTATGAACTTTTCGTTCCTTATTTTTATTTCTAATAATTATATTGTTATTCTTTTCTATATTAATGACCTCAAATGGTCCTAGAGAAGATTCTAATTTGTGACCTGTTTCGTTTTTCAAATAAACTTGGTCTCCTATTTCTAGTTTTAAATCTAATACTTTCTTATCGTTTATTTCTTTCTGTTTAATTTTATTTTTTTCTAAAAGTATTCGAGCTCTCTTATACGCGTTTTCTAGTCTAAATTTAACTTCCTTAAAATAATCTTCTATATTATATATAGGTTCTATTTTATCTACGCTATTAAATTGTATTGGTAAGTTATTCTGTCTTCCAAATACTAGTTCATATGGACAATAATTATGAGTTACAGATGGTGTTGTGTTAAAACAATACACGAAATACTGTAACCATACGTCCCAATCAGTTTTATCTACTGAAATATATGAACGAATGTACTCGTTGAATGTCCTATGACTTCTTTCAACGGTACCTAATGTCTGGTGGTGGTGTGCTGTAGATGTTATGTTATCTATTTTTAGATATTTGCACAAGTCAGTTATAATGGAATTTTTGTATTCTGTTCCCATGTCCGTAATGAACGTCTTCCTTGGACCGTACTTCAGACAAAAAAGATTCAAATATGGCTTTTGCGACAGTTGTTGCACTTTTTATTTGCAATAGGAATTGCTACTAAATACTTTGTCAAATCACATATTAAAGTGATTGCGTATTCATTCCCATTTTCCGAACGTGGTAGTGGACCAATTGTGTCTACTATCACTCTGTCTGATCTCGTGTGTTTCGTCGTTTTCGACGTCAGGCATTTTGGACATTTATTAATGTACTCTTTTACATGTTTTGTCATGTTTTTCCAATAATATTGTCTTTTTATTTTTGTTATCGTTTTATTTATGCCTGTGTGACCTCCTTGAATTGGATCGTCATGAAATGTAGACAATATAGCTTCTTTTTCTTTTTCATTGTATATTTGGGTCACAGGCTTGAGTAGCGCTACTCTTAATGATTTTAAATTTTTGTTACCCATATGTTTGAAAGTATCTATCGAAATTGATTCAAAGATCTTTTCGCTCGGTGCCACTTTTGGTTGGCTGATATTATATACACCGGCTTGCCTTTCAAGCCTTTGGAAAAACTGACCTAAGTCTAGAATTCCATTGGAGTATAAATCGCAAATGTCAATTCTTGCTATAACTTTTTTCCATGTTTCAATAAACATGTCGAATCTGTCATTCGCAAGGTCACTACTTTTCGTACCTCGTCATTTGTTATGACTTCGTATACGTTGGCCTTAGAAGCTTTTTCAAGACTTTGCCTTGGCAATAGTTCTTGTTTGTTTTCTGCGCAGAAATTTTGTTGTCTACTTTGATGCCTGGTAGTGTCTTTCAGGACTTTTTTATTCATATCAATTAAATCAGTTATTGTAATTCTGGACAGAGCGTCTGCCACGAAATTATCTTTTCCTCTCAGATATTCTACTGTAAAATCGTATTCTTCTAATTCGAGTCGCATGCGAGTTAGTTTTCAACTTGGGTTTATCATCGAGAATAAATATGTTAAGGGGCGATGATCAGTTTTTACTGTGAAATGTTTGCCATATATATATGGTCTGAAATGTGTAATTGCCAAATGTATTGCTGCTAGCTCTTGTTCAGTTGTACTTTTATTGCTTTCACCTTTAGTGAATGCTCTTGATGCATATGCAACTGGGAGTTGGAGTCCATTATAGATTTGAGTTAAAACTGCTCCACATGCTTGCTTGCTTGGTACTCGGTACTGTAACAAGGTTGGTTTAACAAGTTGGCGAAGTTTTTTATGAAACGTCTATAATAATTGCAAAATGCAACGAATCTTCTAGCACTGTCTGCGTCCGTAGGGACTGGATAGTTATTAATAACATCGAATTTTGTATCATCTGGTAAGATTCCTTTGTCGGTGCATCTGTGACCTAAAAATGTCACCTCATGCCTGAAAAATGAACATTTTTCTGGATGTAATTTCAAATTGTGTTTTCTAGAAAGTGTAAAAACATCTGTTAGGTTTTTAAGCATGTGTTGTTCAGAACAACCAATAACGATTAAATCATCCATATAAAGGAATGCTTGTGAAGGTTCTAAACCCGAGAATGCTATTGTCATCATTCTCTGAAATGAATTAGGTGCTATTACTAATCGCCATTTTTTCTCTTTAAGGTCCGGAAGAAATCTCTTTGGGACCAATAAGAGTGGGCTATTGTAAGGTGAAATCGATGGTTCAACAATATTTTGTTCAATTAACTTTCCTACTTGTTTTTTAATTTCTTCGGTTTGGCTATGCGGACATCGATAGTTTTTTACATATACTGGCTATTCTCAATTTTTATTTATAAAAGTTGTTGGTTGTGATTGGTTCGGTTTCAAGTCCGAACACATCACTATACTCGGTGCATATTTCCATAAGTTGCTTTTTGAACATGATTGGAAAATTTTTCTTTAATTTACTAATAACAGACTCTGTTCTATTGTCATTTGAAGTTTGAACCACATCGTATTTTGAGAGCGGTTCTAATTTTATTTTATTAATGCCTACTAGTTGGCATTTATCTGTGGTATTTAAAAATCAGACAAAAGTATTTTTGGTTTGGGCAATAGTGTTTGCAATATAAACACCATGCTTAATTTCTTGATTTGGGATGAAAATGCTTTCTTCTTCTGAAGACAAATCTATTTTGCGTATCACTTGGGATCTCGCTGGCAGAAGTGTTAAATTATTACCAGAACTAAATGTTATCGGTACATTAATGGGATACGTTAGGTTTGGAGGTCTGATTATAAACCAATCCTCTGAATTATTATAATCTAATTGGCAATTAAAAGTCTTTATAAAATCTAGTCCTATTATTCCATCGCAAGGGATTGCAAAATCTGAATGTAGTAAATGAAATTTATACGGAATAATGTTATTCCCTGCTTGTAATTCAATTGAGGCTAGTCCTTTGGAGTTAATTACTCCTTCACCTATTGTTTAAGAATAAACATCGTGTTCATCTGAAGCGGCTTTACCAAATCAGATGCACTAAAGAAAACATAATACAACTGTACTTTTGTCACAAACAAGTAATCTAGCATATGACTAGAATTACAATCAGCCACACACATTGTAGAAAAACACTTGTAATTCTAAACTAACCCAAAATATCACAACGGCAGGATGTCAAGTGGCCGAAGCCGTGCCCAAAAATAATAATAATTTTCAATCTCCGAAATCTTGGGTTTGAGTCTAATTAGAATAAGATATTTTAAGAACAATTGTTACCTCCTAGAGCCTAAGATTCCCTATATAAACTCCATACTTTTGTTAATAAAATCAGTTCATATTTTGAATTCAACGAATGAAGATTGGGTTATTCTTCTCCTCCGGAATCCCTATTCATTTTGGTCCTTCGAGAAAAAGGAACTCTGTAGTTTTCCCCCACCAGTGGTAAGAGACTCAGAGAGTGAATCAGCTCCTTAAGAGTTTGAGATCTAATGCAAGTGTAAATGCTTAGACCAGCTAAAGGTAGCAAAATAAATAACTCTTGTTTTCCCCCACCAGCAAAATAAAAGCAAAATATTATTGCTTAATAAATTAAAAGTGCGTGCGTTCGAATTAAAAGGCAGTTTGGCTAGCGAAGCAACTGTAGTAATTTCGGTGGCGGAGTGTTTTTTGTGTGTGGCGTATTCGAAGCCCTAATACCGAAAGTTAAAAAAAAAAAAATCCTCGCCTATATATACACTATAGGCGGTTACAAGTAAACTGGCAACAAGAAGCAGATTAACGAGGCAGTTGCAAGTCGGCAACAAGAAGCAGATGAACGACGCATTTGCAAGGCAACAGGATAGTTGCAAAGAAGAGGCTACTGAAGAACAAGGAAATCTGGTGCACTGACCGGCACCGGTACCGCCTGAGCCCATAGGCCCAGGACAACAGCAGCAGATCAACAGCGAGAGGGGCAAACCGCCACTTTCGCCTGCGAGGGAGCGTCAGTGCAGCCAACCGGCGACGACCAGCTGACGCAGAGGATAATACGAGACAATCAACACCTTTACGTGAACCGATAGCGCTACAAAGAGCGCCCAACAAAAATTAATAATAAAACTGTGCGCTGCGTCGCATAATTTTTTTAATGCACTGCAATGCATATTTTTTTTTTTATATAAATTATAAAACAAACTATGTAAAATTGTGCGGCATTAAAGCTGTTCAATTAGAGTGTGGCCTGAAAACCACACGCAAAACTAGGCAGGGATATATGTAAAAAAAAAAGTAATATACATTCATATATCCTATAAGACAAAAATGTTCACTAATAAGGCTGCAAAAGTGTTGGAGAAGCAGGCAGGGTTACATACCAGGTTAAGGCAGTTGGAAGCACTAGATCCTAGAAGCATAACTAACAAAGTTATAGAGGAAGTAAAAGAGATAAGGAATCAATGGATACCTAATAACAAAAAATTGATTGAGACTGCTCCAAATTTAGATCATGATTATTTCAGAAATAAAATACATGAAGAAGCATTAACGATAGTTGCCAAAATTATAGCCATAGGAGAGTCAGAAAAACCAGGCACTAGTAAGTCGGTTTGCGTTGAAGCGGAGGCAAACATGTTAGAGATAGTTGATGATACCATAGGAGAGTCGCGCGGGAATGCAACCTCCAGTAATGAAAACCCTAAGCTTAACCAGGAGATATTTATGGATAGAGTCCGACAGCTCCAGGAATATTTGGAGGTAGTAGAGTTGAAGTCAACAGGCAATGGGACATGGACATTATATATTAATAAAATTAACTATTTGTGGGAGAAAGTACAGGCATGTCAAGTAATAACAAGTGATGCAAAATTAAAGAATATTATGGATGATTTACAATTTGATGTCCGAAATTCATTGTCAATGCTAGAAATGAAATTGAACAATAAAAAAAATTGTAAGAGTGAGAATGTTACCGTGAGAGGCGAATTACCGGTGTTGCCAAAGATTCAGGTACGCACATTTTCTGGAGAGGCTAGAAAACGGGACCTGTTTGTGGAGTTATTTACAGAATTAATTGAAAAAAGAGAAGATTTAAATCTTGCTCTCAAGTTTAATTATTTAAAATCAGCGTTAAAGGGCGAAGCAAGGAGCATGGTAGCTCATCTATTGTCAGGTTCAGCTGACAATTATAGTGCCGCTTGGGAACTGTTAACCAAGCGGTATGAATATAATCGGAGGGTATTTTCCGAACAATTAAATCGGATCGTTGATTTACCGATGATCAACAATGAATCCGCAAATAGTGTAAAAGAAGTGATTGACATAATAAATGAATCAATACACTTAATTAAAATCAAAGCAAATTTGTCCGATGAAGTTGACGTAATACTCGCTCAACACATACTTCGGAAATTTGACAGAGAGACTCTACAGTTGTATGAGAGTCAGATTAGAAAAACAAGGCAGATACAATTGCTATCGGATGTCATGGAATTCTTGGAGCAAAGATATTGCTCGCTAAGTGCCGTGAGAAAGGAAGAGAAAAAACCATTAGAAAAAACGTCGGCTGTGGCGTTTAAAGACAGTTGTCCGATCTGCAAAGGACCCTGGCATAACGCACTTCAGTGCTATAAGTTTAAAGCGCTAACACCTATAGAAAGGCTGGAAATAGCAAAAAAAGTACAATTGTGCACACGATGCTTGAAGCATTCAAGCAACAAGAGATGCAATAATGAAATGGTCTGCTCATTTTGCAGCAGAGGACACCATACGTTACTCCATTATGAAGAAAATCAGGAGAGCGTTAATACCTGTGTAACGGCACAACAAAAATTGTTGGCCACAGCCTTAATACAAATTAAGAAAATAAATGGAGGGTTTCAAACATTAAGAGCTTTGGTTGATAGTGGTTGTCAGAGTACTATATTATCTGAAGAAGCCGCTCAAATATTAAAGTTACGTAAAATTAAAAACTATACAAAAATAAGTGGCGTGTACTTAGTAAAAGCCAAAAAATCAAAATATAAAGTAAAAATAGATGTGAAGACGCGAAATCCACGGGATAAACTTCTTAAGGTTGAGGCAATTGTTTTGCCAAAGTTAATAAAAGCTCTTCCGTTAAAAATAGCAAACGTGGATATGTCAAAATGGCATTCCTACGTACTTGCTGACCCCACCTTTAATAAACCTGGTAGGGTTGACATGATAATAGGGGTAGACGTATATACCCAAATCTTAAAAGGGGGAGTTAGAAAGATAAATGGCCTACTAGGTCAAAATACTAAATTTGGTTGGATCGTTTCGGAATGCACCAAATCAAAAATGAATAAATCTGTAGTGGCACCAACAATAGATGTTACAGGTTTTAAAAAGCGTTGGGAGAAGAAAAAAGGTAAATGTGAAAATATATACAACACAAGTCCAAACAAGCTCATCAACAAAACAAAACAAGAAATAACTTTTCGGGCCCCGGCAGCACCTCACCTTAGAGGTAAGATAAAAGCTGAGGTAAAAGAAATAAGTTTATGGCCCACGTCAGGACCTCAGTTCGGAGGTAAAGTAAAATCTGGGGAAGAAAAAGTATATATCCCAGAGACAGTACAAAATGAAAATATTCAGATGGCAAACGTTAAATTAAATAATGATTATCTAAGAAATAGTGTCAAAATAAATTCAGGTTACAAATTGTCCGAGGCTGTATTACAAAAAGGGACAATATTTAATCCGAATAACCACTCAAAATTCAAATACCAGCAAAAGCCACATTGGTTTAAGCCGAGAGGTAAAAGTAGTTGGTCTTTAAAGTCTCCACCATATAAAAAGGCTAGAAGTCAGCACAGTAATACATATCAGGAGTGGGTAGATATCCCGAAACAAAAATTGTTAGGCATCGGGCGATATTAGAAAACCAATTTGGAAAATCATACAAAATAATAGGAAGTCAGTTTATAAGAAGGATAACATTGATTTGCTAGGGTTAACTTCTCTTATGTAGCTCGTCATGCTTCTGTACTGTACTTTTGTCACAAACAAGTAATCTAGCATATGACTAGAATTACAATCAGCCACACACATTGTAGAAAAACACTTGTAATTCTAAACTAACCCAAAATATCACAACGGCAGGATGTCAAGTGGCCGAAGCCGTGCCCAAAAATAATAATAATTTTCAACCCCCGAAATCTTGTGTTTGAGTCTTATTAGAATAAGATATTTTAAGAACAATTGTTACCTCCTAGAGCCTAAGATTTCCTATATAAACTCCATACTTTTGTTAATAAAATCAGTTCATATTTTGAATTCAACGAATGAAGATTGGGTTATTCTTCTCCTCCGGAATCCCTATTCACCTATGCCTCGAATGTCTATGATTTTATTGAATTGTATGTCATGAAAGACATCGGAATTTTCTTTTATAATTGAAATATCTGCACCTGTATCAATTAGGAATGTAATGATTTTATTTGTTTGAACATTTGTAAATGATACAAAATTATTGAGACTTAAGTTTTCAGTATATATTTTACTTTTTAATTTCGAGTATCTGGAGGTGTCTGCGAGTTTCCCGAAGCATCTTGGGCTACTCGGACATTGTTTTCTGTATTGTTATTGTATCTGTTTTGGCTGTTACCTCGGCAGAAATTATTTCTACCTCGGCCATTACCTCGACCACCTCTATTGTTGTTTCTGTTATTGTAATTGTTATAGTTGGAGTTGTAGTTTCCGCGGCCATTGCCTCTACCTCTTTGGTAATGGTTACTACCTCCTCTATTATTGCGGCCTCGTTGAAATAATACTGTATTTGCACTTCCAGTCATTTCCGTGCTGCAATGGATATATTTACCCATTACATCATTGAAAGTTACAAAGTTTCTAGCTTCTAATATTTTTCGTGCTCGCAATTTTTAATCATTGCAGAAACAGACTCGCTTGTAGAGAATTTTTCCGCATTGATTGGGTCTAATCCGTTATCAATAAAGGCTGCCTCCAGTTACTTCCGCAAATTATCCATTTCGGTTGCATACTGGGAAGCAGTTTTGCCTTTTTGTTTTATGTTCATTAGTTTCGGCTTTAAAACGTCAGGAGATTCTCCTTTTACATTTTCTTTGAGCTTATTTATTATCCCTGCAATAGTGGTTTCATTTTCTACTTTATAGAGGATTGTGCCGGTTATTTTTGATTTTATAACCTCAACTGCTATATCCTCTTGGTCTCCCGTAGTTCTTTCCACAATGCGTAATGCAGTTAGGAATCTGTTTAATGATAACTTTTTACCATCAAATTCAGGAACTGAAGTGGAAACCTGTCTAATTCCACTTGGTTAGCCATTGTACTTCCTTTAAGTGTTTCGATGTCACTATCGATATCACTTTCAGTATCAATAATTGGTTTGGACTCGTCCAAATCTGCTAATTGGCTTTCGTCAAATTCAGCTGGCTGACTTTGATCTTCTGGAATTACTATTACAATATTTCGTCTAGTACTAATTATGTTCAATCTTATTTTCAATGATTTTATCAGTCTTTCACACTGATGCCTATGCTCTTTTGCTAATTTCTCATTAGCTTTGTTTACTGTTGATAATATGTTATTATACTGTGTTGTCGGTATTTGAGTATGGCTTATCAGGTCTTATGACTGAGTTAATACATTTGAAAGATTTTTCAAATTTATCTTTATGATCATTAATCTTTCGTGCTAACGTATTTCATTTCATATTTTGTCTACAACATTCAGCGGTGCAATCGTACCAAAATTATTGTTGTAGAACCAAGTATGTCATGGTTTTCTTCTACTGTTTTTACCATTACATATGGTAATGTACTCATTACTATGCCCTTTTCTATTTTGTTGTTACATATTATTAATGGGCTTGCTGCACAATTAAAAGTCTTCGAAATCACAAATTTTTATAAATGCGTAATATTTACTCAATATTATCAAAGAATCTATGTGGGACTGTTAGTGCAATCCCATTTCTGACACCAATTTGTGGGACTGTTAGTGCAATCCCACTTTTTCCTCCCGAATTTCTAGGCCGTTTTTTCTCACAATCAATCAGTTTTATTCAACATTATTTCTTTATACATTTATCACTTAATTACCACATAACTACACTCTTCTTATTCGAGCAGCCACGAGGAACACAACCGGTCGACGCAACTTGACGCCATAAAACTCTTTTTCTCAATTGATATCGATGGTTTGTCATCGATATCGTTGATAAACTTTAAATTATGCACCTCTGAACTGTTTCAGTACAATCGACCACTTCTCGTCTCTCGACCCATTCCCACATTCGGCCGGACTGACTTATCATTCGCCTCGAATGTTGAATCGTCTGATGAATTCACTTGACCATGCCACGACTTCATATACTCTGCGACAGTTGAGGTTTTCCCAGGACCTTCGTGATCTCCTACCTTTTCTATGTCATAGCGTCCATGAGACTTAACTTTCACCACCCTATAAGGTCCAAAATATTTAGCCTTAAGTTTTAATCCTGAACCATATTGCGTTCGCTTAATTTCTACCAAATCATCGATTTTATACTCAACTACCTTTTTGCGTTTTTTGTTATAACTTTTACGATTCTCCTCTTGGGTTCTCTCAATATTATGCTGAGCTTCCTGACGAACGTTAGTGCGTTCAATTTCTAGCTCTTCTATGGCTTCCTCTTCCAAAAGTTCTTGTAACTCAGGGAAACTATTAGTTCTCATCTCAACCCCGGTTAATAATTTAAATGGCGACACTTTTGTGCTTCTAGGAGGGGTACTATTGATTGCTTGCTGTACTCTTTCAACGTACCTATACCACATAGTCGGTTTTTCATAACAAAGTTTTGTTAGCATAGGAATAATTATCTTATGGATACGTTCAACTTGACCATTTCCCCTAGGTACTCCGGTAGCTATCATTAAATGCTGAATATTTTGCTCTTTACAATAATCTCCGAACTGGTGAGAAACAAATGCTGCACCTCTATCTGATATAATACGCCCTGGATTTCCAAAAACTGATGCTTGACGCCTGAGTCTATCTACTACCGATTCTGATGCCGTATTTTTTGTTGGATAGAGCCTCACAAATTTCGAAAACGCGTCGACAACTACAAATAGATAGTTATAACTCTTCGCTGTCTGATCCATAGGTCCTACATGATCGACATGATAAGTCCCTTAAGGGTTAACTTCTTTATTTATTGGGGCTAAGAAACCTTCTTTCTTGCCTGCTTTACCTTCCGAAACAATGCATTCGATACAATTTTTTACAATCTCAGAGGCCTTTTGGAACAACTTCGGTATGTAAAACTTTCTCTCAACTTCCTCTTGAGTTCTTTTAGCCCAAAAATGACCCTTTCTATGTGCAATCTTAATTAATTCCTCTTCCATAAGTGATGGGACTACAATTAAATCCTTAATGGGATCCTTGTACAAAACACCGTTTTTTATAAAGAAATCTTCATAAGCCTGATGCTCTAAAACAGCTGTCACTGCCCTAATCCAATCATCACTAGCTTGAGCTATTTTAAGTCTGTGATGCATTGAATCCTCTAACATTAAACAGGACATACGACTTAGAGCATCTACATGCTTCATTTTACTGCCACTTCTATGTTCAATTTCATACTTGAATTCTTGAAGAAATAAAGCCCAACGCGAAACTCTTACTGGAATGTCTCTTTTTTTTCATTGTCATTGCAAAAGCATTGCAATCTGTTATGATTTTGAATTCTATTCCTAGTAAATATACGCGCTACTTCTTCAACGCCTCCACTATTGCTAACACTTCCAATTCGTATGAGTGATATTTTTCTTCCGCAGGCTTGGTTTTCCGGCTGAGATATTGTACTGGATGGAATAACTGATCATCGCTATCTTTTTGTAGAAGAACTCCTCAGTAACCAAACATGGATGCATCAGTGTGTACTTCAGTTACTGCCTTTGTGTTATACAATCGTAAAACTGGTGCGCTAATCAAGGCTGCCTTTAGCTGTTCAAATGCGATTTGATGATCGTCACCGAACACAAACGTTGTATCTTTTCTTAACAAGTCTGACAGTGGTTTCGCTATCAATGCGTAAGACTCTATGAAACGACGAAAATATGAAGTTAGCCCAAGAAACCTTTGTACACTCTTGTAATTCTGTGGTTTTGGGTAATTTTTCACCGCCTGTGTTTTTGCTTTAGAAGGCCTTATAGAACAATGTATCCCAAAAACTCTATACTTTCTTTTAAGAACTGACACTTCTGCCATTTAATGCGCAAACCAAACTCAGATGCCCTCTTTAACACACATTTCAGCTTGTAAATTCCTTCTTTAATATCCTTTGAAGGAATAATTAGATCATCCATATATGTTACGACTGTGCCATCTCTAATCAAATCAATAAATGTTGCAAAGATGTAGCGGGAAAACACATGAGGGGAATTCGAAATTCTAAATGGGACATACGAAAATTCGAACTGACCGCTATGTGTCACAAAAGCAGTATATTTCCTTGAGTTGGGCTCCACAGGAACATGAAAATATCCATTTTCAAGATCCAAGGTTGTAAACACTGTATTACCCTGCAATCTCTCAATTACATCAACTATAAGTGGCATTGGGAAATGTTCTCTTACAATCTTAGCATTCAAACGTCTATAATCACAGCAAAGTCTTTTTCCTCCATCCTTTTTTGGAACAAGAACTATAGCAGACGCATATTCTGATGTACTTGGTTGAATGATACCCTCGGCTAACCATTTTTCTACTGTTGAGTCCACGATACCTTTATCAACGAAAGATAAACGCCTTAGCCGTTCGTATACTGGGCATTCGTCACTTAATAATATTTTCATTTCGACTGGATTCTTCTTTGAAGACTGGGGTACATAACTGTGAATAAGCTGCTTGACTTCTTTGACGTCCGATTTGGTTAAATGGCACAAATCTATTTCACTCTTTTCTTCTTCAGCTAATAAACACAAACTCTCAAATTCCTGTAACATACCCTTCGGAGTTTTCACTTCTTCATTGTGTACAGTTTCTTTCGCTTCTGTGTTTGGCATCACTTCTACTTCTCTAGGCTTAAAAGTAGCATTTCCTTTTGTGATAACCAAATTAGCTAATTCTAAAATGTTGTTTCCAATCACTACTTCGTAGTCAATATTTTCTTTTCTATAAACGTGGAACGTTAAGGGCCATTGAAGACCATCAATAGTCACTGCGCTTTAAAGCTACCTATAGTATTTAACTCACTTTTACACACTCCCAATAAACGGTTTCGTTCATCGTTTAATTCTATACCATTAAGTTTTCTGATAATATCATCTCTTATTAAACATAGATCACATCCTGTATCTATGAGTGCAGACAGCTCAACGTTTCCACATGATATTGTTTTGAAAATAGCTTTTCCTTTTACATTGATTTCTTTTGACATTGTACTAGCCCTACTGTATTCCTTTTTAGTATCTAATTTACGTGTCGGGCATACTGATGCTTTATGCCCTATCTGATCGCATTTAAAGCACTTAATCTTCGGACACTCACTCATCAAATGAGATACTTCGCCACACTTATAGCATTTTCTCGGTTGTTTAGATATTTCCGCTTTTTTTATCATCCTTCTCATTATGATTTCTATTTCTATTTACCACTTGAGGGTGACCAAAGTAAACCTTTTCGTAAATTGTAATCTGTTCCTTCAGCTGAATGACTGTCTTTGCCTGATACAAGTTACTTTTGTTAGCTTTTGAATCAGGTATTCCTTCTATGAAATATTCTATAAGACTAGCTTCATCTAAATTTATGGAACTGCCAATTTCCCTCAGACTATAAAGGTACTCACGAAAATCTTCATTTGGGCGTTTACGTCTATTTCGCAACAATTTATGTACTTCAATTGCTGATACTTCTGCGCCGAACTCGCTTAACAAAATTCTTTTTAATGATATCCAATCAGTCACTCCTCGCTCACTACGCACAAAAACTTTTGCTGCACCTTTTAATAATTGCTTCGCATAGATAAATTTCTGAAGAGTTCCATTGAACTGCTTCTGCATTATCTTCAAAATCCCGTAACCAATTTTCTATAGACGGTTGACCTGACCCATTGAACGAAGAAAGAGAATCCTCAATGTCGCGCAAAGTAAAATTATTTCTAACTACAGTTGGTGCCGTAGACTGAAATGATCCAGCGTCATCACTTTCGGATTCAACCTCGACTTCGTCAGCCACCAAACCGAAATGTTCGAGAAGACGATCTTGCAACGATTGCTTTCTACCAGTTATTGCCAAATTCAAACTGGCTAACTTTGCTTTTAGCTCATTTACATTTAAACTTAATACTTCGTCTCTATTCATTTTGTATTCGTCGTAGCTTACTCGTTACAGCTGAAATTTCAATATATTTTACAAAAGTATAATCTTACTCTATTGTTAGTAATTTAATTTTCTCTTCTTTTAGCAATTTCAAAATATAATTATTTCTCTTTTAACATTTACTTTTCTTTTAATTCCAAATTTATTTACTTCACTTTTGAATTCCAAATTTATTTACTTTACTTTTGAATCAACATTAATTTACCTTACTTTTATTCAAGCCAATCTTTAAATTATTATTTATAATTTTGACATAAATTTATCTTGATTTAATTTAATGATTGCATCAACTCAATTTAAATTATAACATTTTTCGTTCACTTAACATACTGTTAATTAACATAAACATCTGGCTCACCACTATGTTGCCTTCTCGCTCGCTCGTGTTGACTCACCAACGCCGTTTATTCGCGCCAATTCTGCTGATATGCCGATCTTTCACGAATGCTCTCACTAACGCTGTCTCGCTCGTGACGCCAATGCCGATGTCTCGCTCGTGACGCCAATGCCGATGTCTCGCTCGTGACGCCAATGCCGATGTCTCGCTCTTGTACAAATTTTTCCACTGACGCCGCCAAACTTGTGCGTCTAATGCTTTCTCGCTCTTGCCGCCAATTGTTGTAGCTTCTCTTGCCGCCAATTCTCAAGAATTTCCCACTCTAGGTACAGCTGCTCACCACATAGATTCTATGTTCCAGGCCATTTGCCACATAAATCTACCATCTCAGTGAATAGTTCCCACGACGATACTCCAACACATTTACCAAAATTACGCTATATCAGCCTCATTGCCACGTAAATTTGTGCAAAATTCTAACGATCGTCAATCTCTTTGCGTTTTCAGCCTCTTTGCCACGCAAACTTCAGGGTTCTGTACTGTTCGCACCTCCACACTTTTCACTCTCGCTTGAACTTGGACGTTTCGCTGTCTCTCTCTAACATACAAGCATTCATCAATTGGGGTGGTTTTTTTTTACCGCTCTTTGTACATTTTTTTCGAACTTTCTGTATTTGGCGACTCAATTTTAATGAATTTTTCGCTTCGAACGATTTGTTTTAATTATTAGTGTTCTTTATTTAACAACATCTTTTAACTGCATGTAAGTTCGATGCACTATGTAAATGTACATATCTCACTTCTGACACCAATTTGTGGGACTGTTAGTGCAATCCCATTTCTGACACCAATTTGTGGGACTGTTAGTGCAATCCCACTTTTTCCTCCCGAATTTCTAGGCCGTTTTTTCTCACAATTAATCAGTTTTATTCAACATTATTTCTTTATACATTTATCACTTAATTACCACATAACTACACTCTCTTCTTATTCGAGCAGCCACGAGGAACACAACCGGTCGACACAACTTGACGCCATAAAACTCTTTTCTCAATTGATATCGATGGTTTGTCATCGATATCGTTGATAAACTTTAAATTATGCACCTCTGAACTGGTTCAGTACAATCGACCACTTCTCGTCTCTCGACCCATTCCCACATCTATTCTAAAATTGGGTTGTCTATTATACACTTTTTCTACTATGTCTATCATCTTAAACAACATCTAGGTTATCTGCCCTACTGGAATATTTTTTCTTAAGGCACTTATTGTGCAACTTATATAGTTTTGTTAAAACGTTTGTTAATAAAAGAATAACAATTATTACAAGCATTAAGGTTATGATTTTTAAATCAACCGAGACAGTTTCAACATTATTTATGACATTCGCGGTTGAATCCGCTACTATAGATTCATGATCTAACATATTGTCAACTTTTTCTATGTTACTGTCTTTTGGAATCGCATTAGGGTGCATATAAAGAAAAAAATACTTATTCAAGAATATATATATATATTTTTTTTATTTAAAAAAAAATTTTTTTTTTTATTTTTCATTGTTTATGGCCGTGGTCCATCGATTGGATTGAAGCCTCTTGCAACGTCGGCAAATCCCTTTGTTCGTTAGGAACAGCGGTCTTGAAGGAGGGTTCCGTGGACATCAGTATTTTGTTGTTGATTTATTTGGTTTCATATTAATGTTTCATATTATATTTAATTAATTTTTTTTTTTTTTTTTTTAATCCCTTATTGTTTTTAAATTCCAATTAATTTCCTTTTTTTTTTGTAAATAATTGGAGAAACGTATGTGTGTGTTATGGGAGTGCACCTTGGAGCAGCACCCAAGAGTTGATAGTAGAAAAATCACATAAATTCCAGTATCTAGATTAATCTTTCTTTTTGTTTTGTTTCATTTTTGTTCATAGCGCGCACAGTGGTTCGCAATCAATTGAAAATACATTTCACAATTTGCACAAATTATTTTCGTGTTTTTTAGTTTATGTTGAAATGTTAATTAATTTATTTCTTTTTTTTTCACATGTCACGGTCGCCATGTTATGTGCGCATTAAGTTCTTTTTAATAAATCTGTTTTAGTTAAATGAAACGCAACTGTTCTGTTCGAGCAGTGATCCAGAATGTCTGGACAGTTTATTCATATTTAAGTCTTAGCCTATACATCTTATATGTATTGAATACACACTGCCGCTTAGGGCGCTGGCAGAGAGAGTGTGTTGCAATATATAGGTTTGTACGTATTAGTATATATGTACTGAGGGTACATAGTCAAAAGTGCTTACGCTAGCGATCCCACACTCAGCGGCCAGTCCGCATAAGTGGCGGATCATATTACTATTATGAATGGGTGCATAAACATAGCAACAAAGTGTTGGTATGTTACTCTTACTTTAATGTTGAGCATATGACCACTTGTTATATTGTATACTCTACAATACTGTGGGCATATGCTCATTTGGCATACAACATACAACAATACGTACATATGTATATACATGTATATGTTTTGATACTGTAACTTTAAGTGGCTGTAAAAGCAACAAAAATGCATTAATCGATCCCAAATTTTCAACAAAAATTCATTAATGATATATAAAACGAAAAACAAGATTTTTTTTTTATTATCCTTTCTTTAGCTCAAGTAATCCTGAAAAAACTTAAAAATGAGCATGTATCCACTTTTGCTCGTATAACAAAACTTATAGGTTAAGGAATTTTTTTAATACTAGTCAAAAAGCCTTTGCCTTTAATCACGCTATTATTGCTCCTGGGCACACTCTCCACCAATTTTTCTATCAATCCGTGCGATAGTGCTCCATTCAGCTTGGAGTCGACTCCAAGGCTCGCCCATTGTCCTGGGCGGATTTTCGTCGCGCGACAGTTGCTTCTTTAGCAGAACCCACGATTTTCGATCGGATTTAGATCTTGGCTTTGAGCCAACCACTGCATCTTCAGAAAGCTTCGATTTTCGAGCCATTCCTTTACAATTTTGGCCATGTGACCAAATGGTACATAGTAAAAATGTACATACAGGTATGTAAAAGTGCGCAGGTTATGTGGAAGAACAGGAAACCTCACACTTCTATTGCCCTCTGGAAAGGGAAAGGCCGAAAGGGAATGACTTTCCTATGAAATCAACCGCGTCCAAGCACTGTGAAAGCTGTACACCCTCTAATCACAATAATGTCGTCTAGATAAGCGAAGGCCCAATCATTCAGATCCAATCACGCCATCTAAATCCTTTCCAATGACTTTCCAATGAAATAAACCGCTTCCGGGCACCGTGAAAGCTGTACACTCTCTACTTTTGACACTCTTTAAATCTGGATCAATTTCTCTGGAATATGGTGTATAGGGGGCTTAGGATAAGCGTCGCGTACCGATTGAGCATTCAGTTGTCGAAAGTCTATACCAAGAGAAAAAGGTCATTTTTTGGACAAAAATTTGTGTTTCGAGTTTTATACTGGCCATAAATAACCTTTTTGGGGTCGAGCGAGTGATCGTCGTCGAACTTGTTGACAGAAGGACGACCAAGTCCCGAATTTTGCGGGTTACCGCTGCTTTGTTTCTTTCTCTTGCTCTATGCCGGGCCCTGCTCTATCCTACTACGTCATTCGTCATTAACAGAGCACATGCATACACACACAGACGCAACACTACATAAAATGTACATATGTATGTGTATGCGCGTCGTGCTTTGCTTGGGAAATGTGAGAAGAAAAAAAATTTTTAGTAAAAAGAGTAATAATGTTTTGTTTGTGTATTGATGAATTGAGTTGCAAAGAAACAAATTTCAAAAAGAAAAAATATTATTGCCAAGGACTGCAAGGATATAAAAACTTCGGCATAGCCGAAGTTAGCTTCTTTGACATTTTTTGAGTATACAGTTTGAGAGTACAAAAAGAGAATTTTGATGTTAGCTTCTTTGATGTTTTTAATTAATACCAAACTAAATCCGATTGTGTATAAATATCAACAGAAATAATTAAATGCGCGATTTATAAAAATTAACGGCTAGAGACGGATTAATATATTACAAATATAATAAAAACTTACAAACCTGTTGAACTACTAATTTGTGTTTGATTTCCACAGTTGGCATATGAGAGAGCATTCGCTTTAAAGTTTCATTTGTTTTCTGTGTTTCTGCCAAACGATTTTTTATATTCGAATTTTCAATGGACTGACGAAGGGCCCTTCTGCATGAGAACATTTTTAGTACACAGGAACATACATAGAAAAAAAACTTACTTTTGAAGAACTTGCAATTTTTCAAGTAAATCATACTTTTTGGGATCTTCGCCCTTTAAAATGCGCCATCTATGTACCGCTGTAGGTGTCTTTGCGTCCTCTGTTAAAGCGCGAATCCGTATACGCTCCTGATTTAAAGAACGCTGAAGACGGACAATTTCTTTCCTCATATCTGCTGTGCTTTGTATAGCATGTTTTAAGCAGTCATGTTCTGTATACAGATTAGATATTTCTTTTTTCAACAATCGTATGTCATCTACACGTTGATTGTATTGGGTTGTACCGTTATCGAGAGCATTTTGTGCGATTTGAAGTTTTTCTTTTATAACAACAATTTCATCATTACGGCGAACCATTTGCAAACCAACTAAATTACGTTCTTTTCTCATTTCTTCGAGTTCGTGGCCCATTTTCATAAATCTATGTTCATCGTTTGAGATTGTCTTGGATAGCATTTCGTTCTTACATTTCATTTCTCGTAAATCCTTCCGTAAACTGGTTATTAAATTCTCTTTGTTTTTAAGTTCTGATCGCATTTCTTTGACATTATTATATAAATGTTCAATTTTAAGATTTAGTGAATTTATTTTGATTTCATTTGAACTTATTTCTGTGGTCAGTTGTTGAATTTGATGCCCTGATTTCTAAAGGAATACTTGATGTTTACATTTCTATAAAAACATACATACATACATACCGATTGAAGTATTCGAAAATTGTCCCTCTCTTGCGTAGTATTTTCTAAATTTCGTTGTAACATCATTTTTTCGGAATGAACCGACTCCAGTTGTTTTTTGAAGTTATGAACTTCTCGTTGTTTTTCATACAACTTTTCCGTTAAATCATTCACTTGACTCGACTTAAGAGCGATTTGATCTGATAGAATATGATAGAAAAAAAATGTATTTAAATATGTCCACAATACAAATTCAATAGATAAATATGCCAGATGCAAAATTTCTTTTTACATAAAACAATTGTACATAAATGGAGTCAGTAAATTATATTAATCCCATAAAATCGAAATAGTTACCTTTTAGCTTATATATTGTCTGGACGTTGACAATGTCTTTGAAACTGAGGTAAAGCCTGACATCATCCGCGTACATATGCACCCGAGAATGTGACACAACCAATTTTAGACCGCGAAGAGCAAAGAATGTACGGGGAAGAACATTTATAAAAAGGGTGAATAGCAATGGACCCAAATGACTACCCTGAGGTAATCCTGAGGTCACTTGGATGGTCTTAGAAAATGAAGATTTAAAGAGGACCTTTTGTGTACGCTTAGAAAGATATTGAAGAATCCAATCTAGCAAAAGGCGGGGGATGCCAAGTGCGTTTAATTTATATAAAAGCAGAGTATGATTAACAGAGTCAAAGGCCTTGCTGAAGTCAGTATAAATGACGTCAGTTTGGACGGCAGTCTTGAACCCTTTGATTGAGTGAGATGTAAATTCTAATAGGTTAGTAGTTGTCGATCTACGTTTTTTAAACCCAAGTGAGATGTTATTATTTTCTCAAATGCTTTGGGTATGGCAGACAATTTAGAAATACCCCTATTTGAACGAGCAACTAAATATAGGGAAAAATCAGATGCTTAATGCAAAAGACTACCATTTAAGTTCCTTTAGCAATGAAAATCCTTGGTTTTTTAGCGATAACTTGAAACTTAATCCGATTTATAACTTCTTATTTCCGTATTCGATGCATTTTGAATCAAAGATTGGTATAAGGTAAAAAGACTGTTTATAATTATATTAATATCTTTTTAAAAGTAAAAGCCTTTTTTTAATCACATCCAGAACACATGACTATTATGATTTTTCTTAATATCTTTTGAAATTACGATAAGAAAAACTAGAGGGCCGGGGCTAACTTCGACCGCATCAAAGTTTGTATACCTTTGAAACTTTTGTAACTCTTTCCTTACATTTTAGCCATCAATGTGGAAGAACGTTATCTAAAAAGGCTAAAGTTTGTAACTGTTTTCCACCGATCGTTCCTATGGGAGCTATATGATATAGTCACCCGATCTTTATCAAATTCGGCACAGTCATTAACAGATATTAAACTAATAAATGTTTAATTTGAAAGCAATCGCGTTAAACGTAACGAAGTTATATACAAAAGTCACTGTTTTCGACCGATCGTTCCTATAGGAGCTAAAAAGGCTTATGTTTGCGAAAGAATGGCATACAATCATAGGAAATAACGAAGATATTGATCAAAGTTATTGTTTCCCACCGATCGTTCCTGTGGAAGCTATATGATATAGTCACCCGATCTTTATCAAATTCGGTACAGTCATTAACAAATATATTAAATTAAGAATTGTTTAATTTGAAAACAATCGCGTTTAAAGTAACGAAGTTATTTACAAAAGTCACTGTTTTCGACCGATTGTTCCTATGGGAGCTATATGATATAGTCATCCGATCTTGATCAAATTTGGCACAGTAGTTTACAGGCGTAATAAACTCTCTAATATTAGGTTTCACGATAATATCACAGAAATTAACGAAGTTATTGAGAAAAGTCACTGTTCGTGACTTTGGGGTTTGTATTGGAGCTATATGATATAGTGGTCCGATCCGGCTGAATCCGAGATATACAACCCCTGCAGTATATACAAGCCTACGTGCAAAATTTCAGCTCTTAGCTCTTAGTAGCTCTTACGGTCTAGGAGGAGTTTGCGTTGATCCAGACGGACGGACGGACGGACGGACATGGCTATTTGAACTTGTCTCGTCGTGCTGATCAAGAATATATATACTTTGTATGGTCGGAGATGCTTCGTTCTATGCGTTGCACACTTCTGAACAAAATTAATATACCCTTTTGCAAGGGTATAATAACTCTTTTTACTACTTTTCTTCTTCCATCATTCCCTAAGTCACTGTTCGTGACTTTGGCATTTATATGGGAGCTATATGATATAGTAGTCCAATCCGGCTGAATCCGATATATACAACCGCTGCAGTATATACAAGCCTGCGTGCAAGATTTCAGCTCAGTAGCTCTTACGGTCTATGAGGAGTTTCGGTTAATCCAGACGGACGGACGGATATGGCTATTGGAACTCGTCTCGTCGTGCTGATCAAGGACATATATACTTTTTATGGTCGGAGATGCTTTGTTCTATACGTTGCACCAATTTGTATTTAAAGGATACAAAATTATTACATTCTATATTATTTATAAATAATATAAAGGGATATATCATATTAAACGTAAAAAACTATATACAGAAATCACGTCAGCAGCTATTTCAGTGAAAGCTGAAATCTAGGTACCACACGCTGACACTTGGAATCCACTCACCGATGTGTTAGCGTAATAATATATTGCAGGGATTTGATTAAAAATATCAAAGAAGCTATAATCTTGCAGTCCTTGGCCATAGTATTTTTACAGACCAGAGCCGATTTATATTATGTTCTATTTATCCGATCTGATTGAAATTTCGGGATCTGATGTTTTATATATATATAGAACTGAGTGGTTAGTTTCCTGGGGTTTATTATTCTGAGCTCTTTAGCCTAACAACACTGTTCGACATATACAAACCTATCATAAAGGTCAATTTCATACAGATACCCAAATTTCTATTTATCTATGTTTTTTCTAGAACTGTATGATATAGTGGTCTGTAGCTCAAATACCAAGTTTCATACCGAGTGCGTCTAACTTGGCTCAGCGTCACCGGTCTGGCCTTAGGCCACATTCCGATAGGTTTCACATACTTAATTAATACTAACAATAGATACTTAGAAATACTAAAAATCGATACTTAAAATACTGACAGCAATAGATGTTTAACATTAGTCAAACAGAACGATAGTTCGTAAATAAATGACATCTTACAACTCGGCCGTCCTGACGAGGAATCCACCTTGATTCTAGTTGCTAACGAAGGGGGTAAATTATTACATAAAGTGTTGCCTTTGTTTGGATATCAGAAGTACAGTTTTTATCAGGGGCTATTCATAATTTCAGTTTGAAGGCTTCTAGTACCCCATCATACCTCAGATGGTTGAGCTGAGAGCCCTCCATATCCCGGATGACATACCGGTCATTCGGAAGTTTTTTATGAACAACGTAGGGGCCACGATACCGCTTGATAAGTTTTTTGTTTGTAGCTGCCGAAGTATCCACATTCTTGATAACTACGAAATCATAATACTGTATACTGCGTATAATACTGTTACGGACAATATTCTACGGACGTCTATCTCTAAAAGCATCGACATCAGCCGTCCTCTCACCCAACCGTTCAATTAGTTCATCTACTACATCGCCTTGTTATTCGTTTCCAAATAGAAGTACGGAAGCGGTGAATTTTGTTGTGAAGTGGACGGAGTTGTTCAATTCGAATTCTTTCTTCGGCAGTTGTTGGACCCAATCCCGCTCGACTTTGCCATTGGCCCTGGGTGAGGCAGTGGCATTCTGCAGAAATTCTGCTAATTCGTAAGTAAAGCAGATCCTCGGTCGCTAATAATACGCGGGGTCTACTGTAAATCACAAAATACTGAGATATTAACGTCTGACATACTTCACGCGAATTAGTAGTGACAGCAAGGTAAAGCTTCACAAATTTAGTGAAAGCGTCAATGACAACAAGCAGATAATTTTTCTTAGAGCGTATGGACGTAAGGGGACCTACATGGTCAATATGAATGGTATCAAACAGCAGGGGCACTTTCGGAATACTGTGTAGCGAGACACGGTTGTTTTGAGCGGAAGAGGAATAGTAAATGCACTTCAGGCATCCCGGAGTTTGACAATCTCAGGGTCACGGTTCTGAGTTAACTGCAGTTGGAAGTCGATGTTTAAATCGTCAACGTATGCGGCAGTTTCTATTCTACTCAGAGCATCGGGGCCTACTAACCCCCGAGCGGTGTACAATCATGTAGTTGTAATTTTTTTAACAGCAGGGCCCAGAGAGCAATTTTAGCTGAATGTCCAACGGAATGAACTTAAGGTACGTTTCAAAGCGTTTCTAAGCGTAGATGATTGCTAACGATTATTATTATTTTATTATTGATTTTATTTTTTGATTTTTACACGACCAGCCACTTACACGTTTCGAATAGAAAAGAGGAAGTAAAACAGACACACTGCCTGTGCCCCCTAGATTAATTTGCAGGCCTTCCGTAATGTTTCTTTTGCGTGTTTAGCTAATTAAACATTAATTTCTTTTCAAAACATTACCTTAAACACTACAACAAAAAAAATACCTTTCAGTATTGCTTCATCGGGGGGGAACCTCACGTACCTCGAGCACAACAGAATTGCTGTTTTAGTAGGTCTCCATTGAGCCACCGAAGCAGGAAATTCTGAAATTTCATTTTTTGTTGTAACTTTGTTATAAAATTAATTCTCTTTTTTTGCTGATTAAGATAATAGAAAAAAGATGTGCTAATCTAAATTCAATAAAGTTTAATTTTTAGGGTTGTGCCTATTTTCATGGTGAGTGGTTGTATGTATTTAAGATGTACAAACATAAATAAACTAGACAAAAAAATATTTGGAAAGCACTATGTAAATAAACATAAGATGTTAAAGAAAAAAAATTATACATTTGCACTTGTAGACCTTTCAAAATACATTGATTTCATTCCCAAAACCTAGTCAATGTATTTAAAATTGTTTTGGTGGTGGAGTGTCACGCCTCACATAGTAGTCCGTCCACATGTCAATTGTAGCTGATGCAACATTATTGTTCACAGGGGTAGACTATTGAAATTAACGTGGGATCCGGTACTGTGGTTGTCGAAAAATTGCCGTGGATTGCCCCTCGATTCTAGTTTCTTGGTTTATTATGCATTATTTATTAAGCAGGGGAGTTTTAAAATAAACCAATCTCATTCGTTTAATTCAAATTATGATTTTATTTACAAAAGTAGGGAGTATTTTAGGTAGGGCGCCGGCCACTTGATATTTTGCCGTTGTGTTCTTTTGGGTTAGCTTAAAATTACAAGTGTTTTCCACAACGTGTGTGGTTGATTGTAATTGTAGTCATATATAGGGAATCTTAGGCTCTAGGAGGTAACAATTGTTCTTAAAATATCTCATCACCTTCCGTTTTTCACACTACAGTGATGCATGCACTTGGTGAAATTGCAAATACATTGGTGGTTGTCTATAAGAAAGACGTATTGGTGGTGGCCTCAAAGAGTGAGTTATTGGACAGACTACTACAAAAGCTAGATTTTGGCTCAAGTGTCAGCACTGATCGGGAGTAAGCTGTTCTCTGTGGTTTGTTTTGCGAATTTAATTAATTTTTAAATTGTTTCACGATTTTCTGCTGATGTAGGTTTTAAATTATTAAAATGCGGAAAGCCCATCGGATTGTGGATAGGGATTCCGGAGAATTAGAATAACCCAATCTTCATTCGTTGAATTCAAAATATGAACGGATTTTATTGACAAAAGTATGGAGCTTATATAGGGAATCTTAGGCTCTAGGAGGTAGCAATTGTTCTTAAAATATCTTACTCTAATGGATTTCGGCGATTGAAAATTTTTTTTTGGGCACGGCTTCGGCCACTTGACATCATGCCGTTGTGATCTTTTGGGTTAGTTTAAAATTACAAGTGTTTTTCTACAATGTGTGTGGCTGATTGTAATTCTACTCATATGCTACATTAGTTGTTGTGACAAAGGTATAATTTTATTATGTTTTCTTTAGTGGATCTCAATTGGTGAAGCCGCTTCAGATGAACACCATGTTTATTCTTAAACATTCACTTTATATCATTTTGCTCCCATAGGAACGATCGGTCGAAAACAGTGACTTTTGTAAATAAACTTCGTTACATTTAACTCGATTGCTTTCAAATTAAACATTTCTTATGTTAATATATCTGTTAGCGACTGTGCCGAATTTGATAAAGATCGGGCGACTATATCATATAGCTCCGTGTTTTTTTTCGTTTTATACCCTTGCAGAGGGTATTATAAAATTGGTCAGATGTTTGTAACGCACAGAAGGAGACGTTTCCAAACCCATGCCATGTCCATGTACCTCTATCAGTCCGTGCTGTGGAATTTTTCCACCTGACCATTAGATCTGCTGTGAAGGGGTGGGGCATTGACAATTTGTATTTAAAACGCAATAGGATGGAGTTTATCGACCTTTTATTACCGTAATATATTGTCTTAACATTAGCAGGCTTTAAGTCTACAATGGGTCTTGGTGCTATAGGACTATCGCAAATTTAGAAAATTTATCTATGCAAATCAGAAAGAATCTTTTATCTGCGGAGAAAGAGTCGATGTGTAAAATTTCTCCTGCGTAAGCCGGTGTTGGTTTGGTACCCATCGCATTTTTTTTTGAATAAGAGCATGAGTTGGAAGTTCGCAATGTATTGCTTTTACCACGTCAGCATTGTAAAAGTGAATCAGAGTTTGATGTGCGTATTATGTGCCCGGACTTACTCTGGAAGAGAACGAAGGTCGTTACCTAGGGGAACTCTGCTGATTTCGAAAACAATTTAAAGGCTTATCGCATACATCAATAGTGTAGTGTTATTTCCGTCAATATATGCCTTCCACCGTACTAATTTCGCATTCGAACTTTTGGAGAATGTCCGGAATCGATTATTTTTCGAGTTGTGCTTGGCCTTGCCAGCTATTGTAGATGCTTCATCAGACAGTATGCGAAAAGATATTCTATAATAGCTGGCAAGGCCACGAAATGATCTGAAATCAAAAATGGCGTTGGACAATTTTTTATTGCCCAAACTTTTTAAGTGAAGTACAACTTCAACCATAGATACGATAAATCCCAGATTTTCCAGGTCTTTTATACCCTTGCAGCCATCTTAGGAGCTATCGCGATAAGGGGGTTTTTTATTACCCTGGGAAGAAAGAAACATTATTTCTATTCAATATAACACAAGTTACAACCGCTGCTGGCAGCGCTGCTTTCTGCCTACCACGTCATCATCAAGTCAACAGAGCACATGCATACACACACACACACAGACGCAACGCTACATAAACTGTATGTCTATGCGTGCGTTGCTTTACTTAGGGAATGAGGATAAAAGAAGAAAAAAATTCTTTACAAATTTTTAACATGTAAAGGGGAATAATAATTTTACCAAGTTTACTTTCTGTTTTTTTTTCGTTTTATACCCTTGCAGAGGGTATTATAAAATTGGTCAGATGTTTGTAACGCACAGAAGGAGACGTTTCCGACCCATGCCATGTCCATGTCCTTCTGTCCGTCCGTGCGGATCCGTTTTACTCAGCCATCTTAAGAGCTAGCGTGCTGAAATTTTTTTTTTGTGTATGCGTGCCGTGCTTTGCTTAGGGAATGATGGAAGAAGAAAAGTAGTAAAAAGAGTAATATTTTGTTTGTGTATTGATGAATTATGTTGCAGGGAAAGAAATATTAAAAAAGAAAAATGTTATTGCCAGGGACTGCAATGTCTAATACAAATTGATATTATTATTGTCTTTAGTGTATACTCCGTTTTTTTTTTGGTTATTAAACCCTTGTGTTTTGTCGTTACATTTTCGAATTTTATTATTTTATTTAATTAATTGCACATGTCCTCTTCTCAGTATGTTATACCCTTTTAGTGTGACCAAATTCGGTTATCATGTCAATAATTTACTGAGGAACGAACGGGCTCTTTTTTTTTAATTCTTAGTGTTTACATTAGTAAACATTAGAGTTTACGGCTTTTGTTACCCCAGATGGCCAGTACGAGTTGGTTTAATGCCGTTTGGACTCAAAAATGCACCTTCCGTTTTTCAAAGTACATCGATGCATGCACTTGGAGAAATTGCAAATACATTTGTGGTTGTCTATAAGAAAGACGTATTGGTGGTGGCCTCAAAGAGTGAGTTATTGGACAGACTACTACAAAAGCTAGATTTTGGCTCAAGTGTCAGCACTGATCGGGAGTAAGCTGTTCTCTGTGGTTTGTTTTGTGAATTTAATTAATTTTTAAATTGTTTCACGATTTTCTGCTTTAATGATGTAGGTTTTAAATTATTTAAATGCGGAAAGCCAATCGGATTGTGGATAGGGATTCCGGAGAAT
The DNA here is from genome assembly GCF_018151085.1 of Drosophila tropicalis. NCBI lineage: Eukaryota > Metazoa > Arthropoda > Insecta > Diptera > Drosophilidae > Drosophila > Drosophila tropicalis. The sequence goes on from NW_027173201.1 coordinate 775,986, forward strand.
TAGAATAACCCAATCTTCATTCGTTGAATTCAAAATATGAACGGATTTTATTAACAAAAGTATGGAGCTTATATAGGGAATCTTAGGCTCTAGGAGGTAGCAATTGTTCTTAAAATATCTTATTCTAATGAGACTCAAACTCAAGATTTCGGGGGTTGAAAATTATTATTATTTGGGGCACGGCTTCGGCCACTTGACATCCCACCGTTTTAATTTTTTTTTGTTAGTTTAAAATTACAAGTGTTTTTTTACAAAATATGTGTTGCTGATTGTAATTCTAGTCATATGCTACATTAGTTGTTTGTGACAAAGGTACAATTTTATTATGTTTTCTTTAGTGCATCTGATTTGTTGAAGCCGCTTCAGATGAACACGATGTTTATTCTTAAACAGTTCATTTAGTGGTTTACCACTGTGAGATTAATTTTTAGAATTAATCTTTTAAATTAATTTTTAGAATTGATCTATGGAATTAATTTGTGGTCTATAATTTATAGAATTGTTGAGGCCCACAAGTGAGGAATCGTATAGTATATAGAAAAACAAATGACGAGATAATTGGATTTTATGTACAGTAAGATATGGAAGGGCATGTTTTATTTTAAATGTCACGACGAATTGGGGCATATTTTCAAGGACAAAATGATAGAAGCAATAGGAAGAGGATTTTGATTTTTAAATAAAAAGGATGGGATGATGGGTGTGATGGTCAGCATCGACGACTCCGGCACGCGTTGAACTAGTGCTCGTGTGCCAATCAATTAGGGCAGTATTTGTTGATGCAGAAGGAGTGGCGGCAGATCGTCATCCCAGCCAAGTTCGGTTAACAAGACTTCCTGCAATACGATCTTCGCCAGAATAACAAATGGAACTAACCAGCCGGTGGGGTGTAAGAGCTTTGCGATATGGGACAGAACTTCCTTATTGGAGATCGCCTCTTTCAGTGATACTGCGCCGAAACGGTTTTAAGAAATGGAGCCGCGGGAATGGCCCCGGCCAGTTTTGACACGTCGCTAGGATGCAACAATTATGCGCAAAGGAAACAGTTCAAACAGAGTCCCTGCTGTCTAATAATTCCGAACGCCTCTGGACCGCGAATTCGCGAAGCTTAGGAACGCTGGACGAGAACGGACGAGACTTCGGAGATTCACTGAGGCTACCAGCAGACGGGGTCTTGCGACGAATGTCGGTATGCTTCGCGGTCACCGGAGTCTTGTAGTATAACAATGATAGTGTAGCGACACTACCTTGGGCTGTAACTTTCTTGCACCGTGCGATCTCTATTAGCGTGCTGTGCAATTTTTCCACCTGACCATTAGATCTGCTGTGAAGGGGTGGGGGCATTGACAATTTGTATTTAAAACGCAATAGGATGGAGTTTATCGACCTTTATTACCGTAATATATTGTCTTAACATTAGCAGGCTTTAAGTCTACAATGGGTCTTGGTGCTATAGGTTGGACTATCGCAAATTTAGAAAATTTATCTATGCAAATCAGAAAGAATCTTTTATCTGAGGAGAAAGAGTCGATGTGTAAAATTTATCCTGCGTAAGCCGGTGTTGGTTTGGTACCCATCGCATTTTTTTTTTTTTTGAATAAGAGCATGAGTTGGAAGTTCGCAATGTATTGCTTTTACCACGTCAGCATTTATTACTTCTTGTAGCGTCTGTAAAAGTGAATCAGAGTTTGATATGCGTATTATGTGCCCGGACTTACTCTGGAAGAGAACGAAGGTCGAAGGTTCTTAGGGGAACTCTGCTTATTTCGCATTCGAACTTTTGTCTGATACAGCGAAGGTTAACGGCTGATGATCGGAAAGTCTCTTTCAGCTTGGAGAATGTCCGCAATCGATTATTTTTCGAGTTGTCCTTGGCCTTGCCAGCTATTATAGATGCTTTATCCGACACTATGCGAAAAGATATTCTATAATAGCTGGCAAGGCCAAAAATGATTTTTTTTCTGTGCTTTTTATTATCTGGAGCAGATTAAGTATATAAAACATGAGATCCCAAAATTTGAATCTGATCGAATAGATAGAACACAAGTTACAGTCAATATAAATCGGTTCAGCCACTACACACACAGACCCAACGTATGCACACACACCCATGTGTATGTGTATTACTTAGGGAATGATGGAAGAAGAAAAGTAGTAAAAAGAGTTATTATACCCTTGCAAAAAGGTATATTAATTTTGTTCAGAAGTGTGCAACGCATAGAACGAAGCCTCTCCGACCATACAAAGTATATATATTCTTGATCAGCACGACGAGACGAGTTCAAATAGCCATGTCCGTCCGTCCGTCCGTCCGTCTGGATCAACGCAAACTCCTCCTAGACCGTAAGAGCTACAGCTAAAGCTGAAATTTTGCACGTAGGCTTGTATATACTGCAGGGGTTGCATATCTCGGATTCAGCCGGATCGGACCACTATATCATATAGCTCCCATACAAACCCCAAAGTCACGAACAGTGACTTTTCTCAATAACTTTGTTATTTTCTATGCTATTATCGTGACTTAATATTAGAGAGTTTATTACGCTTATAAACGAGTGTGCCAAATTATATCAAGATCGGGTGCCTATATCATATAGCTCCCATAGGAACGATCGGTCGAAAAAGTCACTTTTTTAAATAACTTCGTTACTTTTAACGCGATTGCTTTCAATTTAAACATTTGTTAGTTAAATACATATATCTGTTAATGACTGTGCCGAATTTGATAAAGATCGGGTGACTATATCATATAGCTTCCATAGGAACGATTGGTGGAAAACAGTGACTTTTGTAAATAACTTCGTTACTTTTAACGCGATTGCTTTCAAATTAAACATTTCTTAATTTAATATATCTGTTAATGAAGTGATTTATTGGGCCGTAAGCCCGGTATTTTTAGGGGAGCATTTACATTTGTGGTTGTCTATAAGAAAGACGTATTGGTGGTGGCTGCCACAAAGAGTGAGATATTGGACAGATTACTACAAAAGCTAGATTTTGGCTCAAGTGTCAGCACTGATCGGGAGTAAGCTGTTCTCTGTGGTTTGTTTTGTGAATTTAATTAATTTTTAAATTGTTTCACGATTTTCTGCTTTAATGATGTAGGTTTTAAATTATTTAAATGCGGAAAGCCAATCGGATTGTGGATAGGGATTCCGGAGAATTAGAATAACCCAATCTTCATTCGTTGAATTCAAAATATGAACGGATTTTATTAACAAAAGTATGGAGCTTATATAGGGAATCTTAGGCTCTAGGAGGTAGCAATTGTTCTTAAAATATCTTATTCTAATGAGACTCAAACTCAAGATTTCGGGGGTTGAAAATTATTATTATTTGGGGCACGGCTTCGGCCACTTGACATCCCACCGTTTTAATTTTTTTTTGTTAGTTTAAAATTACAAGTGTTTTTTTACAAAATATGTGTTGCTGATTGTAATTCTAGTCATATGCTACATTAGTTGTTTGTGACAAAGGTACAATTTTATTATGTTTTCTTTAGTGCATCTGATTTGGTGAAGCCGCTTCAGATGAACACGATGTTTATTCTTAAACAGTTCATTTAGTGGTTTACCACTGTGAGATTAATTTTTAGAATTAATCTTTTAAATTAATTTTTAGAATTGATCTATGGAATTAATTTGTGGTCTAAATTTATAGAATTGTTGAGGCCCACAAGTGAGGAATCGTATAGTATATAGAAAAACAAATGACGAGATAATTGGATTTTATGTACAGTAAGATATGGAAGGGCATGTTTTATTTTAAATGTCACGACGAATTGGGGCATATTTTCAAGGACAAAATGATAGAAGCAATATGAAGAGGATTTTGATTTTTAAATAAAAAGGATGGGCTGATGGGTGTGATGGTCAGCATCGACGACTCCGGCACGCGTCGAACTAGTGCTCGTGTGCCAATCAATTAGGGCAGTATTTGTTGATGCAGAAGGAGTGGCGGCAGATCGTCATCCCAGCCAAGTTCGGTTAACAAGACTTCCTGCAATACGATCTTCGCCAGAATAACAAATGGAACTAACCAGTCGGTGGGGTGTAAGAGCTTTGCGATATGGGACAGAACTTCCTTATTGGAGATCGCCTCTTTCAGTGATACTGCGCCGAAACAGTTTTAAGAAATGGAGCCGCGGGAATGGCCCCGGCCAGTTGACACGTCGCTAGGATGCAACAATTATGCGCAAAGGAATCAGTTCAAACAGAGTCCCTGCTGTCTAATAATTCCGAACGCCTCTGGACCGCGAATTCGCGAAGCTTAGGAACGCTGGACGAGGACGGACGAGACTTCGGAGATTCACTGAGGTTACCAGCAGACGGGGTCTTGCGACGAATGTCGGTATGCTTCGCGGTCACCGGAGTCTTATAGTATAACAATGATAGTGGGCTGTAACTTTCTTGCACCGTGCGATCTCTATTAGCGTGCTGTGGAATTTTTCCACCTGACCATTAGATCTGCTGTGAAGGGGTGGGGGCATTGACAATTTGTATTTAAAACGCAATAGGATGGAGTTTATGGACCTTTTATTACCGTAATATATTGTCTTAACATTAGCAGGCTTTAAGTCTACAATGGGTCTTGGTGCTATAGGTTGGACTATCGCAAATTTAGAAAATTTATCTATGCAAATCAGAAAGAATCTTTTATCTGCGGAGAAAGAGTCGATGTGTAAAATTTATCCTGCGTAAGCCGGTGTTGGTTTGGTACCCATCGCATTTTTTTTTGAATAAGAGCATGAGTTGGAAGTTCGCAATGTATTGCTTTTACCACGTCAGCATTTATTACTTCTTGTAGCGTCTGTAAAAGTGAATCAGAGTTTGATATGCGTATTATGTGCCCGGACTTACTCTGGAAGAGAACGAAGGTCGAAGGTTCTTAGGGGAACTCTGCTTATTTCGCATTCGAACTTTTGTCTGATACAGCGAAGGTTAACGGCTGATGATCGGAAAGTCTCTTTCAGCTTGGAGAATGTCCGCAATCGATTATTTTTCGAGTTGTCCTTGGCCTTGCCAGCTATTATAGATGCTTTATCCGACACTATGCGAAAAGATATTCTATAATAGCTGGCAAGGCCAAAAAATGATTTTTTTTTCTGTGCTTTTTATTATCTGGAGCAGATTAAGTATATAAAACATGAGATCCCAAAATTTGAATCTGATCGAATAGATAGAACACAAGTTACAGTCAATATAAATCGGTTCAGCCACTACACACACAGACCCAACGTATGCACACACACCCATGTGTATGAGTGCCGTGCTTTACTTAGGCAATGATGGAAGAAGAAAAGTAGTAAAAAGAGTTATTATACCCTTGCAAAAAGGTATATTAATTTTGTTCAGAAGTGTGCAACGCATAGAACGAAGCATCTCCGACCATACAAAGTATATATATTCTTGATCAGCACGACGAGACGAGTTCAAATAGCCATGTCCATCCGTCCGTCTGGATCAACGCGAACTCCTCCTAGACCGTAAGAGCTACAGCTACAGCTGAAATTTTGCACGTAGGCTTGTATATACTGCAGGGGTTGTATATCTCGGATTCAGCCGGATCGGACCACTATATCATATAGATCCCATACAAACCGCTTTGTTATTTTCTATGCTATTATCGTGACTTTATATTAGAGTTTATTACGCTTATAAACGAGTGTGCCAGATTAGATCAAGATCGGGTGACTATATCATATAGCTCCCATAGGAACGATCGATCGAAAACAGTGACTTTTGTAAATAACTTCGTTACTTTTACCGCGATTGCTTTCAAATTAAACATTTGTTAGTTTAACATATCTGTTAATGACTGTGCCAAACTTGATCAAGATCGGGCGACTACATCATATAGCTCCCCCATAGGAACGATCGGTCGAAAATGGTGACTTTTTTAAATAACTTCGTTACTTTTCACGCGATTGCTTTCAATTTAAATATTTGTTAGTTAAATATATCTGTTAATGACTGTGCCGAATTTGATAAAGATCGGGTGACTATATCATATAGCTCCCATAGGAACGATTGGTGGAAAACAGTGAATTTGTAAATAACTTCGTTACTTTTAACGCGATTGCTTTCAAATTAAACATTTCTTAATTTTATATATCTGTTAATGAAGTGATTTATTGGGGCAAGCATTTACATTTGTGGTTGTCTATAAGAAAGACGTATTGGTGGTGGCTGCCACAAAGAGTGAGGTATTGGACAGATTACTACAAAAGCTAGATTTTGGCTCAAGTGTCAGCACTGATCGGGAGTAAGCTGTTCTCTGTGGTTTGTTTTGTGAATTTAATTAATTTTTAAATTGTTTCACGATTTTCTGCTTTAATGATGTAGGTTTTAAATTATTAAAATGCGGAAAGCCAATCGGATTATGGATAGGGATTCCGGAGAATTAGAATAACCCAATCTTCATTCGTTGAATTCAAAATATGAACGGATTTTATTAACAAAAGTATGGAGCTTATATAGGGAATCTTAGGCTCTAGGAGGTAGCAATTGTTCTTAAAATATCTTATTCTAATGAGACTCAAGCTCAAGATTTCGCGGGTTGAAAATTATTATTATTTGGGGCACGGCTTCGGCCACTTGACATCCCACCGTTTTAATTTTTTTTTGTTAGTTTAAAATTACAAGTGTTTTTTTTACTAAATATGTGTTGCTGATTGTAATTCTAGTCATATGCTACATTAGTTGTTTGTGACAAAGGTACAATTTTATTATGTTTTCTTTAGTGCATCTGATTTGGTGAAGCCGCTTCAGATGAACACGATGTTTATTCTTAAACAGTTCATTTAGTGGTTTACCACTGTGAGATTAATTTTTAGAATTAATCTTTTAAATTAATTTTTAGAATTGATCTATGGAATTAATTTGTGGTCTAAATTTATAGAATTGTTGAGGCCCACAAGTGAGGAATCGTATAGTATATAGAAAAACAAATGACGAGATAATTGGATTTTATGTACAGTAAGATATGGAAGGGCATGTTTTATTTTAATTGTCACGACGAATTTGGGCATATTTTCAAGGACAAAATGATAGAAGCAATAGGAAGAGGATTTTGATTTTTAAATAAAAAGGAATGGCTGATGGGTGTGATGGTCAGCATCGACGACTCCGGCACGCGTCGGACTAGTGCTCGTGTGACAATCAATTAGGGCAGTATTTGTTGATGCAGAAGGAGTGGCGGCAGATTGTCATCCCAGCCAAGTTCCGTTAACCAGACTTCCTGCATGACGATCTTCGCCAGAATAACAAATGGAACTAACCAGCCGGTGGGGTGTAAGAGCTTTGCGATATGGGACAGAACTTTCTTATTGGAGATCGCCTCTTTCAGTAATACTGCGCCGAAACAGTTTTATGAAATGGAGCCGTGGGAATGGCCCCGGCCAGTTTGGACACGTCGCTAGGATGCAACAATTATGCGCAAACGAAACAGTTCAAACAGAGTCCCTGCTGTCTAATAATTCCGAACGCCTCTGGACCGCGAATTCGCGAAGCTTAGGAACGCTGGACGAGGACGGACGAGACTTCGGAGATTCACTGAGGCTACCAGCAGACGGGGTCTTGCGACGAATGTCGGTATGCTTCGCGGTCACCGGAGTCTTGTAGTATAACAATGATAGTGTAGCGACACTACCTTGGACTGTAACTTTCTTGCACCGTGCGATCTCTATTAGCGTGCTGACAATTGTATTTAAAACGCAATAGGATGGAGTTTATCGACCTTTTATTACCGTAATATATTGTCTTAACATTAGCAGGCTTTAAGTCTACAATGGGTCTTGGTGCTATAGGTTGGACAATCGCAAATTTAGAAAATTTATCTATGCAAATCAGAAAGAATCTTTTATCTGCGGAGAAAGAGTCGATGTGTAAAATTTCTCCTGCGTAAGCCGGTGTTGGTTTGGTACCCATCGCATTTTTTTTGAATAAGAGCATGAGTTGGAAGTTCGCAATGTATTGCTTTTACCACGTCAGCATTTATTACCTCTTGTAGCGTCTGTAAAAGTGAATCAGAGTTTGATGTGCGTATTATGTGCCCGGACTTACTCTGGAAGAGAACGAAGGTCGTTACCTAGAGGAACTCTGCTGATTTCGAAAACAATTTAAAGGCTTATCGCATACATCAATAGTGTAGGGTGCCCTATCGGACTCCGATTTTGAATCTGGTGCTGACGCAAAAAGGGTGTTATTTCCGTCAATATATGCCTTCCAGCGTACTAATTTCGCATTCGAACTTTTGGAGAATGTCCGGAATCGATTATTTTTCGAGTTGTGCTTGGCCTTGCCAGCTATTGTAGATGCTTCATCAGACAGTATGCGAAAAGATATTCTATAATAGCTGGCAAGGCCACGAAATGATCTGAAATCAAAAATGGCGTTGGACAATTTTTTATTGCCCAAACTTTTTTAAGTGAAGTACAACTTCAACCATAGATACGATAAATCCCAGATTTTCCAGGTCTTTTATACCCTTGCAGCCATCTTAGGAGCTATCGCGATGAGGGGGTTTTTTTATTACCCTGGGAAGAAAGAAACATTATTTCTATTCAATATAACACAAGTTACAACCGCTGCTGGCAGCGCTGCTTTCTGCCTACCACGTCATCATCAAGTCAACAGAGCACATGCATACACACACACACACAGACGCAACGCTACATAAACTGTATGTCTATGCGTGCGTTGCTTTACTTAGGGAATGAGGATAAAAGAAGAAAACAAATTCTTTACAAATTTTTAACATGTAAAGGGGAATAATAATTTTACCAAGTTTACTTTCTGTTTTTTTCGTTTTATACCCTTGCAGAGGGTATTATAAAATTGGTCAGATGTTTGTAACGCACAGAAGGAGACGTTTCCGACCCATGCCATGTCCATGTCCTTCTGTCCGTCCGTGCGGATCCGTTTTACTCAGCCATCTTAAGAGCTAGCGTGCTGAAATTTTTTTTGTGTATGCGTGCCGTGCTTTGCTTAGGGAATGATGGAAGAAGAAAAGTAGTAAAAAGAGTAATATTTTGTTTGTGTATTGATGAATTATGTTGCAGGGAAAGAAATATTAAAAAAGAAAAATGTTATTGCCAGGGACTGCAATGTCTAATACAAATTGATATTATTATTGTCTTTAGTGTATACTCCGTTTTTTTTTTTGGTTATTAAACCCTTGTGTTTTGTCGTTACATTTTCGAATTTTATTATTTTATTTAATTAATTGCACATGTCCTCTTCTCAGTATGTTATACCCTTTTAGTGTGACCAAATTCGGTTATCATGTCAATAATTTACTGAGGAACGAACGGGCTCTTTTTTTTTAATTCTTAGTGTTTACATTAGTAAACATTAGAGTTTACGGCTTTTGTTACCCCAGATGGCCAGTACGAGTTGGTTTAATGCCGTTTGGACTCAAAAATGTACCTTCCGTTTTTCAAAGTACATCGATGCATGCACTTGGAGAAATTGCAAATACATTTGTGGTTGTCTATAAGAAAGACGTATTGGTGGTGGCCTCAAAGAGTGAGTTATTGGACAGACTACTACAAAAGCTAGATTTTGGCTCAAGTGTCAGCACTGATCGGGAGTAAGCTGTTCTCTGTGGTTTGTTTTGTGAATTTAATTAATTTTTAAATTGTTTCACGATTTTCTGCTTTAATGATGTAGGTTTTAAATTATTTAAATGCGGAAAGCCAATCGGATTGTGGATAGGGATTCCGGAGAATTAGAATAACCCAATCTTCATTCGTTGAATTCAAAATATGAACGGATTTTATTAACAAAAGTATGGAGCTTATATAGGGAATCTTAGGCTCTAGGAGGTAGCAATTGTTCTTAAAATATCTTATTCTAATGAGACTCAAACTCAAGATTTCGGGGGTTGAAAATTATTATTATTTGGGGCACGGCTTCGGCCACTTGACATCCCACCGTTTTAATTTTTTTTGTTAGTTTAAAATTACAAGTGTTTTTTTACAAAATATGTGTTGCTGATTGTAATTCTAGTCATATGCTACATTAGTTGTTTGTGACAAAGGTACAATTTTATTATGTTTTCTTTAGTGCATCTGATTTGTTGAAGCCGCTTCAGATGAACACGATGTTTATTCTTAAACAGTTCATTTAGTGGTTTACCACTGTGAGATTAATTTTTAGAATTAATCTTTTAAATTAATTTTTAGAATTGATCTGTGGAATTAATTTGTGGTCTATAATTTATAGAATTGTTGAGGCCCACAAGTGAGGAATCGTATAGTATATAGAAAAACAAATGACGAGATAATTGGATTTTATGTACAGTAAGATATGGAAGGGCATGTTTTATTTTAAATGTCACGACGAATTGGGGCATATTTTCAAGGACAAAATTATAGAAGCAATATGAAGAGGATTTTGATTTTTAAATAAAAAGGATGGGCTGATGGGTGTGATGGTCAGCATCGACGACTCCGGCACGCGTCGAACTAGTGCTCGTGTGCCAATCAATTAGGGCAGTATTTGTTGATGCAGAAGGAGTGTCGGCAGATCGTCATCCCAGCCAAGTTCGGTTAACAAGACTTCCTGCAATACGATCTTCGCCAGAATAACAAATGGAACTAACCAGCCGGTGGGGTATAAGAGCTTTGCGATATGGGACAGAACTTCCTTATTGGAGATCGCCTCTTTCAGTGATACTGCGCCGAAACAGTTTTAAGAAATGGAGCCGCGGGAATGGCCCCGGCCAGTTTTGACACGTCGCTAGGATGCAACAATTATGCGCAAAGGAATCAGTTCAAACAGAGTCCCTGCTGTCTAATAATTCCGAACGCCTCTGGACCGCGAATTCGCGAAGCTTAGGAACGCTGGACGAGGACGGACGAGACTTCGGAGATTCACTGAGGCTACCAGCAGACGGGGTCTTGCGACGAATGTCCGTATGCTTCGCGGTCACCGGAGTCTTGTAGTATAACAATGATAGTGTAGCGACACTACCTTGGGCTGTAACTTTCTTGCACCGTGCGATCTCTATTAGCGTGCTGTGGAATTTTTCCACCTGACCATTAGATCTGCTATGAAGGGGTGGGGCATTGACAATTTGTATTTAAAACGCAATAGGATGGAGTTTATCGACCTTTTATTACCGTAATATATTGTCTTAACATTAGCAGGCTTTTATTATTATTTGGGGCACGGCTTCGGCCACTTGACATCCCACCGTTTTAATTTTTTTTGTTAGTTTAAAATTACAAGTGTTTTTTTTACAAAATATGTGTTTGCTGATTGTTATTCTAGTCATATGCTACATAAGTTGTTTGTGACAAAGGTACAATTTTATTATGTTTTCTTTGTTTTCTTTCTTTCTTAAACAGTTCATTTAGTGGTTTACCACTGTGAGATTAATTTTTAGAATTAATCTTTTTAATTAATTTTTAGAATTGATCTATGGATTTAATTTGTGGTCTAAATTTATAGAATTGTTGAGGCCCACAAGTGAGGAATCGTATAGTATATAGAAAAACAAATGACGAGATATTGGATATTGGATTTTATGTACCGTAAGATATGGAAGGGCATGTTTTATTTTAAATGTCACGACGAATTGGGGCATATTTTCAAGGACAAAATGATAGAAGCAATAGGAAAAGGATTTTGATTTTTACATAAAAAGGATGGGCTGATGGGTGTGATGGTCAGCATCGACGACTCCGGCACGCGTTGAACTAGTGCTCGTGTGCCAATCAATTAGGGCAGTATTTGTTGATGTCGAAGGAGTGGCGGCAGATCGTCATCCCAGCCAAGTTCGGTTAACAAGACTTCCTGCAATACGATCTTCGCCAGAATAACAAATGGAACTAACCAGCCGGTGGGGTATAAGAGCTTTGCGATATGGGACAGAACTTCCTTATTGGAGATCGCCTCTTTCAGTGATACTGCGCCGAAACAGTTTTAAGAAATGGAGCCGCGGGAATGGCCCCGGCCAGTTTGGACACGTCGCTAGGATGCAACAATTATGCGCAAACGAAACAGTTCAAACAGAGTCCCTGCTGCGAATTCGCGAAGCTTAGGAACGCTGGACGAGGACGGACGAGACTTCGGAGATTCACTGAGGCTACCAGCAGACGGGGTCTTGCGACGAATGTCGGTATGCTTCGCGGTCATCGGAGTCTTCGAAAGCCGAATTTCTGAAGAGTTGTAGAGGGATACGAGAGATTGTCAGACTTCGGCGCAGTATGGGATGGCTCCGTGAACATACTCAGTGGACGACTTCACCGATGAGGTGGTTAGTCTTCGGCGAGGTGTTGACAACAAAAAATTTAGATGGATTTATAAGTATCGATGAAAATACACATAATAACAATAAACCAGAAGGGGCTAAATTCGACCGCGTCAAAGTTTGTATACCCTTGCAACTTTTTTAATAACTCTTTCCTTACCTATTAGCCATCAATGGCTTATGTTTGCGAAAGAATGGCCTACAATCATAGGAAATAACGAAGATATTGATCATAGTCACTGTTTTCCACCGATCGTTCCTATGATAGCTATATGATATAGTCACCCGATCTTTATCAAATTCGGCACAGTCATTAACAGATATATTAGACTAACAAATATTTAATTTGAAAGCAATCGCGTTAAAAGTAACGAAGTTATTTACAAAAGTCACTGTTTTCGACCGATCGTTCCTATGGGAGCTATATGATATAGTCACCCGATCTTGATCTAATTTGGCAGGGTCGGTTATAAGCGTAATAAACTCTCTAATATTAAGTCACCATAATGGCATAGAAAATAACGAAGTTATTGAGAAAAGTCACTGTTCGTGACTTTGGGGTTTACTGTCAGATTTATTTTTAGAATTAATCTTTAAAATTAATTTTTAGAATTGATCTATGGAATTAATTCGTGGTCTATAATTTATAGAATTGTTGAGGCCCACAAGTGAGGAATCGTATAGTATATAGAAAAACAAATGACAAGATAATTGGATTTTTATGTACCGTAAGATATGGAAGGGCATCTATTTTTTAAATGTCACGACGAATTGGGGCATATTTTCAAGGACAAAATGATAGAAGCAATAGGAAGAGGATTTTGATTTTTAAATAAAAAGGAGAAGACAAATTTAGTTAGCTTATACACTACTAAAAGAAGTCTTTAAAGCATTAGGAGATTATTTTATATAAATTTATAATTTCGGATTGAGACAGTTTTTTTATTTAATACGGCTACGTTAATACGGCTCTCAGAAGCAGAGGCGTCTAGCAGGACGCGAGTCTCGAAGGACTTCGAGCCGTTTTCCAACCGGATGACTGCCGTTGGCATGACTGTGGAGATGGAAAATCATGCCCGGGGGACGATAACTTTCTGCGACGTCGGGCTGATGGGTGTGATGGTCAGCATCGACGACTCCGGCACGCGTCGGACTAGTGCTCGTGTGCCAATCAATTTGTTGATGCAGAAGGAGTGGCGGCAGATCGTCATCCCAGCCAAGTTCGGTTAACCAGACTTCCTGCATTAAGATGTCGGTGCGTACTTTGTAATGTTTGTGACTCGGCTGACACCATTTCTTTCTGTGCACATCATATTTGTAGACAAACGTTGTTCGGTTGATGGTGATGTTATTGGAAATTCTTATTGCATTCAGTTGCTCTTGTAATTTGTCCACCGTTTTTTTTTTAGATTATGAACCTCCCTTCCCTATATGAGAAATTTAGTTCCAAGGTCTGCCCCTACAATTCCCTCTTTGTACAAAGGAGTGAGTTTGTTACCATTAGTAAGATAACTGTTGTTAAAGAAGCATGACCAGCTACGTGAGGGAAGTTAACCCTAGCAAATCAATGGTATCCGCCTTATAACTGACTTCGTATTCTGTTGTATTGTTTACCAAATTGGTTTACTAATATCGCCCGATGCTTAAAAATTTTTGTTTCGGGAAATCAACACACTCCTGATGTGTATTACTCTGTTCTACTTCTATAGCCTTCTATAGCCTTTTTATATGGTGGAACTACTTCTACCTTTCGGATTAAGCCAATGTGCATTTTGCTCCACTGTTTTGACATTTCCCTGATAGCTGAAGCTATTGTCGTAAAACTAGAGAGTTTATTACGCCTATAAACGACTGTGCCAAATTCGATCAAGATGGGGTGACTATATTATATAGCTCCAATAGGAACAATCGGTCGAAAACAGTGACTTTTGTAAATAACTTCGTCACTTTTAACGCGATTGTTTTCAAATTAAACATTTCTTAATTTAATATATCTGTTAATGACTGTGCTGATGGCTTATAGGTAAGGAAAGAGTTACCAAAAAAGTTGCAAGGGTATACAAACTCTTAACTTTGATTAAGTTTAGTTTTTGGTAAGTTTCATGTTACAAATATGTTTGGTTCAATGTAATTAGTTTGAAAATTCTTATATGTTTTAGTGTATGTACAAGTAGTTGGGATTTGATTTAAAATGCCTATTATACATTCATTAATTTCTATTTTTTTTTTTTTTTTTATTAGAAAAGTGTTGTTGTCAAAATAGTATTTTTCGTATGAATTCTGTCAAAATATTTTTATTTTCATCTGGATAAATATTTTAAATATAGGGATATTTTATTATTTCTTGTTTCTGTCTTTGCCGCGATTAGTGCTATTGTGAAGTGCAAAAAATGTGACGATGATGTGTCCAAAAATCGCAAATAAATCGTTTGAAATCAATCGGCGCCTTGTGTTTGCATTTCGTCTCCTTGGAATTGGTTTACAGGGGGTAAATCTATATTGTGGTATAATAGACCTTGGTCACAGGATTGCCGTGAACACTTATTACGCGTGTTTAGACAACGCATGGACTGCTGCAAAACGAACTTGCGATATTCTTCTTAAAATGGCTGGGAAAGAAAAAGAAAAATTAACTATCAAAGCAGGAAAGGATCCATTGAAGTGGACAGTATCTGGAGATGGAACATGGAGCAGAAGAGGTTTCTCGTCATTGTTTGGGGCATACTCATAGGTAAATATTCAAACAAAGTTGTCGACGTGATCCTAAAATCGAAATTTTGCCAAGCATGTAATGCATGGAAAGGGAAGGAGAATACTGAAGATTTCAATATCTGGAATGACAGTCATGAAGAGAAATGCTTCTGTAATGATTCTGGTAGCGAAGGCAAGATGGAGGTGGACGGAATTATTGAAATGTTCACACGTTCCGAGGAACTTCACCGTGCAAGGTATGTAACATACATTGGAGATGGAGATACAAAAACTTTCAAATCTCTGTTGGACAAACAGCCATATGAAGACGACCTAGTGAGGAAATCAGAATGTGTTGGACATGTTAAGAAGCGCATGGGGTCAAGATTGAGAACGGGTAAAAAGAAAAGTAAAGGCGTTGGCGGCAGAGGCGAGGGAAAATTGACGGACAAATTAATACGGGACTTGACAACTTATTATGGCCTTGCGATTACCCGAAACTGATGCTAATCCACAGCATGACAACTGCCCCCTTGGAGCGGACTTTTGGTACACTTGGAGGAAAGCAGAAGCACTGAGTCTGCGACTCGCAATGCCATAACCTCGTCAAGCTCCGTATTACAATATTTTCTTTTGTTCAATACCAATAACTAATGCTAAGGTTAGTTTTAGTAAATTCAATTAAGGTTAGAACTATTTACTTATAGTCCCCAAAAAAATTTACCCAAGTCCGCTCCTGTCCCACGAAGTTTTCGTTTAATTTCTGCCAGCAGGTTGTCTGTCCTCTTCTAACGTATTAACTCTTGCCGCGTCCAGCTTCTGCATCTGCCAACGAGTTGCCTGTGCCTCTGCCGACGTTTCACCTCGCGCTACGTCCAGCTTTGCCTCTGCCAACGGGTTGCGTCTGCCTCGGCTGACGTTTTACCTCTTGATTCGCTCTGTCCAAAATATTTCTAGACTGTTCTAGAAAGATTCACTGAGCGCCGTCTGTTACCAAACATGCTCGTGCGTGTAGTGTCTGCGTTGTAACGTATTTGGGCACCAACGATTCTATGCAACAAATTTAGCACAGCCTATCTCGCTTGCTCTTACACAATGATGCCGACACAAAAAAATTTTGCTTTGTCACTTCGAAGAACTTTATTTGTTGTTTCTTTCACTCACGCAGTGTTATATGTATGTTTGTTAATTTCTTTAAACAATATCCCGGACGAGCCCCCAAAATGTAGAGTTGGTTTACCAAACGTTACTATATATATTTGTTTATTAATAATAAATTTAATAATTTATTTAACAACTACAACAGTGAGGCAACATACTTACAGTGTAAGTACAATACACTATGGTAGTATAAACAATAGGGTTTTGTCACTTATTAATTGTTCGTTGCTTTATTTATTTGATCTGATCGCTTTGGATTATGCTTACGAACTGCCTCTCTGCTCGCAGACAGAGTAGTTAGAGAGTTAGATATTCAACAAAAAAAGAGAGCATCTTCGCTTGCAAGGCAGAGCGAGAGACGCTTTATGAAATCAGAGAGTGAGGAATCAATATCAATAGTTATAACGGTGCTTAAACAGTGGTTGCAATACCACTGTTTCTTTTGCTTTGGACACTGGGCCTACTACAACTCGGCCGTCCTGACTTTAAGATTGTCCTCAATCTCTGCTTTACTTTATTATTCTGACGAACTTTGTCAAGTAATGTTAACATAAATTTACAATTTGATTATTTTCTTATTCTATAGTGAAATATTTACAATTTAATTATATTCTTAAACCTAGTACCGATGTATATATATATAGTTTGCTAACAATTTCCACTATTTACTTTTTTATCCAATGTCTTATATTCTGAGCACTCCAGACGCCTTGATAAGGATTGCGCGATAACTGAAATCCATCCACATCTTTTATTAAAAACCTGTCATTTTTCAAAATTTTTGCTATTATATACGGCCCTTTATTTTTCGGTATTAACTTCCTCGTTATTCCTGCGGTACTATCAAAATTGTTAACCATTATATAATCACCCTCTTTATATTCCGGTGTAACTTTCTTTTTATTGTTATAGTATTTTTCATTATTGGCCTGAGCTAACCGTTGATTTAATTCTGCCTGTTTTCTAATATTTTCTATATTTCTGTCACTGACTTCGTCTAATTTTGTCACTTCGTCTAACTTTTCTTTCAAATCATCACTAACCTCTCCTTTTTGTGCTAAACCAAAAAGCATCTCAGCAGGCAATTTTTTGATGCTACGATGTTATGTATTGTTTAACGAAAATTCGACTTTTTCAATGGCCACATCCCAATACAAAGCATTCTCAGGTTCAGTGAGTTTTGCAATCATAGGTCCTAAACTTCTATTAATCCTTTCCACTTGTCCATTTGCTTGTGGCGATCCCGTAGCTATTTTTATATGTTTTATATTCGCGTCTTTCATGAAATTTTCAAATTCTCCAGATGTAAAACAACTGCCTCGATCCGATATTATACCTTTCGGTCTACTATATGATCGAAAATAATCTCCTAATGCTTTGATGACCTCTTTAGTGTTTGTAGTTTTCGTGGTGTATAATCTAACAAATTTCGTAAACGCATCTACAACAACTAAAATATGCTTCTTTGATCTTCCTGAATCTACCGGTCCATAATGATCAATGTGAACTGTATCAAAGGGCTTATTTCCTTTCGGTATACTATGCAAAAGACCATCTACTTTTCCTGTTTTCGGTGAATACGCTATACATTTCAAACAATTTCTTATATGTTTTATTGTCTTCTTCATATTTGGAAACCAGTATCCTCTTCCTATTGCTTCTATCATTTTGTCCCAGCCAATATGACCTAATTCGTCCTGATATTTATATAATACATGCTCCTCCATATCTTCCGGTACATAAAATACAACCTTTCTATCATTTGTTTTCCTATATAATATACCATTCCGCATTTCGAACAGTTTGTGTTCCCTTTCTTCTAAATATTTTTTTATACTCTGAATCTTTTTATCTATTGATTGGCAAATAACTAAATTTGTTTCAAAACTATTAGCTTCTGTGATCATAATGTTTGTGCACCTACTCAACGCATCTACATGTTGCATTTGTTTGCCAGATCTATGCACTAGCTCGTAACAGTATTCCTGTAATTCTAACGCCCATCTAGCAATTCTTGGATTAAGCTCTACTTTATTTAAAGTCAAAGTCAACGAATTACAATCCGTTAGTATTCTAAAACGTTTTCCTTGGACATAAATTCTAAACCTGCGTAACGCATATATTATTGCTAGTGTTTCTAGCTCAAAACTATGGTATTTTGCCTGTCACTGTAGTGCGTTTGGAGAAATAAGAAATTGGGTGTAGCCGCTTATCTTTTTTCTTAGAAGCAGAACTGCTCCAAACCCTAAAGCACTGGCATCACAGTGTAATTCAGTTTCATCGTTAGGATTGTAGATAGCCAATACAGGTGCATTCATCAATTTCTTTTTTAAATTTAAGAAACAATTCAACTCATTTTTCCCAAATTCAAACAGTTTATCCTTCTTTAATAAATCATACAACGGCTTGGCTTCTATTGAAAAGTCTTTAATAAATCTCCCAAAATAGGAACACAAGCCTAAAAAAGCTGTGAACTGCTTGCGTCTTGTCTGGCACTGAATAATTTTTTATTGCTTCTAAACCCTTTTCGTCCGCCTGTATTCCCTCTTCTGTGATTAAATATCCTAAATATTTTACACTAGCTTGCATAAACTCGCATTTGTCCATTCTAAGCTCTAATTTGTTCCGCACTAATCTCTTGAATACTTCTTTTAACGTTTCTAAATGTTCCTCACTATTTTTGCTGGCAATCATTATATCATCCATATATAAAATAATTTTGTTTTCCCTAATCATGTCATCAAAAATGCTGTTTATAAACCGTTGAAACACATGCGGTGCATTTTTTAATCCCATTGGCATCCTAAGAAATTCATACTGGCCTAATGGTGTTAAAAACGATGTAAATTTAACCAACTCCTTGTCCATGAACACATGAAAATATCCATTTTTTAAATCCAATTTTGTGAAATCCTTCTTTTGTGCTAAGCGATCCAGGAGATCGTCTATTAATGGTAATGGATAGTTATCTTTAGCCATACTTTTGTTCAATTTTCTAAAGTCTATACATAGGCGCAAATCTCCTGTTTTTTTCTTGACTAAAACTATCGGCGATGCATATGCTGAATTACTGGGTTGTATAATCCCTTCTTGTAAATAATCATCTATTAATATCTGTAATTTCTCTTTTTCCGTATATGATAACCTTCTAGGTGAACAACTAAAGGGCTTCGTATTTTCAATAGTTATCTTCATTTCACATTTAAAATCTGGATTCTCTGGTCTGTTCTGCCCAATATAGCATTCTTCTAACAGTTTGACAAACTTACATCGAGTTCTATAATCAACACTTTCACCGATGTTGTATATAAGTTCTTCTTTTGCATTGTCTAATAAATTGATTTCTAACATTTCTTTCTCAAAATTTTCTATTTTTTCTCCTTTATCTACATTACTAACAATTTTTCTTTCATCTTTTCTATCAACTTGACTTTCTATTCCGTTTTCATTTTCCAGCATTTCACATAAATAATTTTCTTGCTTTTCTAACAAATTTTGACTTTCTATTCCCTTTTCATTTTTCAGCATTTTATCTAAATAATTTTCCTGATCTTCTAACAATTTTCGTTCGCTTTTTTCCAGCGTAATCATTTTCAACGCGTCTGGATTGATTTCTAAATTACATTTTTTCATAAAATCTCTACCCAATACTAAGTCGCTTCTCATAGATTCGTCAGGCACAACCATTACATCAAAATAAATTTTTATTGAATTTTTCAAAATATAACATTGTATATTTTTCCATTTCCAAAAATTTGTAATTGACTTTGATTTAGCCCGCAAAAGTTTTCAAAATTATCATTTAGCTGCACATCCTTAAGCACTTTTGATGTTTTAATAAACGAAATGGCACTGCCCGAATCTATGAGGCACTTTGTGAATATTGGTTTATGAATATAGTCTCTTAAAGATAATTTAATATATCTTACATAATTGTTTACTTCGTCCTTTGGTTTCTTCCTTTGCGGGCACTGCGCTATGAGGTGCTCCTTGGCACCACACCCATAACAAGATCCATGAACACGTAAAGGTTTTAGGCAATCCTTCGCCCAATGATTTCTTGAATTACAATTGTGGCACCTCGAGTCCTTGGGTACCCTGTTTTGCCTCTCGACGAACTTCTTACTTGGCAGCCGGACCTCCGCAAATGCTCTTAACAATTGGTTTGGATTGTCAAAACATTGTACACGCGCTTGTATACGCATACTCTCCAATGGAATTCCCTCTATGATGAAATCTAGTAGCTCGTCGTCCTCAATATTGACGTGTTGGGCTATACGAATATACGTTTTGGGTTTGCATGTAGCCATTGTATTGCTCTTAAGTTTTCCAACGCAAAGCAAATGACGTTGATTCTCGCTGAGTTCACACAATGCAGACACATTATTTAATTGTACAATCCAATTTTGTACGTCTGGTCCGCCATTATATTCCAGCGGCATTTCCTTAGCCATCTGGTAGCCAGCATAGCATAGTCCAATTATTAATTTTCTGCTCAGCTACTCTGGTCACATTGTTCTGCTGGTCCATTGCTGTTGCCATCTCTGTTACATTGTTCGTTGCTTTATTTATTTGATCTGATCGCTTTGCATTATGCTTACGAACTGACTCTCTGCTCGCAGACAGAGTAGTTAGAGAGTTAGATATTCAACAAATAAAGAGAGCATCTTCGCTTGCAAGGCAGAGCGAGAGACGCTTTATGAAATCAGAGAGTGAGGAATCAATATCAATAGTTATAACGGTGTTTAAACAGTGGTTGCAATACCACTGTTTCTTATGCTTTGGACACTGGGCCTACTACAACACTAAGATACAATACGCACACTGCATTAATATACATACATACATATAATGAAAATGACAAGAATTGCTACGGCACTGCCGAAAGTTAATGCTTCACAGCCTTATTGTTTTATTGTCGTGCCTCCGCCCCCGCTATCTGCCGTTTAGTTAATCGTAGATAAGTGGACCCGATATCATCTTCTTTAACAGGTTACTAACTGTGAGGGTGGTACCCACTTCTTGAAATAGCTCATGCCGTTTGCCAGAGAAGCGGTTGCATTGGCAATCAATGACGCCGTCTCCACAAGATGTGAAGAAGGGGGATGCGTCGTATCGGTTTTAGGTAGCGGTGTAGGTAATACCTAAAACAGCCGTACCCATTAATGATTTGCGTAAAGTGGAAATTTATGGCACCGTGTTGCCTACCAAGCCATGCACATACATCAGGAATCAATCTATGGTTCCAACGCCCCTTGGACGATTGATTCCACCTCCGCTGCCATGTGGCTAGACTTCTCCTTCTATCCTCAGCCCTCTTCTCACTCATGAATGGACCATTGTATCAATTAGAAGATTGCGTCTTGTCTTTAATGTTGACGGATTTAGAATGAATCGTCTCCCTTTATTTAATAATGGACTTAGGCTAAAGTACATTATGAGGTTTGGAGTTCTGTCGCTCAAAGTAGCGGCAGAACGGGAGTATATGGCATGTTATTATTTGTATATATGCATTTATATGCTTACGGTAGCGTTCTCAGGTGATTCGCACGTCAAGGTATATAAGTAGTCCAGTGTTATTATACCCTTGCAAAAAGGGTATATTAATTTTGGTCAGAAGTGTGCAACGCATAGAACGAAGCATCTCCGACCATACAAAGTATATATATTCTTGATCAGCACGACGAGACGAGTTCAAATGGCCATGTCCGTCCGTCCGTCCGTCTGGATCAACGCAAACTCCTCCTAGACCGTAAGAGCTACAGAGCTGAAATTTTGCACGTAGGCTTGTATATACTGCAGGGGTATAACTCGGATTCAGCCGGATCGGATAACTATATCATATAGCTCCCATACAAACCCCAAAGTCACGAACAGTGACTTTTCTCAATAACTTTGTTATTTTCTATGCTATTATCGTGACTTAATATTAGAGAGTTTATTACGCTTATAAACGAGTGTGCCAAATTAGATCAAGATCGGGTGCCTATATCATATAGCTCCCATAGGAACGATCGGTCGAAAAAGTCATCGCCATGGAAAGGTCGTAAAGAGTCCTCAACGTCCCGAAAACTCAAAGCGAACCGCGGTGGTGGCATGTTGACATTCACTGCATTTTGCGTATCAATATTGTTGGCCACGACTGTAGAGTTTGCCCTATTCGTTTTGTTTCGCATATTTTCGTTAGTTGCAACTGTTCTAAAATTCGTTTCGTCGCTCACTACTGACAACATTTCGTCTTCGTCTTGCATATTGCCTACATCGCCATCTCTTTCGCACTCATCGTCGTCATCTTCGTTTTGATCATTCTCTGTGTCAAGGTCAGCTAGCAAATTCCCAGCTTGCAAATTGCGAAATGAATGGGAAGTTAGATTCGATTTATCATGCGATAAACCCAAAACGTTAGAAATAATCACTAGATCGTTATTTGTTAAATTCTTTTCCACATAAGACACTTTACTTTTATATAAATCGCTGTTGCAATCAAAATCAAAACCTTCAAACTTTCTCAATCTTTGGCGATTTGCACGATCGCCTTCTTCGTAAATAAACTTGTGAAACAATGTAATATTAGATTTCTTTTCAGTTTTCAGTGCCTCTTGCACATTCCCAAAGTCTTCAAGTTTGCTCTTAGTTCTTTCTCTTACGCACACACACTAATATTGTACATACATATATGTATGTATATGTATATATATAGCTAAAATACTACAAATAAATATATTAAATTTATTTTAACGTAAAACTATTTGATTATTTTAATTAGATTTAGTTGGAAATTAGTCGTCTTTACTGCTTCACGTCGTTTCGTCTTTCGTCTTTTTTTGCAACCGCTCTCGCTCGTCTCTTCGGTTCGACTGCCCGTCTTTTGCTCAATTCGCCTCGCTCAGCAGAGTTGCCAGACCCAATCCCACATATCTGTTGTAGTTTACGAAACGGCCGGGCAAACATATTCCCAAGAATATTTCCAATAAAGTAGTTACAAGAGGAGCTAGTAAAGTATTGGCTGCTTCAGCTGTTGCAGCTTGTTGTAGTTCCACCCGAAAACAAATTTTTATTTCGAGGCTTGATCCTAACACTACTTCTGATAAAGTCAGAACGCTGAATCAACAGCGATCAAAACACCACCACCATTACGGATAGTCCGATCATGTCAGTAGGTTAAATATTTTGAAGTGAAAATTGAAGCATCGGCAATATCAGGCTTCAGCCAAGTTTCAGTAGGGCAAGAATATGAAAGTTAAAAGCTAAACTATCTACATAGAGCGTAGAGGGTTTAGACTTTAGTACCCGTAGGGACAAAGTTAGTTTTTTGACTCGCCTAGCCTATTCACCTTTGTTGTATCAATAAATTAAGTCGTACATAGGTTGTTGTATGAATAAATTAAAAGGAGGAAAACCAGATGGAGAAATGCACTTGCAAGACGTAATACCGTTACCATTCCGGAAAATAAATATCAATCATATGGCACCATTTCCTAAAAGCAAGAGCGGAATCATATCAGATAGAGGTACTTTATTTACATCAAAGGAATTCAAAGATTATGATCAAAAAAAATCGCATACAACATATTAAAACAGCAGTGCACACACCACATGCCAACGGTCAAGCTGAAAGCTGTATTACAACTGAGGCAAGCAAGATCGCATGTGGAGCCGTCCTCAGCCAAAAATATGATGGACTCCAATTACCCATATTATAAGCATATAACGTAACAACTAGTGGCCGTAACTCAAGCTAATTGTAGCTCGCAACCAGGCCATCTGGAACCTTAAATCCTTGTGGACGAAAAAAACGATGCCAAGATATACCCTTGCAATTTTTTGTTAACTCTTTTTATACCCTTGCAGAGGGTATTATTATACAATTGGTCAGATGTTTGTAACGCACAGAAGGAGACGTTTCCGTCCCCATAAAGTATATATATTCTTGATCAGCATGGGAAGCTGAGTCGGTATAGCCATGTCCGTCTGTCCGTCCGTCCGTCTGTGCAAATCAACTTCATGCCGCTATCTTAAAAGCTATCGAGATGAAACTTGGTACTTGGTACTTGAGATACTTATATCCCGGAGTAGATAAAGTATGGAAATTGTCAGGATCGGACCACTATATCATATAGCTCTAAAAGAAACTTTTGGTTGAAAATTGGAGTATATCCATGAAATTTACTACGATGATAGATTGGATATAAAAACTCAGATTCCAAAATTTGAATCTGATCGGATAAATAGAACACAAATTACAGTCAATGTAAATCGGTTCCACCGCTGCCGGCAGCGCTGCTTGCTGCCTACTACGTCATCATCAAAACAAAAGACTACATGTATACACACACATAGACGCAACGCTACATAAACAACCTCCCGACAGCGGACGCTGCGCTGTTTGCCGACGCTAAAGACCATGAGAAAATTGAAAGTGAAAGAGAGGGACGGCGATCGTGACGAGTGCCAAAGCACAAGCCGCATCGTATGTTTTCACCGTTAGGACATAAGTAGGCAGAGCAAGGGTGGGTTTGAACAGAGAGCTAGAATTAGAGAAAATCACTTCGCCAGTAACCACACGAGTGTCAAGTTCAAAAGTGAAACAAGTGATATCGTTTAGGAGTCCGGATTTGGCAGGTGTTGAGTCTCATCCCATTTCCCCTAGAGACAGTATCCACCCTACTAACATCATATCTGTTGTAGTTACCGAACCGTCCGGGCAAACATCCGTTCCCAAGAATATTTCCAATAAAGTAGTTACAAGAGGAGCTAGTAAAGTGTTGGCTGCTTCAGCTGTTGCAGCTACTACTAAACCTGACACTTCTAGATCCTTTGTTGTAGTTCCACCCGAAAACAAATTTTTATTTCGAGGCTTGATCCCAACACTACTTCTGATAAAGTCAGAACGCTGAATCAACAGCGATCAAAACACCACCACCATTACGGATAGTCCGATCATGTCAGTAGGTTAAATATTTTGAAGTGAAAATTGAAGCATCGGCAATATCAGGCTTCAGCCAAGTTTTAGTAAAGGCAAGAATATGAAAGTCAAAAGCTAAACTTTAATAATTTAAATGCCGCCGTGTACAGACGTGTTTTTTAAAAGTGTAAAAAAGACCGCGTTTGCAAAAATTTGTGTAGGGCTCTCAGTCGCCCCAGAGACGCCTATTTACAATCATATTGCTAGTAGATTGCTCTAATAGCAATAAATACTAAGTTGCAACAAAAAAGGGCGTATTTTTTACAAAAGCCCTGTCCACCAATCGGGCCCAAGCTCTCTCGATCCCCAACAGAGCTACAAGAACTAATTGTACAACAACAACGTGAGCGTCGACTCTCGGTCCAACGCAACAACGCGTACTTTTCGGTGGTGTCGCCGACCCCACTGAATGCTAACGTAAGCAATAACACCGAAAGTGCCAGACACTCAGCAATCAAAAGCAACTTACCGTGGAGAGAGCAGTGTGCTTCTCCATCAATAACGATAACTGGGTCACCGATTGCACCGACCAGCACCGTCAGCTCGTTGACAGCAACTACAGCAACGTCTGCCGAAGTATTGACCTGCCTCAAGCCGTCAACGACAAGTCACCCAACGACTTCTGTCCAAACTGGAATGGATAGATATATTAAAATAACTAAGCGGAAGTTAGCTTCCGCAAAAGAAAAAAGAAAAAAAGTGGCAACACGCCGAAAATAACCAAACCAAATGAACGAGTAGCACCCCTTAGCGGGAATCGTTTTAAAATTCTTGCCGATCAGCAAGATGATCAAGCCGGCGCTGTAGATAAAGTTAAATCGGCTAGACCACCCCCCCTTATACATCCGTGGAGCCAACTGCAGCGCCCTGATTTCGAAGCTAGTAGAAACAGTAGGGGCAAATAACTTTGTTGTAACCCCTCTCAATAGGGGTAACATTAAAGAAATTAAATGTCAAACCCAAACTGAGAACAATTTCAGTATCATCGAAAAGTACCTCCGTAATGCTAACATCAACTTCTATACCTACCATCTAAAAAGCAGTAAAGGGCTTCAGAACGCTGAATCAACAGCGATCAAAACACCACCACCATTACGGATAGTCCGATCATGTCAGTAGGTTATTTATTTTGAAGTGAAAATTGAAGCATCGGCAATATCAGGCTTCAGCCAAGTTTTAGTAAAGGCAAGAATATGAAAGTCAAAAGCTAAACTATCTACATAGAGTGTAAATACGCTTAAGTGTCAGCAACGTTTAATAGTTTTCAACCCCCGAAATGGGTTTGAGTCTTATTAGAATAATATATTGTTACCTCATAGAGCCTAAGATTCCCTATATAAACTCCATACTTTTGTTAATAAAATCAGTTCAAATTTGAAATTCAACAAATGAGGATTGGGTTATTTTCCTTCTCCCTGAAATCCCTATTCATTTTGGTCCTTCGAGAAAAAAAATACCTCTGCAGTTTTCCCACACCAAAACTTTGCTTAATAAATATTGCTTAGTAAATAAAAAGTGCGTGCGTCCGATTTAAAAGGCTTTTCCACCTCCCTGGAATCCCTATTCATAAATCAAGAAAGTTAATTGACTAGAACCGAGGGGGCAATCCATGGTTCTACACGCTAATCATAAAGAGGTTAACCTCGTTGATTGCATAACCAATCACCAAATTGTGATACATAACCTTAACGGTCAATAACGGCGAATCTCAGACAACTTCAACACACAGCTGTTCGTGACACGTGGAATTAAGACCACGAGGCACAGCAGCTACCGTTCCCAACCTCAAACAACACTCAAAAGCACGTGAGTTAGTTCAATCCAAACTCCTTTTACCAACAATGGTCATAAACATTACGTATGTATGTGTTTCGGTGGCCAGAATATTTTTTGGACAACTTACTGGAAAAAACGCGGCAAGAATAAAGAATAAAAGAATCCAATGCTCGTAAATGAGATATTTATTTCTTTTTGAATAATTTTGTAAAATATAATGTCGAACAGTTTTAATAATATTGGTTGAGTTTATAAATTTTGTAATAATGAATTGCTCTTGGAGAGGATGCTACAAATGCGATAAAATCTTGCATTTGGAAACAGGCAACCAAAAAGCTACATCTGCTTCTGCAAATAAAATAATGAGAGTGGAACAGTCTGAAAAAAGAGTTCACCAAAGTCAGATGTGGTCACAGCTAACGCAGTGAAAACCAGTGGAAAAGCAATAATTTAGCTAAAAAAAAACAACATTTTCCAGTTACAAACCTGGTGCAAAAACCTAGGTTAACCAGATATTGGCACTTAAACTCGCTAGCCGAACGATTAAACCAGGGGTAGGCACGCATACAATCAAAAATATGGGATGCAAACTGCCATTCAGCCTTCGAATAAAGTCCACAAATACTCCAATATCCGGACTTCAATAAAAAATTCTGTATTACAACTGAGGCAAGCAAGATCGCATGTGGAGCCGTCCACAGCTAAGAATATGATGGACTCCAATTACCCATATCATACGCATATAAGGCCTAAATAGGGATTCCGGAGGAGAAGAATAACCCAATCTTCATTCGTTGAATTCAAAATATGAACTGATTTTATTAACAAACGTCTTGTGTACATCAAAGAATTCTTAGACTCTAAGAGGCGACAATTGTTCTTAAAAATGCTTACTCTAATGTTTATATTAATGCTTGTTTATATCATGCAGAGCATTGGCGATTTGATATTGCGCCGTTGTTAAATCTTAAGTGCTTTCCCACAGAGTGTGGACGCATGTTTGGTTTGGTTTTTGAGCCATGAATCTGTATCAGCTATTTTTGTTTATTTCTTTGTTCAATCTGATTTGGTGAAGCCATTTCAGATGAACGCGATGTTTATTCTTAAACATTCTGCCAAAGGGCCACCAAATGTGACGTTTTGGTTTTTGATTTTATAGTAGTTAGTTGTCTTATACAAATTAATTTTAATATTGTCATTAGTAAGATAACTGTTGTTAAAGAAGCATGACGAGCTACATGAGAAAAGTTAACCCTAGCAAATCAATGTTATCCTTCTTATAAACTGACTTCCTATTAATTTGTATGATTTACCAAATTGGTTTACTAATATCACCCGATGCGTAACAATTTTTGTTTCGGGATATCTACCCACTCCTGATCTGTATTACTGTGTTGACTTCTAGCCTTTTTATACGGTGGAGACTTTGACTTCTACCTCTCGGCTTTTGCTCCACCGTTTTGACATTTCGCTGATAGCTGACCTTTGAGCGTTTATTCTGTTTAAATGTTGCCCCTTTATGAACATTTTGCAATATCTGCCTTTTTTGTACTATAGACTCGGACAATTTGTTACCTGAATTTATTATGACACTATTTTTTAAATGATCATTATTTAATTTACCGTTTGCCATCTAAAGATTTTCATTTTGTACTGGCTCTGGGATATATACTTTTTCTTCCCCACATTTTACTTTACCCCCAAAGTGAGGTCCTGCCGGGGGACATAAACTTATTTCGTTTTTACTTTCAAAAATTATTTCTTTTACCTCAGCTTTTATCTTACCTCTAAGGTGAGGTCCTGCCGGGGGAGTCAAATGCGGACTTGTTTCTTGAATTTTGTGGTTGAGTTTGTTTTGACATATCTTGTATTTATCCTCACTATTACCATTCTTCTTCTTTTCCCAGCGCTTTTTAAACCTGTGACATCTATTGTTGTTGCGACTACAGATTTATTACTTTTTGATTTGTTGCATCCCGAGACGATCCAACCAAATTGAGTATTTTGACCTAGTAGGCCATCAATCTTTGTATTTCCTTTTATGATTTGGGTATGTACGTTTACCCCCATTATTATATCAACCTTACCAGTAGGTAGGATTGCCATTTTGACATATCCACATTTCCTTTTTTAACGGAAGAGCTTTCATTAATTTTGGCAAAACAATTGCCTCAACCTTAAGAAGTTTATCCCGTGGATTCCGCGTCTTCACATCTATTTTTACTTTATATTTTGATTTTGTGGATTTTATTGATGACACGCCACTTATTTCTGTATATTGTTTAATTTTATGTAAATTTAATATTTGAGCCGCCTTTTCAGACAAAATGGTACTCTGTGAGCCACTATCAATAAGTCTTATATCCTCCATTTACATTTTATACTTGTATTAGAGCTGTAGCCAACAGTGTTGATTGTGCCGTTACACAAGTATTAACTTTCTCCTGTTTTTCTTCAAAATGGAGTAAGGTATGGTGTCCCTTACTACACACTGAACAGACCATTTCATTTGTGCATACTTTATTGCTTGAATGGTTCAAGCATCTTGTGCAAATCTGTACTTTTTTGACCATTTCATACCTTTCCATAGGTGTCAAACCTTTAAATTTATAGCACTTATACGCCTTATGCCCTGCAACTTTGCAAATCGGACAATTATCTTCGAACACCGAATTCGACGTTTTCTGTAACGGTTTTTTCTCTTCTTTGCTCATGGCACTTAGTGAACAATATCTTTGCTCCAAGTATTCCATGACATCAGATAGCAATTGTATCTGCCTAGATTTTCTAATTTGACTTTCATATAATTGTAGAGTATCTCTGTCAAATTTTCGAAGTATGTGTTGAGCGAATATCAGGTCAACTTCATCGGACAAGTTTGCTTTAATTTTAATTAAGTGTATTGATTCATTTATTATGTCAATCACTTCTTTTACACTATTTGCGGATTCATTGTTGATCATCGGTAAATCAACGATCCGATTTAATTGTTCGGAAAATACCCTCCGATTATTTTCATACCGCTTGGTTAACAGTTCCCAAGCGGCACTATAATTGTCAGCTGAACCTGACAATAGATGAGCTACCATGCTCCTTGCTTCGCCCTTTAACGCTGATTTTAAATAATTAAACTTGAGAGCAAGATTTAAATCTTCTCTTTTTTCAATTAATTCTGTAAATAACTCCACAAACAGGTCCCGTTCTCTAGCCTCTCCAGAAAATGTGCGTACCTGAATCTTTGGCAACACCGGTAATTCGCCTCTCACGGTAACATTCTCACTCTTACAATTTTCTTTATTGTTCAATTTCATTTCTAGCATTGACAATGAATTTCGGACATCAAATTGTAAATCATCCATAATATTCTTTAATTTTGCATCACTTGTTATTACTTGACATGCCTGTACTTTCTCCCACAAATAGTTAATTTTATTAATATATAATGTCCATGTCCCATTGCCTGTTGACTTCAACTCTACTACCTCCAAATATTCCTGGAGCTGTCGGACTCTATCCATAAATATCTCCTGGTTAAGCTTAGGGTTTTCATTACTGGAGGTTGCATTCCCGCGCGACTCTCCTATGGTATCATCAACTATACTCTTTGCGGATTCATTGTTGATCATCGGTAAATCAACGATCCGATTTAATTGTTCGGAAAATACCCTGCGATTATTTTCATACCGCTTGGTTAACAGTTCCCAAGCGGCACTATAATTATCAGCTGAACCTGACAATAGATGAGCTACCATGCTCCTTGCTTCGCCCTTTAACGCTGATTTTAAATAATTAAACTTGAGAGCAAGATTTAAATCTTCTCTTTTTTCAATTAATTCTGTAAACAATTCTACAAACAGGTCCCATTCTCTAGCCTCTCCAGAAAATGTGGGTACCTGAATCTTTTGCAACACCGGCAGTTCGCCTCTCACGGTAACATTCTCACTCTTACAATTTTCATTATTGTTCAATTTCATTTCTAGCATTGACAATGAATTTCGGACATCAAACTGTAAATCATCCATAATATTTTTTAATTTTGCATCACTTGTTATTACTTGAAATGCCTGTACTTTCTCCCACAAATAGTTAATTTTATTAATATATAATGTCCATGTCCCATTGCCTGTTGACTTCAACTCTACTACCTCCAAATATTCCTGGAGCTGTCGGACTCTATCCATAATTATCTCCTGGTTAACCTTAGGGTTTTTATTACTGGAGGTCGCATTCCCGCGCGACTCTCCTATGCTATCATCAGCTATCTCTGACATGTTTGCCTCCGCTTCAACGCACACCAACTTACTAGTGCCTGGTTTTTCTGACTCTCCCATGGGTATAATTTTGGCAACTATCGTTAAAGCTTCTTCATGTATTTTATTTCTGAAATAATCATGCTCGAAATTTGGAGCAGACTGGATCAATTTTTTGTTATTAGGTATCCATTGATTCCTTATCTCTTTTACTTCCTCTACAACTTTGCCAGTTATGCTTCTAGGATCTAGTGCTTCTAACTGCCTTAACCTGGTATGTAACTCTGCCTGCTTCTCCAACACTTTTGCAGCCTTATTAGTGAACATTTTTGTCTTATAGGATATATGAATGTATATTACTTTTTTTTTTACATATATCCCTGCCTAGTTTTGCGTGTGGTTTTCAGGCCACACTCTAATTGAACAGCTTTGATGCCGCACAATTGTACATAGTTTGTTTTATAATTTATATAAAAAAAATATGGATCGCAGTCCATTAAAAAAATTATGCGACGCAGCGCACAGTTTTATTATTAATTTTTGTTGGGCTCTCTTTGTAGCGCTATCGGTTCACGTAAAGGTGTTGATTGTCTCGTATTATCCTCTGCGTCAGCTGGTCGTCGCCGGTTGGCTGCACTGACGCTACCTCGCAGGCGAAAGTGGCGGTTTGCCCCTCTCGCTGTTGATCTGCTGCTGTTGTCCTGGGCCTATGGGCTCAGGCGGTACCGGTGCCGGTCAGTGCACCAGATTTCCTTGTTCTTCAGTAGCCTCTTCTTTGCAACTATCCTGTTGCCTTGCAAATGCGTCGTTCATCTGCTTCTTGTTGCCGACTTGCAACTGCCTCGTTAATCTGCTTCTTGTTGCCAGTTTACTTGTAACCGCCTATAGTGTATATATAGGCGAGGATGTTTTTTTTTTTAACTTTCGATATTAGGGCTTCGAATACGCCACACACAAAAACACTCCGCCACCGAAATTACTACAGTTGCTTCGCTAGCCAAACTGCCTTTTAATTCGAACGCACGCACTTTTAATTTATTAAGCAATAATATTTTGCTTTTATTTTGCTGGTGGGGGAAAACAAGAGTTATTTATTTTGCTACCTTTAGCTGGTCTAAGCATTTACACTTGCATTAGATCTCAAACTCTTAAGGAGCTGATTCACTCTCTGAGTCTCTTACCACTGGTAGGGGAAAACTACAGAGTTCCCTTTTTCTCGAAGGACCAAAATGAAGAGGATTTCGGAGGAGAAGAATAACCCAATCTTCATTCGTTGAATTCAAAATATGAACTGATTTTATTAACAAACGTCTTGTGTACATCAAAGAATTCTTAGACTCTAAGAGGCGACAATTGTTCTTAAAAATCCTTACTCTAATGTTTATATTAATGCTTGTTTATATCATGCAGAGCATTGGCGACTTGATATTGCGCAGTTGTTAAATCTTAAGTGCTTTTCCACAGAGTGTGGACGCATGTTTGGTTTGGTTTTTGAGCCATGAATCTGTATCGGCTATTTTTGTTTTTAACTTTCGATATTAGGGCTTCGAATACGCCACACACAAAAACACTCCGCCACCGAAATTACTACAGTTGCTTCGCTAGCCAAACTGCCTTTTAATTCGAACGCACGCACTTTTAATTTATTAAGCAATAATATTTTGCTTTTATTTTGCTGGTGGGGGAAAACAAGAGTTATTTATTTTGCTACCTTTAGCTGGTCTAAGCATTTACACTTGCATTAGATCTCAAACTCTTAAGGAGCTGATTCACTCTCTGAGTCTCTTACCACTGGTAGGGGAAAACCACAGAGTTCCCTTTTTCTCGAAGGACCAAAATGAAGAGGATTTCGGAGGAGAAGAATAACCCAATCTTCATTCGTTGAATTCAAAATATGAACTGATTTTATTAACAAACGTCTTGTGTACATCAAAGAATTCTTAGACTCTAAGAGGCGACAATTGTTCTTAAAAATCCTTACTCTAATGTTTATATTAATGCTTGTTTATATCATGCAGAGCATTGGCGACTTGATATTGCGCAGTTGTTAAATCTTAACTGCTTTTCCACAGAGTGTGGACGCATGTTTGGTTTGGTTTTTGAGCCATGAATCTGTATCGGCTATTTTTGTTTATTTCTTTGTTCAATCTGATTTGGTGAAGCCATTTCAGATGAACGCGATGTTTATTCTTAAACAAGGCCTTTACAAAAGACGAAAGCAATGTGGGACTGGGGTATTGTATTACGAATAAACACAGTCCCGGTTATAGTTTTATATTAGTTTTATTTAATGTTAAGATAAGTATTGATTTTTAGTTAATAGTAGATATAATTATAATTAATTGTTTAAATTCTTTCCCGTTTTCGTCGTGTGTACGTCTTACACTTTCAACTTTTCGTCTGAAAAACTTCGTCTTTTCGTCTTTAACTTCCTCTTCTTCATGCGCCTCTGTCTGACGGGCTTGCCAGATTGTCTTCCCCTTTTTAGAGTCAGCTGACTCAACTAATGCTGGCTGAATAGGATTGCCAGACCATTCCCACAGCAATAAGACAACAATAGAGCAAGAATTAACAGCAATACATTGGGCAATTCAATATTTCAAACCATACATATACGGAAAAAAATTTCTAATTAGAACTGACCATCAGCCATTAACATATCTAATTTCTCACAAAAACCCCTCGTCAAAGCTTACTAGAATAAGGTTAGATTTAGAAGAGTTCGGTTTTACTAAAGAATACATCAGAGGATAAGAAAATTTCGCAGCAGATGCTTTCTCCAGAATTGAATTTGAAAATATAAAAAACATAGAAACTAATAGAATACTTAAAGTAGCAACAAGATCAGAATTAAAAAAATGAACACATAAGGAAAACAAAAAGAAATACCAAATCTTAAAGAAAACAAAAAATACGCGCAAATTAAATGCAAACCAGAGGGCCGGGGAAAGGAGCCATTGAACTCTCAATGAGTACATGGTTATTCACCTTTTGAACTAGTCTTTGCGAAACATCCTAAAACTGTCCCTTTTTCATCTGACACTGTATATCCCATTTACAACATTGAGGACTTCAATAAAGAAATAAAATTTTAACTACAAATTAGAGCAAAACTGCGAAATTTAAAGCATTACAAAAAGAAACATATGATAAAAATACAAAAAAAGTATCACTAACTGAAGGACAAGAATTTTAAAATGAGACAGGACATAAATTGTTACAAATACACAGGGAAATATAATTTACAGAGCATGGGTCCTAATAAAAACATATTAATAACTGATAGTAAAAACAAAAAGCAAGCAGTACATTTAGATAGAATAAAATTACTATATGTAAATAGAATATAAGAAAAATATAAAAATACAGATACAAATATAAAATACAGAGCATAGGTAGAACGGGATAACGTAATTTTATATTTGAATAGCAGAAACGTTGTTGCTGATTGCCAAATGGCGATAACCACAACATTCTGCAAAAGATCGCACACAAATGGCTGCACGTAACAACTAGTGGCCGTAACTCAAGCTAATTGTAGCTCCCAACCAGGCCATCTGGAACCTTAAATCCTTGTGGACGAAAAAACGATGCCAAGATATACCCTTGCAATTTTTTGTTAACTCTTTTTATACCCTTGCAGAGGGTATTATTATAGAATTGGTCAGATGTTTGTAACCCATAAAGTATATATATTCTTGATCAGCATGGGAAGCTGAGTCGGTATAGCCATGTCCGTCTGTCCGTCCGTCCGTCTGTGCAAATCAACTTCATGCCGCTATCTTAAAAGCTATCGAGATGAAACTTGGTACTTGGTACTTGAGATACTTATATCCCGGAGTAGATAAAGTATGAAAATTGTCAGGATGGGACCACTATATCATATAGCTCTAAAAGAAACTTTTGGTTGAAAATTGGAGTATATCCATGAAATTTACTACGATGATAGATTGGATATAAAAACTCAGATTCCAAAATTTGAATCTGATCGGATAAATAGAACACAAATTACAGTCAATATAAATCGGTTCCACCGCTGCCGGCAGCGCTGCTTGCTGCCTACTACGTCATCATCAAAACAAAAGACTACATGTATACACACACATAGACGCAACGCTACATAAACAACCTCCCGACAGCGGACGCTGCGCTGTTTGCCGACGCTAAAGACCATGAGAAAATCGAAAGTGAAAGAGAGGGACGGCGATCGTGACGAGTGCCAAAGCACAAGCCGCATCGTATGTTTTCACCTGTATTGATGAACATGTGCACGTGTAGTTGTTAGCTGCCTAATTTTTCTACCTTGCTAACGATAACACAAGTGTATGCTAAAGATCGGGGTCGTGCACTTCTAGCGTTGCTCTTGCTTAGCTCGTCGGATGAGGGGAGGTTCTTTCCTACTCTAGGCATACGCACGGATCATACAGAAAAAATATAAGTGCACTATCAGAAACTAATAATTAAAACAAATCGTTCGAAGCGAAAAATTCATTAAAATTGAGTCGCCAAAGACAGAAAGTTCGAAAAAAATGTACAAAGAGCGGTAAAAAAAAAAAACCACCCCAATTGATGAATGCTTGTATGTTAGAGAGAGACAGCGAAACGTCAAAGTTCAAGTGAGAGTGAAAAGTGTGGAGGTGCGAACAGTACAGAACCCTGAAGTTTGCGTGGCAAAGAGATTGACGATCGTTGGAATTTTGCACAAATTTACGTGGCAATGAGGCTGATATAGCGTAATTTTGGTAAATGTGTCGGAGTATCGTCGTGGGAACTATTCACTGAGATGGTAGATTTATGTGGCAAATGGCCTGGAACATAGAATCTATGTGGTGAGCAGCTGTACCTAGAGTGGGAAATTCTTGAGAATTGGCGGCAAGAGAAGCTACAACAATTGGCGGCAAGAGCGAGAAAGCATTAGACGCACAAGTTTGGCGGCGTCAGTGGAAAAATTTGTACAAGAGCGAGACATCGGCATTGGCGTCACGAGCGAGACATCGGCATTGGCGTCACGAGCGAGACATCGGCATTGGCGTCACGAGCGAGACAGCGTTAGTGAGAGCATTCGTGAAAGATCGGCATATCAGCAGAATTGGCGCGAATAAACGGCGTTGGTGAGTCAACACGAGCGAGCGAGAAGGCAACATAGTGGTGAGCCAGATGTTTATGTTAATTAACAGTATGTTAACAGAACGAAAAATGTTATAATTTAAATTGAGTTGATGCAATCATTAAATTAAATCAAGATAAATTTATGTCAAAATTATAAATAATAATTTAAAGATTGGCTTGAATAAAAGTAAAGTAAATTAATGTTGATTCAAAAGTAAAGTAAATAAATTTGGAATTCAAAAGTGAAGTAAATAAATTTGGAATTAAAAGAAAAGTAAATGTTAAAAGAGAAATAATTATATTTTGAAATTGCTAAAAGAAGAGAAAAATAATTACTAACAATAGAGTAAGATTATACTTTTGTAAAATATATTGAAATTTCAGCTGTAACGAGTAAGCTACGACGAATACAAAATGAATAGAGACGAAGTATTAAGTTTAAATGTAAATGAGCTCAAAGCAAAGTTAGCCAGTTTGAATTTGGCAATAACTGGTAGAAAGCAATCGTTGCAAGATCGTCTTCTCGAACATTTCGGTTTGGTGGCTGACGAAGTCGAGGTTGAATCCGAAAGTGATGATGCGGGATCATTTCAGTCTACGGCACCAACTGTAGTTAGAAATAATTTTACTTTGCGCGACATTGAGGATTCTCTTTCTTCGTTCAATGGGTCAGGTCAACCGTCTATAGAAAATTGGTTACGGGATTTTGAAGATAATGCAGAAGCAGTTCAATGGAACTCTTTACAGAAATTTATCTATGCGAAGCAATTATTAAAAGGTGCAGCAAAAGTTTTTGTGCGTAGTGAGCGAGGAGTGACTGATTGGATATCATTAAAAGTTCGGCGCAGAAGTATCAGCAATTGAAGTACATAAATTGTTGCGAAATAGACGTAAACGCCCAAATGAAGATTTTCGTGAGTACCTTTATAGTCTGAGGGAAATAGGCAGTTCCATAAATTTAGATGAAGCTAGTCTTATAGAATATTTCATAGAAGGAATACCTGATTCAAAAGCTAACAAAAGTAACTTGTATCAGGCAAAGACAGTCATTCAGCTGAAGGAACAGATTACAATTTACGAAAAGGTTTACTTTGGTCACCCTCAAGTGGTAAATAGAAATAGAAATCATAATGAGAAGGATGATAAAAAAGCGGAAATATCTAAACAACCGAGAAAATGCTATAAGTGTGGCGAAGTATCTCATTTGATGAGTGAGTGTCCGAAGATTAAGTGCTTTAAATGCGATCAGATAGGGCATAAAGCATCAGTATGCCCGACACGTAAATTAGATACTAAAAAGGAATACAGTAGGGCTAGTACAATGTCAAAAGAAATTAATGTAAAAGGAAAAGCTATTTTCAAAACAATATCATGTGGAAACGTTGAGCTGTCTGCACTCATAGATACTGGATGTGATCTATGTTTAATAAGAGATGATATTATCAGAAAACTTCATGGTATAGAATTAAAGGATGAACGAAACCGTTTATTGGGAGTGTGTAAAAGTGAGTTAAATACTATAGGTAGTTTTAAAGCGCAGGTGACTATTGATGGTCTTCAATGGCCCTTAACGTTCCACGTTTATAGAAAAGAGGATATTGACTACGAAGTAGTGATTGGAAACAACATTTTAGAATTAGCTAATTTGGTTATCACAAAAGGAAATGCTACTTTTAAGCCTAGAGAAGAAGAAGTGATGCCAAACACAGAAGCGAAAGAAGCTGTACACAATGAAGAAGTGAAAACTCCGAAGGGTATGTTACAGGAATTTGAGAGTTTGTGTTTATTAGCTGAAGAAGAAAAGAGTGAAATAGATTTGTGCCATTTAACTAAATCGGACGTCAAAGAAGTCAAGCAGCTTATTCACAGTTATGTACCACAGTCTTCAAAGAAGAGTCCAGTCGAAATGAAAATATTATTAAGTGACGAATGCCCAGTATACGAACGGCCAAGGCGTTTTTCTTTCGTTGATAAAGGTATCGTGGACTCAACAGTAGAAAAATGGTTAGCCGAGGGTATCATTCAACCAAGTATATCAGAATATGCGTCTGCTATAGTTCTTGTTCCAAAAAAGGATGGAGGAAAAAGACTTTGCTGTGATTATAGACGTTTGAATGCTAAGATTGTAAGAGAACATTTCCCAATGCCACTTATAGATGATGTAATTGAGAGATTGCAGGGTAATACAGTGTTTACAACCTTGGATCTTGAAAATGGATATTTTCATGTTCCTGTGGAGCCCAACTCAAGGAAGTATACTGCTTTTGTGATACATAGCGGTCAGTTCGAATTTTTGTATGTCCCACTTGGAATTTCGAATT
Source organism: Drosophila tropicalis (assembly GCF_018151085.1). Lineage (NCBI taxonomy): Eukaryota > Metazoa > Arthropoda > Insecta > Diptera > Drosophilidae > Drosophila > Drosophila tropicalis. The sequence continues at coordinate 814,517 of NW_027173201.1, forward strand.
CCCCTCATGTGTTTTCCCGCTACATCTTTGCAACATTTATTGATTTGATTAGAGATGGCACAGTCGTAACATATATGGATGATCTAATTATTCCTTCAAAGGATATTAAAGAAGGAATTTACAAGCTGAAATGTGTGTTAAAGAGGGCATCTGAGTTTGGTTTGCGCATTAAATGGCAGAAGTGTCAGTTCTTAAAAGAAAGTATAGAGTTTTTGGGATACATTGTCGAAAAGGGTTCTATAAGGCCTTCTAAAGCAAAAACACAGGCGGTGAAAAATTACCCAAAACCACAGAATTACAAGAGTGTACAAAGGTTTCTTGGGCTAACTTCATATTTTCGTCGTTTCATAGAGTCTTACGCATTGATAGCGAAACCACTGTCAGACTTGTTAAGAAAAGATGCAACGTTTGTGTTCGGTGACGATCATCAAATCGCATTTGAACAGCTAAAGGCAGCCTTGATTAGCGCACCAGTTTTACGATTGTATAACCCAAAGGCAGTAACTGAAGTACACACTGATGCATCCATGTTTGGTTACGGAGGAGTTCTTCTACAAAAAGATAGCGATGATCAGTTATTCCATCCAGTTCAATATCTCAGCCGGAAAACCAAGCCTGCGGAAGAAAAATATCACTCATACGAATTGGAAGTGTTAGCAATAGTGGAGGCGTTGAAGAAGTGGCGCGTATATTTACTAGGAATAGAATTCAAAATCATAACAGATTGCAATGCTTTTGCAATGACAATGAAAAAAAAGAGACATTCCAGTAAGAGTTTCGCGTTGGGCTTTATTTCTTCAAGAATTCAAGTATGAAATTGAACATAGAAGTGGCAGTAAAATGAAGCATGTAGATGCTCTAAGTCGTATGTCCTGTTTAATGTTAGAGGATTCAATGCATCACAGACTTAAAATAGCTCAAGCTAGTGATGATTGGATTAGGGCAGTGACAGCTGTTTTAGAGCATCAGACTTATGAAGATTTCTTTATAAAAAACGGTGTTTTGTACAAGGATCCCATTAAGGATTTAATTGTAGTCCCATCACTTATGGAAGAGAAGAAAGGGTCATTTTTCGGCCAAAAGAACTTAAGAGGAAGTTGAGAGAAAGTTTTACATACCGAAGTTGTTCCAAAAGGCCTCTGAGATTGTAAAAAATTGTATCGAATGCATTGTTTCGGAAGGTAAAGCAGGCAAGAAAGAAGGTTTCTTAGCTCCAATTAATAAAGAAGTTAAACCTTTAGGGACTTATCATGTCGATCATGTAGGACCTATGGATCCGACAGCGAAGAGTTATAACTATCTATTTGTAGTTGTCGACGCGTTTTCGAAATTTGTGTGGCTCTATCCAACAAAAAATACGGCATCAGAAGCGGTAGTAGATAGACTCAGGCGTCAAGCATCAGTTTTTGGAAATCCAGGGCGTATTATATCAGATAGAGGTGCAGCATTTGTTTCTCACCAGTTCGGAGATTATTGTAAAGAGCAAAACATTCAGCATTTAATGATAGCTACAGGAGTACCTAGGGGAAATGGTCAAGTTTAACGTATCCATAAGATAATTATTCCTATGCTAACAAAACTTTGTTATGAAAAACCGACTATGTGGTATAGGTACGTTGAAAGAGTGCAGCAAGCAATCAATAGTACCCCTCCTAGAAGCACAAAAGTGTCGCCATTTAAATTATTAACCGGGGTTGAGATGAGAACTAATAGTTTCCCTGAGTTACAAGAACTTTTGGAAGAGGAAGCCATAGAAGAGCTAGAAATTGAACGCACTAACGTTCGTCAGGAAGCTCAGCATAATATTGAGAGAATCCAAGAGGAGAATCGTAAGAGTTATAACAAAAAACGCAAAAGGTAGTTGAGTATAAAATCGATGATTTGATAGCAATTAAGCGAACGCAATATGGTTCAGGATTAAAACTTAAGGCTAAATATTTTGGACCATATAGGGTGGTGCAAGTTAAGTCTCATGGACGCTATGACGTAGAAAAGGTAGGAGATCACGAAGGTCCTGGGAAAACCTCAACTGTCGCAGAGTATATGAAGTCGTGGAATAGTCAAGTGAATTCATCAGACGATTCAACATTCGAGGCAAATGATAAGTCAGTCCGGCCGAATGTGGGAATGGGTCGAGAGACGAGAAGCGGTCGATTGTACTGAACCAGTTCAGAGGTGCATAATTTAAAGTTTATCAACGATATCGATGACAAACCATCGATATCAATTGAGAAAAGAGTTTTATGGCGTCAAGTTGTGTCGACCGGTTGTGCTCCTCGTGGCTGCTCGAATAAGAAGAGTGTAGTTATTAAGTGATAAATGTATAAAGAAATAATGTTAAATAAAAACTGACTGATTGTGAGAAAAAACGGCCTAGAAATTCGGGAGGAAAAAGTGGGATTGCACTAACAGTCCCACAAATTGGTGTCAGAAATGGGATTGCACTAACAGTCCCACATTGATTGCCCCTTAACAGACACTTAAATGATCTTAGACGATTTGTAACGGCAGCATAGTCATGGATTCAGGTGACGGACTCCTCAAAGAATTAGTTTACACAAACATGTCGAAATTTCAAGTTACGGGTTTAATTCCAAACAAAGGGTTTTCATGACTTAATTTTCTAAGAAATTACAAAATAAAGATATGCAAAAAGATATTATAGCGGACGTTGACGATACTATGCGCAGTACGTTCAAGTGGCCCCTACGACACCAGGACATAGCCTGTTACGCGCGAGCCCAAGCAGATAACTGCCCACCTCCCACACGACCGACCGAGGGGTGCAGCCGTATAACGCACGGCACGAATCGCGTGGACAAATACACAATAGAAAAAACAGACAAACAAATAATACTATAACTATCTATTAACTAAATGGGATAGGATAGATGTTTTAAGCATATTAATAGAAAACTCTGAGCTGATTACAGGGAATAGAAGGTTGTAATCAGAGCAGAGGACCCTAAAAGGTTCATGCATAGCATAGTTAGAAGAACAACGACTAAGGGATAAAGGTATCAAAGGATGTCTACTCCGTCTACATGGTACCGACAGATTCACCTGAGCTAATAACTCAGGCGAGTCGATATCACCAATTAGGAGCTTGTGCATAAAAATGACACCAAGCATAATTCTACGGTTAGTTAGGGACGGAAGGTTAATCAAGAGAAGTCTACTAGAATACGAAGGCAAATTGACATTGCGATCCCAGCTTAAGCCACGAAGAGCAAATACCAAAAACTGCTTTTGAACGGATTCAAGTCTAATCTGGTGCGACTCATATTGAGGTGACCAAATGCAAGATCCATACTCTAAAATAGGACGGACAAGCGAAGTAAAAAGAACTTTAGTTGTATAGGGGTCATCAAATTCTTTTGACCATCTTTTAATGAAACCCAGGACACTCATGGCCTTTGCGACCGTGGTGGAAATGTGGGTGTTAAAATTTAACTTATGGTCCATAAGTACGCCCAAATCATTTATATTATTTAAACGTTCTAAAGGGCTATTGTTTAGAAAATAAGTGACCAGTTGGGGAGAGTTACGGAAAAAAGTCATTACCTTACATTTGGTAGTGTTTAGATTTAGTAGATTAAACTGGCACCAGGATTGAAAGTTTTTAAGATCAGCTTGTAGCCGACTAAATGAATCTGTATCTTTATGAGTAAGACAAATCTTGACATCGTCAGCATACATAAGCACACGCGAATGAACAATGACTGATGAATAGTGTGAAGAGCAGAGGGCCAAGATGACTACCTTGAGGTACACCAGAAGTCACAGGAATGGAAGCGGAAAAAGAAGACTTAAAAAGTACCTTCTGTTTTCTATTTGTTAAATATTCACGAACCCAAGAAAGGAAAAGGGGTGGAAACCCAATGTCGCTCAGCTTAGAAAGTAATAGGGTATGATTAACGGAATCAAAGGCTTTGCTAAAGTCAGTATATATTACATCAGTTTGTTTACCATTTTTAAACCCCTTGATAATTACTGATGTAAATTCTAAAAGGTTAGTGGTTGTAGATCTACGTTTCACAAACCCATGTTGGGATGGCGAAATAATAGAGCTGCAAAAATGTTGCAATTGAGAAGTTATAATTTTCTCAAAAGCTTTCGGAATAGCGGACAATTTTGAGATACCCCTATAGTTAGAGGCTTCGCACTTTTTTGCCATTTTTATGCAGAGGAATGATATACGACTCCTTCCAAATAGATGGAAAAGAGGAAGATTCGACAGACAATAGAAACAATTTTAAAATGGGTTTACATAATGCATTTGCACAGAACCTGAGTACGCATCCAGGAAGACCATCTGGCCCCGGGCCAGCTGTTAAGCTCCAGCCTACCAAGAGGCACACAAATATCAAAGAGTGAATTCAGAGTATCATAAAAAAAAAGCGAACAGCTGAGTTCATATCTCTACAATTGTACAGATAAGACCAATCGGTAGTAGCAATGTTTTCATTAAGGCTGGCAAAGTCAGTCTTACGAAAGCACCTAGTTAGAGGTAACTCATTTAAACCAAGTAATGGTAAAAGCAAGGGCAAATCAATTTTTAAATTTAATGTAGGATGAAATTTGTCTTCTGGAAGAACAAATGGTTCGATCCTAGAAACCTCACAATAAGAAGAATCCAATACAAAAATAAGATCTAACGATTTTCTATTAGAATTTAAGACGGGATTGACTTGGGATAAAGATAAGCCTAGAAGGCCATCAATAAAGTCATGTGACAAAGAGGGCAGCAACGTGGTAGATTCATCTGTTAGTGACCATGCTAAAGCGGGTAAATTAAAATCACCTACAACTATGAGCAAGTCTTGACTGGAAACTAAAGAGGAGACAAACTGAATTGCCTCTAAATGATTTAAATATACCACCATGTCTGACAATGGTGGAATATAGGAACAAGTAATGAAAGCATTAAAAGATTTAAAATTTACTTTAACACCGACAAACTCAATCTCCTGGGTACTAGAAAATTGAATCATTTCAGATGATAAAGCAGCATCAATAGCTATCAGAACGCCACCACCTATACGAGAAATCCGGTCACGTCTGAATATAGAAAAGTTTGTGGAAAAAACCGATGCATCAGCAATATCAGGTTTTAGCCACGTCTCTGTAAAAGCTAGAATGTTATGTTCAAAAGAAAGACTATCTACATAGAGATTAGAAAGTTTAGATTTCAGCCCTCTAACGTTCTGGTAACCCAGGTTAAGGGACGAACCTAGTTTTTTGACACACCAGCAGATGCTGATGTGGCAGGAATGGTATTAGTTGTTGTTGTTGGCAAGCGAATCGGTTTCCGATTTTTCTTTTTCACAGTATATTCCTTAACTAGTATATGCTTTGGCCAAAAATCTTCTCGACATATAGTGTCGAAGATATTAGCAGAAACACTAATTTTAAAGGACGAAATGTCCCCTGAGAGTAAGAAAATTTAAACTTCTCCACCGCAATATTCGAGACGTTAACTTTCTTCCGAATATAGGCTATTACATCATCAGATGTGACAACAGGGTCTAGCCTAGAAACAAATATATGTTTCTTTGGTGGTATGCCAACGAGAGGCCGCGGCACGTATCACAAAGTCGCGGGTAGGCAAAAGAGTAGAGAGCGCAAATCAATCAAGAATAGGAAAGAGCGGGAGAGCGCGTCAAATTGAACACATGCAACAACAATTTGTACGCAAGAGCGCGAGAGTTAGTTAAAACGGTAAAGACACAAACGCAAAAGAGATAAGCAAAACAACAACACCGCTAATGCAAGTATTGTTGTAAGTTTTGATTTTATTTAAATTTAAACAAAAGCGACAGCAAGAATTCGCGAAATGAAAATAAAATTCGGATGTTGAAATTATTATTAATTAAACCGATAATGAATTTAAGAAATTTGTAAAAGTATTTAATCGCGAGAAAAAAAAAAAAATTGATAAGCGCAAAAAAACACGTCCGTCCTCTGCAACGAGTGAAAGATTTTTACGTTAATCAAAGAGAAAACCAGAGGGCCGGGGCTAACCTTGACCACGTCAAAGTTTGTATACCCTTGCAACTTTTTGGTAACTCTTTCCTTACCTATTAGCCATTAATGTGGAAGAACGTTTTATCTAAAAAGGCTTATGTTTGCGAAAGAATGGCCTACAATCATAGGAAATAACGAAGAATATATGACCAAAGTCACTGTTTTCCACCGATCGTTCCTATGGGAGCTATATGATATAGTCACCCGATCTTTATCAAATTCGACACAGTCATTAACAGATATATTAAATTAAGAAATGTTTAATTTGAAAACAATCACGTTAAAAGTAACGAAGTTATTTACAAAAGTCACTGTTTTCGCCCGTAGTTCCTATGGGAGCTATATGATATAGTCACCCGATCTTTATCAAATTCGGCACAGTCGTTTATAAGCGTAATAAACTCTCTAATATTAAGTTTCACGATAATAACATAGAAAATAACGAAGTTATTGAGAAAAGTCACTGTTCGTGACTTTGGAGTTTGTATGGGAGCTATATGATATAGTGGTCCGATCCGGCTGAATCCGAGATATACAACGCCTGCAAGATATACAAGCCTACGTGCTAAATTTCAGCTCTTAGCTCTTAGTAGCTCTTACGGTCTAGGAGGAGTTTGCGTTGATCCAGACGGACGGACGGACGGACGGACGGACGGACATGGCTATTTGAACTCGTCTCGTCGTGCTGATCAAGAATATATATACTTTGTATGGTCGGAGATGCTTCGTTCTATGCGTTGCACACTTCTGACCAAAATTAATATACCCTTTTTGCAAGGGTATAAAAATGTATGAAAAGGTGTTGCCGTGGTGCCAAAAAAAAAAAGTAGTATCCAAAACAAAGGGCTGCTACTCCATACTTTGCGTAAAGATGAAACAAGAAAAGGTAGCAGAACTACTACTAAGTATGCATATGCACCAAAAAGAAATCGAAAAGTAGTAGATCTCGATCAAATTGGGTGTATAATATTGGTATTTAATATATATTAGCCGGGCCTTGCTTCATTTCATCACCGGACTAATTTAGTCTGGCCCATGGCGATGATTATTGATGAAATGGAAGGGTTGATGAAGAAAATCCGAGGCTCGCTGGTGTCTTGGTTATTGAACAATGTTCCAACGAAGAAAATATCAGCGATTGGGCTGGGGAACAATTAACCAAATAGTCCCAACGAAAATAAAAAATCCAAGGCTGCTTGAAAGCCAAAAGTTTCTTGGTCGACGCCACGCGACCGAAATATAAATTTCAACTTATTCTTTGAAAATTCACTAATATTTTTATTCACTTTAGCCAAATATGTATGTATGTATATAACTGCCTTGTGCAGTACTGTACTTTTTAAACGATGATGTAATATGCACGTGTTTCACAAATATATATGTATATATATATATTTATTTGAATATTAATATTCACGTCTTTCCGCAATCAAAGTATCAAGTTAAATGAAAAAGCCTGTACCAAAAATTCTGTTTCTAAGCAAATGCAATGCATGCGAACGAACTCTAACAGATGTTTTCCATGTTCTCTTCTTTGCTTACGCTTTGCGTTCGCTGTGCAAAATGAGAGTAAGAACCGTACCAAGTGAAGACATGTGCGTAGTACTCAAGGGGGGTTATTCATTTATTCTTGCAAACAAACAAAATAAAATATTTTCTCCGAAATGCAATTAAAATTATTATTATTAAATAGGGCTACTACACCACAGTTAATGCTACGGAAGCCTACTGACGGAGTCATGAACTGAAAAAGGACCTCTTTAGCTAATTTAGGTGCTTATGTCTTTCAAATGATATACACCGAGAGATTTATTCTGCTCGTTAGCTAATTCATAATACGACGAACTGACCTTCCTCAACACCTTAGCTGGGATGAAGACTGGTGCTAATTTGCTACTAAATCTTTTTGAGGCTGAACTCTGTGTAAAATTTCGAGCATGAACTGTGTCACCGACTTTTAGTTGTCTGCTTCTGCTACGTAAATTGTAATTACGAGCATTTGTTGCATGTGCCTTGGCTATGTTATCCTTAGCTTTTTGCCGAGCTACCTGCAATGCATCGAATCTATTCAACGAGGTGTCTTCAGTCATTAAATTCAATTTCCGCAAAAGTTCATAGTCTTTACCATTATGAAGCATGTGTTGACCAAAACATAGATATCCAGTACTGCGGTGGATAGAAGAACGAAAGGCTGCACTAATTTCTGTAAGATGATTATCCCAAGTGGTATGGTCGGTCCCTATGTAATCGCGAATTGCTGCTAGAACTGAGCGGTTAAGACGTTCACTTGCGTTCGCCTGAGGGGAATAAATAGCGGTGCATTGATGCGAGACTCCGAATCGAGTAAGAAATGACTTAAAGAATCCGGATTTGAATTGTGAACCATTGTCCGTCAGTATACATTCCGGTACGCCAAATGTATAAAATATACAATTTTCTAAATATTCGCAAATACGATTGGATGTAAACTTCTTAAGCGGATAGAGAAAATGAAATTTGGTGTTGTGATCGACGATGATCAATAATCCAATGTGCCCTTGCTTTGATCTAGGATACGGACCTAATAAGTCCATGTAAAGCTTTTGAAACGGTCTATCGGATGTCATGGGCTTTCCCATGGGAGGTCGAAGAATCTTGTTGCCGCTTTTTGTAGACCGACAAGTCGAACAACTGTCAATATATTTTTTTATTTGGGATGCCATGTTGGGCCAAAAGAAGTATCTCCTAATCTTATCACTAGTTTTGCTAATGCCACAATGTGCTGAGTTCGGGGGATTATGTGCTGTCTTTATTATGTCTTCGGTAAGACTGGATGGGATCCATAATTTCCAAGAATCGTTTTCCTGCGCTTCATTTCCGCTTGCGTGTTCTGTTCGCTTATAAACATATTTGCTGTCTACGCGTAAATCAGGCAATCTGGACTGGTTGTCTGTAATGTGTTTTGCCAGTTCACGATATTCATCTGATTCAAAATATTTAGACGACAAATCTATCATAGGTTTTATTTCCAAAAGTTCTGAAACTTCATCCCGTCGCGATAATGAGTCCGCTACAATGTTTTGAGAACCAGGACGATGAACGATTTCAAATGAGAAAGCTTGTAAGTTAATTGCCCATCTCGCTAATCTACCGGAAAGGTCCTTCTGTTTCATAAGCCATTTTAGAGAAGCGTGATCGGTAACTACTACAAAAGTTTGTCCCTCAATGTATGCTCTAAATTTCTTAATTCCCTTAATTACTGCCAAACATTCGAGTTCAGATATCGTATAGTTTCTTTGAGCTTTGTTCAGTTTTTCTGACATGTAAGCTATCGGTAGTTCTATGCCTTCGGAATTAGTTTGAGCTAACATACATCCTATACCTACTAAACTTGCATCACACAATAAAATAAACGGTTTCTTAAAATCGGGAGTGGTCAAAATAGGTGCTGAAGTTAATCTTCGTTTCAGTTCTGAGAAAGCGTAGTCTGCCTCTTCGTTCCAACTAAGAGATCGGTTCTTTTTTAAGAGTTCTGTTAATGGACAGCTAATGGTGGCATAATTTTCAATAAAACGTCGATACCAGCCAGTCAGTCCCAAAAATCTCCTTAATTGTTTAACTGTTGTTGGAATCGGAAAGTCGTTTATTGCACAAATTTTTCCAGGATCGGTTTTCACTTGTCCGTATCCAATAATAAAACCGAGGTATTTAATCTCCTGCATGCAGAACTTAGATTTAGCTACATTAATCGTAAGATTCGCTTTACGCAGTCTCAATGCTACCTCTTGTATTAAAGCAATATGCGATTCAAAATCTTCGGAAAGAATTAGTAGGTCATCGAGGTAAACGAATACCCTTGTGCGCAAATAAGACGGTATGACACGATCCATAAGTCTACATAAAGTCTGTGGGGCGTTGCACAAACCAAAAGGCATCACTTTATATTGGTAAAGTGGCCGGTTAGGTATTGTGAAAGCGGTGTATTGACGTGAGCTTTCCTCTAACGGAATTTGCCAGAAGGCGTGCTTCATGTCCAGTCCAGTAATAAATCGAGCAGGTGGCAGCCTGCTAAGTATTCCATCAATATGGGGAAGAGGATACGCGTCCTTACGAGTGCACTGATTCACTGCTCTAGAATCTAAACATAATCGAACTTTATCGCCACGTCTCACCAATACACAATTGGAGCTCCATGGACTGTTACATTCTTCAATGATATCTAAATCTAACATTCTATCTATTTCCGTGAACATTAACTTCTCAATGGCCGGCGAAATTGGCCAATGCCTTTGTTTAATGGGCCTAGTACTATCAACTTCAATCTTATGATCAATGAGATGTGTGCGACCTAATCCTTCTTTATCGTAGCAGGGTAATTTAGCAATTGCAAAATTCAGTTTTTGCTGCTGAGACTCAGACAAACGGTGCATTTTCACGGAATCTCCATGATCATTTTCTTTTTCTTCAATAATATCCGATACTATTAGTGGGTCTTCCTTCAATTTATCTATTAAACCAAATTTACGCCAAAAATCTATTCCAAGATATATGTCTTGTTTTAAATCAGGAATAATAAAGAAATCAAGGGGTTTGGTAAGTTGTCGATACGTAATGTCACTTGTCAATTTCCCTTTAACAAAACATTCAGAATTGTTGGCCGTAATTATTTTGCCTGAACAATTGCGTGTTTTAGGATGCTTTAAAAACTCTTTAGCTACCTTACTTCCTAAGCAGCTAATATTAGCGCCACAGTCTAAAAGAGCAGTGAAGGTCTGGCCTTCTATCTTTATTTCTGTGTACAATCGATTATCTGATCGGGAAAATATACTGGAAATCAATTTCTTGCGGTTATTTCTAACCTTCTTCCAAAAGAAGCGTAGTCTATGCGTAGAGCGCTTAGACTTAATCATTGGTCGTATGCTGTCTACTTCACCAAAGATGCGATGACGAACGGTCTCATACTGAGCCAAACGTAGGTGGAGAGGACGAAATGGGCTTTTATCAACTGTTTTCGAAGTTGGTCCTAAATTTTCTTGTGAATCTGTTTCTTTCCTACAAACAAGAGGTTCACATTCCTCTGTTTGGGAATATTTATCCTTCATTATTGGTGTGGATGCGACAAAGAAGTGTTGATCGCCGCATCCGTCGGTCGGTTTTCCTGCGGGTTGCAATTGCGACAACGCGGTTTAAAAACATTTACGGCTCCACAACCATAGCAAAATACAGTACGCGGTTCCAGACAGATATCAAAACGTTGTCCAGGCTTCCGGCAGTTCCAACATGTAAGTTTATGTTAAAAAGCTTCCACCTCCTCCTGCATATAATTCTCGAAATTAGAGTCTAATTTAGCTATCTTTGAGCGATGTCCAAAAGTATTCTTGGTCGATATACTCTTCATTTGTTTAGCAAATTGCTCGTGGGTGCGTACTTCCTGTCTCAGATGAGATAAGGTAAAAATTCCTAGATGCATAAGTTCATAACGAATTGCCGACTTTGAATGTCTAATTAATAACTTGACTAAAGAATCCTCTGAAAGTTGTGTGTTTAATCTTCCTACTAGCCTTTCGACACTAAACTGGTAATCCTCAAAGGTTTCATTCTCGCCCTGGTGTCTGCTATTAATCAGTTCCCAGGTGTCCATATCGTTATCTACTTCATCAAACTTCTTTCTAAATTCTACACAAAATTTATTCCAATCAAAATTTGGGTGTGCTCGATGAAATTTCCAACACCAATCATTCGCTTTACCTGCGAACAATAAATACAAATGATCACAAAGTACTTGATAATCTTCTTTTAAATTTTGTTCTGCTAATGAACGAACTCTGTATAGGAAATCCTCCGAATGCATTCCTTCTTTGGAACCATCAAATTTTATTCGCCAACTTTGCATAATGCTTGCAATTTTTTCGGGTGACAATGTCGAATTTGCTCGCGACCCTCTATTTGAGTTCTGAGTCTGACTAATAAGATTTCTAGATGTTTGCGTGTGGTTATAGTGTTCCTCTTGTCTTGGTGCCGGGAGGCTGAACGCTGCAGAACGTTCTGAAATGGGGTTTGGTTCTTTGCGCTCAAGTCGAATAGAAGCTAACTTGTCGTCAATCAGCAAAGCTAAATGGTTTACTAACTGTTCCTGTTGTGCTTGGATAGCAGTTTGTATCAAAGTTGTATAATCTGGAGGGGTACATGGTCTTGGACTACTAGCTTGAGTAGGCGGTGGCCTATGTTGACGTGAGGTGGTCGAAGATCTCGTGCCGATCCCTTTTCTTTGAATTGCTCCCTGATTACGAATAGGTTTGGTCTTGGCAGGTCGACCAGGTCCTGAACGAGTATTATGAGAGGTCACAGGCTGAGTTGTGGGCTCGCCTGATTTACGACTCCATTGGTCAGTCAACCCGATATAACCGAGTTGCAACTGCAATTCCTAACGATAGCCTCAAACTACAAAGATCATAAAACTTGCGTTCCCGCCTAGTCATACAAAGATACGTCCTACGATGCTGTTGCCGCCAATAGTTTCTTCTGGTCGACTAATCCGGAAATTCTCGAATTACTATCGCGATTCACACAAGCCATCTACAACGGGCACCATCGCATTACGAGTCTGCATAACTAGCTTGAAAGTAAAATTAATCTAAATAACTGGATATGAATGGATGATATTGAGCAAAAACATGTGTTTGGATACTTTGGTGGTGTACATATCCGATTAGTAGTGGGGTTGTCCTACGTTTATTCGGGCCTTATGATTGGGCTCCATTACTGTAGTGTTGGTCTAAATTATTCGAATCCCACGGTTAGCATTTCTGTAGTAATGAATAATTTACAATTCGGGTCCCACGGTTGGGCGCCATTTCTGTAGTGATGTACATGTGCACGTGTAGTTGTTAGCTGCCAAATTTTTCTACCTTGCTAACGATAACACAAGTGTATGCTAAAGATCGGGGTCGTGCACTTCTAGCGTTGCTCTTGCTTAGCTCGTCGGATGAGGGGTGGTTCTTTCCTACTCTAGGCATACGCACGGATCATACAGAAAAAATATAAGTGCACTATCAGAAACTAAAAGGATGTAAAAAGCAAAATATTGAACCAGATCGGGATACTATTAATTGTGCGGACGACTTCTCTGCAGATTAGCTAAAGGTGTTGTTCGCTAACCCTTCTGTACCCACCCTAACTTGGCAAACTATTGGGTTTAATTGATTACCCCTTAACAGACACTTAAATGATCTTAGACGATTTGTAACGGCAGCATAGTCATGGATTCAGGTGACGGACTCCTCAAAGAATTAGTTTACACAAACATGTCGAAATTTCAAGTTACGGGTTTAATTCCAAACAAAGGGTTTTCATGACTTAATTTTCTAAGAAATTACAAAATAAAGATATGCAAAAAGATATGGCAAGATAAATTTAAATACGATAATTAGAGCAAATATAGATTCAAAAAAATGCATAGTAATTCAAAAGAGATTTGGGTTATGTGGCCGCGTGTGCCAGTTGGCAATGAAACAAATATTTATAGTATATACATGTGTGTGTTAACTCACGATTTATCCAACGGTGCGATCTCTGGGCCCATCGATGCTGCAGGGATTTGCTGTATAATTTAGTTATTAGAAAAATGAAATGCAACAAAGCCAATCTTAACGCATTACATACCCATTAGGTTTCCAAATAAGGAAAACTGATTTTACTTAACCAAATAGGGACTTAATTTTAATAATATTCAAAGTTTCGTTACGTTACTTAAACTAATAATTCATTTAAATTTCTTTTAGTTAAGCAAAAATTTTTACGTTAATCAAAGAGAAAAAAATGTATGAAAAGGTGTTGCCGTGGTGCAACAAAAAAAAGTAGTATCCAAAACAAAGGGCTGCTACTCCATACTTTGCGTAAAGATAAAACAAGAAAAGGTAGCAGAACTACTACTAAGTATGCATATGCACCAAAAAGAAATCGAAAAGTAGTAGATCTCGCTCAAATTGGGTGTATAATATTGGTATTTAATATATATTAGCCGGGCCTTGCTTCATTTCATCACCAGACTAATTTAGTCTGGCCCATGGCGATGATTATTGATGAAATGGAAGGGTTGATGAAGAAAATCCGAGGCTCGCTGGTGTCTTGGTTATTGAACAATGTTCCAACGAAGAAAATATCAGCGATTGGGCTGGGGAACAATTAACCAAATAGTGCCAACGAAAATAAAAAATCCAAGGCTGCTTGAAAGCCAAAAGTTTCTTGGTCGACGCCACGCGACCGAAATATAAATTTCAACTTATTCTTTGAAAATTCACTAATATTTTTATTCACTTTAGCCAAATAGGTATGTATGTATATAACTGCCTTGTGCAGTACTGTACTTTTTAAACGATGATGTAATATGCACGTGTTTCACAAATATATGTATATATATATATTTATTTGAATATTAATATTCACGTCTTTCCGCAATCAAAGTATCAAGTTAAATGAAATAGCCTGTACCAAAAATTCTGTTTCTAAGCAAATGCAATGCATGCGAACGAATTCTAACAGATCTTTTCCATGTTCTCTTCTTTGCTTACGCTTTGCGTTCGCTGTGCGAAATGAGAGTAAGAACCGTACCAAGTGAAGACATGTGCGTAGTACTCAAGGGGGGTTATTCATTTATTCTTGCAAACAAACAAAATAAAATATTTTCTCCGAAATGCAATTAAAATTATTATTATTAAAGAGGGCTACTACACACCGTTAGGACATAAGTAGGCAGAGCAAGGGTGGGTTTGAACAGAGGGCTAGAATTAGAGAAAATCACTTCGCCAGTAACCACACGAGTGTCAAGTTCAAAAGTGAAACAAGTGATATCGTTTAGGAGTCCGGATTTGGCAGGTGTTGAGTCCGAACCGTCCGGGCAAACATCCGTTCCCAAGAATATTTCCAATAAAGTAGTTACAAGAGCAGCTAGTAAAGTGTTGGCTGCTTCAGCAGTTGCAGCTACTACTGAACCTGACACTTCTAGATCCTTTGTTGTAGTTCCACCCGAAAACAAATTTTTATTTCGAGGCTTGATCCCAACACTACTTCTGATAAAGTCAGAACGCTGAATCAACAGCGATCAAAACACCACCACCATTACGGATAGTCCGATCATGTCAGTAGGTTAAATATTTTGAAGTAAAAAATTGAAGCATCGGCAATATCAGGCTTCAGCCAAGTTTTAGTAAAGGCAAGAATATGAAAGTCAAAAGCTAAACTTTAATAATTTAAATGCCGCCGTGTACAGACGTGTTTTTTAAAAGTGTAAAAAAGACCGCGTTTGCAAAAATTTGTGTAGGGCTCTCAGTCGCCCCAGAGACGCCTATTTACAATCATATTGCTATTAGATTGCTCTAATAGCAATAAATACTAAGTTGCAACAACAAAGTGCGTATTTCTTACAAAAGCCATGTCCACCAATTCGAGGCCAAGCTCTCTCGATCCCCAACAGCAACAGCTACAAGAACTAATTGTACAACAACAACGTGAGCGTCGACTCTCGGTCCAACGCAACAACGCGTACTTTTCGGTGGTGTCGCCGACCGCACTGAATGCTAACGTGAGCATTAACACCGAAAGTGCCAGCCACTCAGCAATCAAAAGCAACTTACCGTGGAGAGAGCAGTGTGCTTCTCCATCAATAACGATAACTGGGTCACCGATTGCACCGACCAGCACCTTCAGCTCGTTGACAGCAACTACTGCAACGTCTGCCGAAGTATTGACATGCCTCAAGCCGTCAACGACAAGTCACCCAACGACTTCTGTCCAAACTGGAATGGATAGATATATTAAAATAACTAAGCGGAAGCTAAGCCCGCAAAAAAAAAAAAAGTGGCAACACGCCGAAAATAACCAAACCAAATGAACGAGTAGCACCCCTTAGCGGGAATCGTTTTAAAATTCTTGCCAATCAGCAAGATGATCAAGCCGGCGCTGTAGATAAAGTTAAATCGGCTAGACCACCCCCCCTTATACATCCGTGGAGCCAACTGCAGCGCCCTGATTGCGAAGCTAGTAGAAACAGTAGGGGCAAATTACTTTGTTGTAACCCCTCTCAATAGGGGTAACATTAAAGAAATTAAATGTCAAACCCAAACTGAGAACAATTTCAGTATCATCGAAAAGTACCTCCGTAATGCTAACATCAACTTCTATACCTACCAACTAAAAAGCAGTAAAGGGCTTTAGAACGCTGAATCAACAGCGATCAAAACACCACCACCATTACGGATAGTCCGATCATGTCAGTAGGTTAAATATTTTGAAGTGAAAATTGAAGCATCGGCAATATCAGGCTTCAGCCAAGTTTCAGAAAAAGCCAAGAATATGAAAGTCAAAAGCTAAACTATCTACATAGAGTGTAGAGAGTTTAGACTTTAGTACCCGTAGGGACGAAGTTAGTTTTTTGACTCGCCTATTACCTTTGTTGTATCAATAAATTAAGTCGTACATAGAATGTTGTATGAATAAATTAAAAGGAGGAAAACTAGATGGAGAAATGCACTTGCAAGACGTAATACCGTTACCATTCCGGAAAATAAATATCGATCATGTGGGACCATTTCCGAAAAGCAAGAGCGGAATCATATCAGATAGTGGTACTTTATTTACATCAAAGGAATTCAAAGATTTTGATCAAAAAAAATCGCATACAACATATTAAAACAGCAGTGCACACACCACATGCCAACGGTCAAGCTGAAAGCTGTATTACAACTGAGGCAAGCAAGATCGCATGTGGAGCCGTCCTCAGCCAAAAATATGATAGACTCCAATTACCCATACGAAAGCAATAAGTCAACAATAGAGCGAGAACTAACAGCAATACATTGGGCAATTCAATATTTCAAACCATACATATACGGAAAAAAATTCTAATTAGAACTGACCATCAGCCATTAACATATCTAATTTCTCACAAAAACCCCTCGTCAAAGCTTACTAGAAGAAGGTTAGATTTAGAAGAGTTCGACTTTACTAAAGAATACATCAGAGGATAAGAAAATTTCGCAGCAGATGCTTTCTCCAGAATTGAATTTGAAAATATAAAAAACATAGAAACTAATAGAATACTTAAAGTAGCAACAAGATCAGAATCAAAAAAATTAACACATAAGGAAAACAAAAGAAATACCAAATCCTAAAGAAAACAAAAAAGGGGAAAACAGCGGATGTTTACTGCAACCGAGACTAAACAAAAATCCTATAAACAAATGTCCCCAAAAAATCTTCCAAGCGTGAGAACGCTTAGTTAGCAAAAATCAAAAAGCCAATCAAAATCCAGATCCCAGATAAAAAGCTCCCAATACTAATATCAAAAGCTTTTTTAATCGAACTTTATTCGTATCTGTATGAATAATCATAAGTTAGTTCTTAAGACGCATTGTTTCAATAAAGATCGTTTTTGAGTCTCACCAATCCAAATTTTTTTTAATCAATGAAAGAATTGGATTTATAACTGGCGCAGTCGGTAGGATAAAACGAAATAATATAGTGCGTGCAAAACTTTGTGTATAAGCGACCGTTGCGGATATCGAATCTAAGGTTTCGTAATAAGCAAAACTTTTTTGTGTCATTAAATAAATTGTGCGAAACTTGTGTCAAGCCACCGCTACAGATGTCAAATCTAAGGTTGGCCCGTGATCAAGACTTTTTGTGCTAAAAACAAGTAAAGGAGCTGTAAGCAACTAAAGCCCAAAGCCCGAAAACTTTTTTTTTTCGTTTTATCCGCAAAAAGAACCTTTCGTGCAGTCAAAAGCGCGACATCGAATCTTGAAGTTCCAAATATATTCTAATTAAAGATGACACTGGAACTATCAGAAACACATCTGAACCAGGCACTTATCATGCTTAGACAGTTGCCCAATTTCGATGGTAACGCTTTGACCCTGAGCACGATCATACGGAGAGTTGACTGACTCACTGGAGATGCACAACGGACATCACAACTAGCGCACGCCAACAATTGGAGCGAGTTGCGGGCCGCCCTCATCAGCGAATACAAGGTGCAAACGCCTTATGAAGAGTTACTACGACGGCTATACCATACTTCCTTTGGAGGAAACCTTCGTAAGTTTATTGAAGATTTAGAACATAAGTCTTTTATTATAATTAATAAGTTAGAATTAGAAGGCGATGCCGCCAATACCATTTTATACACAAATGCCATGAATAACACAGTCAAAGAAGTCATTATAAAAAGATTACCAGACAAGCTATATATGACATTAGCGAAGTTTGATATTTCAACAGTGTCTAATTTGAAACAAGTAGCCCAGAGAGAGGGTCAATATGAAAACAGCTCCACAGAGAAACCCAAAACTAACAATCAAAGTAATTCAGGAAATTCGAATTACAAATCAAACCAAAACAATTCAGGTCAGAACTATTATAAGCAAAACCACCAATACAATAATTCAAATTATACCAATTCCCAAAATAACCAACAGCTTCGAGAAGAATTTCAACAAAATCTTAATCAGGGCAGACAAGAAAATCCCCTTAATTATCAGATTCAGAATCAACCTCAAAATCAAAACCCTGTGGCAAATCAACCCACTAAAAGGCAAAGAGAGAGTACCAGTGGTCAGAGTAAAATGGAATGGTCCGAAAATTTTCATCAATCAGCCTCGGATCAGATAGCTCAGACAGAACAGTTTTCATCTTGAATTTGTAGAATATGTTTCTTTGCTTCTTTATCTCGTTCATCATTAAAGTGTTGAATCATTTCGCCTTCTATCATTTCCTTGATTTTGATATCAGTTTAATCGCATCTTTGTTCCCGTAAGCAGCTCGAGGAGTTTTTTTTATACTTCTACTAAATGTTAAATTGATGACTTGTTGGACATTATTTACAAATTTTTACCATTCTCTTGGATCGTCGCTTGAGAGTTTAGAAAGAACTGCGATGATTGTTGTATTTAGCCTCTCTACTTGGCCGTTCGCTCGAGGAAGTCCCGTCGGGATGAGATGATGTTTTATGCCTTCGCTCTTGCAATACAAGTCAAATTCCTCCGAAGAAAAAGCTGATCCTTTGTCCGATATTATTTGGGATCGATTGCCAAAAACCTTGCTCTGCTCCTGTAGACGTAAAACTGCATCTTTTGTAGAAGTCGACTTTGTTGGGTACAGCCAACAAAACTTGGTGAAACTATCGATGACTGCCAGGATATGTTTATACTGTTTATGCGTTGATTCCAGAGGTCCTAAAAAATCGATATGGTAGGTCATTAGCGGTTGGTCATCTTTGTATAATGGATGAAGCTCTCCTTCTTGTTTTCCTTGCTTGCGGTTATTCACATTAGATCTTATGCAACAGCTTAAGATTCGGTATGAAATATTCCTTTCCAATGATCTCTCGTGTCTTCTTGATGGAAAAATGACCATGATCGTGGGCCTCTTTTATTAGTTCTCGTTGCATACTAATTAAGACGACAATAAGTTCGTTGTGATTCGTCTTATCTACCAATACGTCTATAATAGCCTTCAGCTGGTCGTCCTGAGCTTGCAGATGCTTTATTCTGCTATGCATACTGGTTTCGCTGATCATCATCATTGGTACACGACTGAGTGCATCAGCATGGCGTATTCGAGTGCCCGCTCTGTGTTCGACGTCATATTGAAATTCTTGCATTTGGAGAATCCAACGAGCTACTAGTGTGCCCAGACCCTTTTTCTGAATAGTTTTAGCTAGAGCATTGCAATCTGTAACAAGTTTGAAGCGTAGTCCTAGTAAATAAACTCGAAATTTCTTTAATGCTTCTACAACAGCTAAGATTTCTAACTCGTAACTGGTGAACTTCTTTTCGGCATCTGTCGTTTTCTTGCTCATGTAATACACTGGATGAAACTGCATGTCTTCTGGCGACTTCTGGAGAAGGACTGCGCCAAATCCGTCGATCGAGGCGTCTGTATGAAGCTCCGTTTCGTGTAGCTGATGAAAAATTTTCAAAACTGGCTTCTCTGTAATAAGCTTCTTTAATTTGTTAAACGCAGCTAGCTCTTTCTCACCAAAAATTCGCAGTGTTTGAGTACTTCTTTTAAATTGGCTACAGCTTCGTCTTCAGTTTTTGCTGGTATTATTATATCCTCAACATATGGTATGGCTACTCCTTTCCTGGTTAGATCTCTGAATATAGCATTGACATGCCGTTGAAAGACGCTGGGAGAGTTCGAAAGACCAAATGGAACTCGAAGAAACTGGAATAGTCCATTATGTGTTACGAAAGAAGTATACTTGCGGCTCCCTTCTTCAATGCCAACATGAAAAAAAGCATTTTTTAAATCAATGGAACTGAAAATACGTGCATTTTGAAGCCTGTCTATTGTTGTCTTATTGCTGTGGGAATTGTTTGGCAATCCTATTCAGCCAGCATTAGTTGAGTCAGCTGACTCGAAAAAGCGGAAGACAATCTGGCAAGCCGGTCAGACAGAGGCGCATGAAGAAGAGGAAGTTAAAGACGAAAAGACGAAGTTTTTAAGACGAAAAGTTGAAAGTGTAAGACGTACACACGACGAAAACGCGAAAGAATTTAAACAGTTAATTATAATTATATCTACTATTAACTAAAAATCAATACTTATCTTAACATTAAATAAAACTAATATAAAACTATAACCGGGACTGTGTTTATTCGTAATACAATACCCCAGTCCCATTCCTAATTAGAACTGACCATCAGCCATTAACATATCTAATTTCTCACAAAAACCTTTCGTCAAAGCTTACTAGAATAAGGTTAGATTTAAAGGAGTTCGATTTTACTAAAGAATACATCAGAGGATAAGAAAATTTCGCAGCAGATGCTTTCTCCAGAATTGAATTTGAAAATATAAAAAACATAGAAACTAATAGAATACTTAAAGTAGCAACAAGATCAGAATCAAAAAAATGAACACATAAGGAAAACAAAAGAAATACCAAATCTTAAAGAACACAAAAAATACGCGCAAATTAAATACAAACCAGAGGGCCGGGGAAAGGAGCCATTGAACTCTCAATGAGTACATCAGGTCATATATATCCATTAAAAAGGATCGTACATGGTTATTCACCTTTTGAACTAGTCTTTGCGAAACATCCTAAAACTGTCCCTTTTTCATCTGACACTGTATGTCCCATTTACAACATTGAGGACTTCAATAAAGAAATAAAATTTTAACTACAAATTAGAGCAAAACTGCGAAATTTAAAGCATTACAAAAAGAAACATATGATAAAAATACAAAAAAAGTATCACTAACTGAAGGACAAGAATTTTAAAATGAGACAGGACATAAATTGTTACAAATACACAGGGAAATATAATTTACAGAGCATGGGTCCTAATAATAACATATTAATAACTGATAGTAAAAACAAAAAGCAAGCAGTACATTTAGATAGAATAAAATTACTATATGTAAATAGAATATAAGAAAAATATAAAAATACAGATACAAATATAAAATGCAGAGCATAGGTAGAACGGGATAACATAATTTTATATTTGAATAGCAGAAACGTTGTTGCTGATTGCCAAATGGCGATAACCACAACATTCTGCAAAAGATCGCACACAAATGGCTGCACGTAACAACTAGTGGCCGTAACTCAAGCTAATTGTAGCTCGCAACCAGGCCATCTGGAACCTTAAATCCTTGTGGACGAAAAAACGATGCCAAGATATACCATTGCAATTTTTTGTTAACTCTTTTTATACCCTTGCAGAGGGTATTATTATAGAATTGGTCAGATGTTTGTAACGCACAGAAGGAGACGTTTCCGTCCCCATAAAGTATATATGTTCTTGATCAGCATGGGAAGCTGAGTCGGTATAGCCATGTCCGTCTGTCCGTCCGTCCGTCTGTGCAAATCAACTTCATGCCGCTATCTTAAAAGCTATCGAGATGAAACTTGGTACTTGGTACTTGAGATACTTATATCCCGGAGTAGATAAAGTATGAAAATTGTCAGGATCGGACCACTATATCGCTCTAAAAGAAACTTTTGGTTGAAAATTGGAGTATATCCATGAAATTTACTACGATGATAGATTGGATATAAAAACTCAGATTCCAAAATTTGAATCTGATCGGATAAATAGAACACAAATTACAGTCAATGTAAATCGGTTCCACCGCTGCCGGCAGCGCTGCTTGCTGCCTACTACGTCATCATCAAAACAAAAGACTACATGTATACACACACATAGACGCTACATAAACAACCTCCCGACAGCGGACGCTGCGCTGCATGCCGACGCTAAAGACCATGAGAAAATCGAAAGTGAAAGAGAGGGACGGCGATCGTGACGAGTGCCAAAGCACAAGCCGCATCGTATGTTTTCACCGTTAGGACATAAGTAGGCAGAGCAAGGGTGGGTTTGAACAGAGAGCTAGAATTAGAGAAAATCACTTCGCCAGTAACCACACGAGTGTCAAGTTCAAAAGTGAAACAAGTGATATCGTTCAGGAGTCCGGATTTGGCAGGTGTTGAGTCTCTTCCCATTTCCCATAGAGACAGTATCCACCCTACTAACATCATATCTGTTGTAGTTACCGAACCGTCCGGGCAAACATCCGTTCCCAAGAATATTTCCAATAAAGTAGTTAAAAGAGGAGCTAGTAAAGTGTTGGCTGCTTCAGCTGTTGCAGCTACTGCTGAATCTGACACTTCTAGATCCTTTGTTGTAGTTCCACCCGAAAACAAATTTTTATTTCGAGGCTTGATCCCAACACTAGTTCTGATAAAGTCAGAACGCTGAATCAACAGCGATCAAAACACCACCACCATTACGGATAGTCCGATCATGTCAGTAGGTTAAATATTTTGAAGTGAAAATTGAAGCATCGGCAATATTAGGCTTCAGCCAAGTTTTAGTAAAGGCAAGAATATGAAAGTCAAAAGCTAAACTATCTGCATAGAGTGTAGAGATTTTAGACTTTAGTACCCGTAGGGACGAAGTTAGTTTTTTGACTCGCCTATTACCTTTGTTGTATCAATACATTAAGTCGTACATAGAATGTTGTATGAATAAATTAAAAGGAGGAAAACCAGATGGAGAAATGCACTTGCAAGAAGTAATACCGTTACCATTCCGGAAAATAAATATCGATCATATGGGACCATTTCCGAAAAGCAAGAGCGGAATCATATCAGATAGAGGTACTTTATTTACATCAAAGGAATTCAAAGATTTTGATCAAAAAAAATCGCATACAACATATTAAAACAGCAGTGCACACACCACATGCCAACGGTCAATCTGAAAGCTGTATTGCAACTGAGGCAAGCAAGATCGCATGTGGAGCCGTCCTCAGCCAAAAATATGATGGACTCCAATTACCCATATCATAAGCATATAAGGCATTTACAAAAGATGAAATCAATAAGTCAACAATAGAGCGAGAACTTACAGCAATACATTGGGCAATTCAATATTTCAAACCATACATATACGGAAAAAAAATTCCTAATTAGAACTGACCATCAGCCATTAACATATCTAATTTCTCACAAAAACCCCTCGTCAAAGCTTACTAGAATAAGGTTAAATTTAGAAGAGTTCGATTTTACTATAGAATACATCAGAGGATAAGAAAATTTCGCAGCAGATGCTTTCTCCAGAATTGAATTTGAAAATTTCCCACTCCAATCACCCACATAACTTGATCCCCCTTTAGTCTAGAAAACAGCGGATGTTTACTGCAACCGAGACTAAACAAAAATCCTATAAACAAATGTCCCCAAAAAATCTTCCAAGCGTGAGAACGCTTAGTTAGCAAAAATCAATAAGCCAATCAAAATCCAGATCCCAGATAAAAAGCTCCCAATACTAATATCAAAAGCTTTTTAATCGAACTTTAATCGTATCTGTATGAATAATCATAAGTTAGTTCTTAAGACGCTTTGTTTCAATAAAGATCGTTTTTGAGTCTCACCAATCCAAATTTTTTTAATCAATGAAAGAATTGGATTTATAACTGGCGCAGTCGGTAGGATAAAACGTTACGGATATCAAATCTAAGGTTTCGTAATGAGCAAAACTTTTTGTGTCATTAAATAAATTGTGCGAAACTTGTGTCAAGCCACCGCTACAGATATCAAATCTAAGGTTGGCCCGTGATCAAGACTTTTTGTGCTAAAAACAAGTAAAGGAGCTGTAAGCAACTAAAGCCCGAAGCACGAAAAATTTTTTTTTTCGTTTTATCCGCAAAAGAACCTTTTGTGCAGTCAAAAGCGCGACATCGAATCTTGAAGTTCTAAATATATTCTAATTAAAGATGACACTGGAACTAAATATATTCTAATTAAAGATGACACTGGAACTATCAGTGACCCACACATTTCGACTTTTATTGAACTTTTAGCATTATTCACCATTTTCATTAAACTTTTAGAGAGACTCGTATTACTTGATTTTGCACCTTTTTACACTTAATTTTAATTTTCTGTTATACTTTGTTTTAGGTTGAGTTCACTTATAGTTTTTTCAAGTAAAGCCTCAATGTGTCTGGGCTACTTCTTTACACTTTTAAGTCTTTTTCACTTTTACTTCTTTGTGTGTGTCACCTCTCTTTCACTTTTTATTCTTTTTAAGTTGAGCCCAAATGTGTGGGTCACTTTTCTTTCAAGTTTAATTCTTTTTTAAGTTGAGCCCCCAAAATGTGTGGGACTGGGGTATTACGAATTACGAATAAACACAGTCCCGGTTATAGTTTTATATTAGTTTTATTTAATGTTAAGATAAGTATTGATTTTTAGTTAATAGTAGATATAATTATAATTAACTGTTTAAATTCTTTCGCGTTTTCGTCGTGTGTACGTCTTACACTTTCAACTTTTCGTCTTAAAAACTATATCATATAGCTCTAAAAGAAACTTTTAGTTGAAAATTGGAGTATATCCATGAAATTTAC
This sequence comes from Drosophila tropicalis, assembly GCF_018151085.1. Classification (NCBI taxonomy): domain Eukaryota; kingdom Metazoa; phylum Arthropoda; class Insecta; order Diptera; family Drosophilidae; genus Drosophila; species Drosophila tropicalis. Next base: position 839,447 of record NW_027173201.1, read on the forward strand.
TACGATGATAGATTGATATAAAAACTCAGATTCCAAAATTTGAATCTGATCGGATAAATAGAACACAAATTACAGTCAATGTAAATCGGTTCCACCGCTGCCGGCAGCGCTGCTTGCTGCCTACTACGTCATCATCAAAACAAAAGACTACATGTATACACACACATAGACGCTACATAAACAACCTCCCGACAGCGGACGCTGCGCTGCATGCCGACGCTAAAGACCATGAGAAAATCGAAAGTGAAAGAGAGGGACGGCGATCGTGACGAGTGCCAAAGCACAAGCCGCATCGTATGTTTTCACCGTTAGGACATAAGTAGGCAGAGCAAGGGTGGGTTTGAACAGAGAGCTAGAATTAGAGAAAATCACTTCGCCAGTAACCACACGAGTGTCAAGTTCAAAAGTGAAACAAGTGATATCGTTTAGGAGTCCGGATTTGGCAGATGTTGAGTCTCTTCCCATTTCCCATAGAGACAGTATCCACCCTACTAACATCATATCTGTTGTAGTTACCGAACCGTCCGGGCAAACATCCGTTCCCAAGAATATTTCCAATAAAGTAGTTAAAAGAGGAGCTAGTAAAGTGTTGGCTGCTTCAGCTGTTGCAGCTACTGCTGAATCTGACACTTCTAGATCCTTTGTTGTAGTTCCACCCGAAAACAAATTTTTATTTCGAGGCTTGATCCCAACACTAGTTCTGATAAAGTCAGAACGCTGAATCAACAGCGATCAAAACACCACCACCATTACGGATAGTCCGATCATGTCAGTAGGTTAAATATTTTGAAGTGAAAATTGAAGCATCGGCAATATTAGGCTTCAGCCAAGTTTTAGTAAAGGCAAGAATATGAAAGTCAAAAGCTAAACTATCTGCATAGAGTGTAGAGAGTTTAGACTTTAGTACCCGTAGGGACGAAGTTAGTTTTTTGACTCGCCTATTACCTTTGTTGTATCAATAAATTAAGTCGTACATAGAATGTTGTATGAATAAATTAAAAGGAGGAAAACCAGATGGAGAAATGCACTTGCAAGAAGTAATACCGTTACCATTCCGGAAAATAAATATCGATCATATGGGACCATTTCCGAAAAGCAAGAGCGGAATCATATCAGATAGAGGTACTTTATTTACATCAAAGGAATTCAAAGATTTTGATCAAAAAAAATCGCATACAACATATTAAAACAGCAGTGCACACACCACATGCCAACGGTCAAGCTGAAAGCTGTATTGCAACTGAGGCAAGCAAGATCGCATGTGGAGCCGTCCTCAGCCAAAAATATGATGGACTCCAATTACCCATATCATAAGCATATAAGTCATTTTCAAAAGATGAAATCAATAAGTCAACAATAGAGCGAGAACTTACAGCAATACATTGGGCAATTCAATATTTCAAACCATACATATACGGAAAAAAATTCCTTATTAGAACTGACCATCAGCCATTAACATATCTAATTTCTCACAAAAACCCCTCGTCAAAGCTTACTAGAATAAGGTTAAACTTAGAAGAGTTCGATTTTACTATAGAATACATCAGAGGATAAGAAAATTTCGCAGCAGATGCTTTCTCCAGAATTGAATTTGAAAATTTCCCACTCCAATCACCCACATAACTTGATCCCCCTTTAGTCTAGAAAACAGCGGATGTTTACTGCAACCGAGACTAAACAAAAATCCTATAAACAAATGTCCCCAAAAAATCTTCCAAGCGTGAGAACGCTTAGTTAGCAAAAATCAATAAGCCAATCAAAATCCAGATCCCAGATAAAAAGCTCCCAATACTAATATCAAAAGCTTTTTTAATCGAACTTTAATCGTATCTGTATGAATAATCATAAGTTAGTTCTTAAGACGCTTTGTTTCAATAAAGATCGTTTTTGAGTCTCACCAATCCAAATTTTTTTTAATCAATGAAAGAATTGGATTTATAACTGGCGCAGTCGGTAGGATAAAACGTTACGGATATCAAATCTAAGGTTTCGTAATGAGCAAAACTTTTTTGTGTCATTAAATAAATTGTGCCAAACTTGTGTCAAGCCACCGCTACAGATATCAAATCTAAGGTTGGCCCGTGATCAAGACTTTTGTGCTAAAAACAAGTAAAGGAGCTGTAAGCAACTAAAGCCCAAAGCCCGAAAATTTTTTTTTTTCGTTTTATCCGCAAAAGAACCTTTTGTGCAGTCAAAAGCGCGACATCGAATCTTGAAGTTCTAAATATATTCTAATTAAAGATGACACTGGAACTAAATATATTCTAATTAAAGATGACACTGGAACTATCAGAAACACATCTGAACCAGGCACTTACCATGCTTAGACAGTTGCCCAATTTCGATGGTAACGCTTTGACCCTGAGCACGTTCATACGGAGAGTTGACTACATTCTACAACTCTACCCGACGAGGGACATCCGTCAACATAGCTTAATGTACGGAACTATAGAGATGCAACTCACTGGAGATGCACAACGGACATCACAACTAGCGCACGCCAACAATTGGAGCGAGTTGCGGGCCGCCCTCATCAGCGAATATAAGATGCAAACGCCTTATGAAGAATTACTACGACGGCTATACCATACTTCCTTTAGAAGAAACCTTCGTAAGTTTATTGAAGATTTAGAACATAAGTCTTTTATTATAATTATGTTCTAAATCTTGTGTATAAAATGGTATTGGCGGCATCGCCTTCTAATTCTAACTTATTAAGTCTTTTATTATAATTAAGAAGTTAGAATTAGAAGGCGATGCCGCCAATACCATTTTATACACAAATGCCATGAATAACACAGTCAAAGAAGTCATTATAAAAAGATTACCAGACAAGCTATATATGACATTAGCGAAGTTTGATATTTCAACAGTGTCTAATTTGAAACAAGTAGCCCAGAGAGAGGGTCAATATGAAAACAGCTCCACAGAGAAACCCAAAACTAACAATCAAAGTAATTCAGGAAATTCGAATTACAAATCTAACCAAAACAATTCAGGTCAGAACTATTATAAGCAAAACCACCAATACAATAATTCAAATCATACCAATTCCCAAAATAACCAACAGCTTCGAGAAGAATTTCAACAAAATCTTAATCAGGGCAGACAAGAAAATCCCCTTAATTATCAGATTCAGAATCAACCTCAGAATCAAAACCCTGTGGCAAATCAACCCACTAAAAGGCAAAGAGAGAGTACCAGTGGTCAGAGTAAAATGGAATGGTCCGAAAATTTTCATCAATCAGCCTCGGATCAGATAGCTCAGACAGAACAGTTGGATCAAATAGATCAACCGAATACTTCCAATCAAATCCCTATGTCCAACTAAAAATCAATAACATTCCTTTAAAGTGCGTTATAGATACAGGCTCTTCAATAAATATTATCAACGAAAATTATTTCAATTTTCCAGAAACATCAGAAAATTTAAATGTTCAATAAATAAAAGGAATAATTGAGCTTAACAAAAGCGTATCTTTTGCACCAAGCAAACTATGCCCCAACCATCAAAAATTTTATTGCCATAAATTTTCATCAACATACGACATACTATTAGGTAGAAAATATCTCAAAGCATAAGCAAAGCATAGAAAAACTCGGAAAACCGCTGATGCTAGCAATATATCTTTAGGTGCTTTCCTCTCACAAGACCATAGACCTATTTCTTATGGTAGTAAAACACTAAACCAACATGAACTTAATTATTCAGCCATAGAAAAGGAACTACTATCTATCATACGATAGATATGGATACCATGGATTTTCCCTCAGATTTCGAATACCATTATTTAACTGTAAATTTAACCAACATACAAACCACTTACAACAACTTGGTTGAGCAGTCAGAACCATATAAGAATATTGTCCACATTCAGTATTTATTCGAAAAATTAAATCCCGAAATGAACAAAATAATAAAAAGAAATAAGCGAGGACTTATTAACATAATAGGCACAGCACATAAATATCTTTTCGGCACTTTAGACCAATACGATTTAATCAATTAATTTGTTTCCGTCCCCATAAGTATATATATGTAGGAAATGAAGTGTCAGGCAGGCATAATCATTGTAATCGTTTGGTACCGAGTGAGCGAGACAGAACGACACGCAGCGGTCATACCTATCTGGTCGACTCACTCATGGAAAAATAAAGCAGAAGCGTCGATCGAAAAGCACTCGCAATCGTACTCTCGCCTCGATCACATCGCACACCCAAATTTGTCGCTTAGGCCATTATAATAATTAATAAATATATGTATTCTTAACACAAAGAAACATTGTTAATAAATAATAAAGTTTAAATAAGGAAATCACATCCTTAAATATTGAACTAAATAACCAGGAATATTCCAATCCTACAAACTGGGGGGCTCAACCGAGATTTCTGACCCAAGACAATTAGTGAAAATCGTGTGTGTGTGTGTGTGTGTGTGAAGTTCGCAAATGAAAAAAAATTGTTAAAATTGCATGCATTAACGTGTAATATATATGAAAAATCAAGGTTGTTGGCGAACGAATTTCAAAAGACGCAATCACTACAAGTTCAAAAAACTAGTGGAAGTTGGCGTGACTGTACGAGAGGCGACGAGTGGACGGTGAGACGGTGAGCGGTCGGACGATGCAAGAAGAGCGTCACCCGTTTAGGCAAAAGTCGGCGGCACAAGTTGAGAGCAGCTCTCGAGTCACCGAGAGGAAAAGAGAAAGCAGACAGCGGACACGAAGTTGATGATAACCAGTGTTCACTGTGGAAGCAGACAGACGGAGAGAGCAGACAGCGGACACGAATTTGATGATAATTAGTGGTCACTGTGGAAGCAGACAGACGGAGAGAGCAGACAGCGGATACGAAGTTGATGATAACCAGTGTTCACTGTGGAAGCAGACAGACGGAGAGAGCAGACAGAGGGGATGAAGTTGATGATAACCAGTGTTCACTGTGGAAGCAGACAGACGGAGAGAGCAGACAGAGGGCACGAAGTTGATGATAACCAGTGGTCACTGTGGAAGCAGACAGACGGAGAGAGCAGACAGCGGACGCGAAGTTGATGATAATTAGTGGTCACTGTGGAAGCAGACAGCGGACACGAAGTTGATGAAAATTAGTGATCACTGTGTCAGCAGACAGACGGAGAGAGCAGACAGAGGGCACGAAGTTGATGATAACCAGTGTTCACTGTGGAAGCAGACAGACGGAGAGAGCAGACAGAGAGCACGAAGTTGGTGATAACTAGTGTTCACTTTGGAAACGGAAAACCAAAGGAGAACAGAAAGCGGACAACAAAAACCGTTCCAAAGGCAGACGACGCCGACAAGACCAAACGACAAGGCAGCAGACACGAAGTTGAGACAATTGGTGTGGAAGCAGACAAAGAGAGATCACGAGAACCAGTGGAAAACAGCCGAGTGAGTAGCGACAACAGAGTGAGTGGCAACAGAGAGCGAACCGAACAGTTGCTACAGAGATATTGAGTGTCTCCATAGAGCAGGACGACTATAGTTGGGTGAGCTGTTTAATTATTGTCTTGAGTGTGAGTTACTTTGCTTGCACAACGATACCAGACTGGTGGCAAAAATATTGACGAAATTGATGCGAGCTGCAGAGAGCACATTTCTAAGAATCGTCTGAATTAAACCATAACCTAACACAATTTGACCTACATTAACATAGTGTGTAAATCTGGTTAAGTCGTAACAAATTTGATTGATTGATACTTACTATATATTAATATACCAATCTTGTTAAGCAATATAACTGTAATTAAGTGAAATGGATCGAGGTGAGATTCTAACGTTGCGTATTGAGGAGTTGCGCACTAAATTGAGAGAGTTAGGGCTAGAGACTACAGGCCTTAAAGCAGAGCTGCAAACGTCTACTCGCTCACTACGATCTAATAGAAATTGAGAATTACGGGCAGGAGGCAGATTTCGCCTCGGCTAGAACAATTCGAGAAGTCCCGAACACAGATGGGCAAAGGTCATGGTTCACACTAAAAGATGTGGAGGGAAGCGTTTCAGAGTTTTGCGGTTTAGGTTCGATTAATGTTGTACAATGGATTAGGGAGCTAGAAGAATGCGCTTTAACCGTACAGTGGAGTCAGTTACAGCTTTTTGTGTATGCAAAACAATTGTTAAAGGGAGCTGCATTATCGTTTATACGTAGTAAGAGAGATATTTGTAGTTGGGAGTCCCTGAAAGTAGCTATGAAAAACGAATTTAGAGTAAAGGTTTCATCAGCAGAAGTTCATAGAAGACTGGGCAATCGACAGTTAAAGAGAGGTGAGAACTTGTATGAGTTTTTGTATTCGTTAATGGAAATCGCAAAGCCAATCGATTTGGATGACGAAAGTTTAATCAAGTATTTCGTAGAAGGTATACCAGACATGAGAGCAAATAAGGCATTATTGTATCAGGCCAGAACAGTGGATGCGTTGAAAGTTCCTACTTAAAATCCTATGATCCTAGAAAGTCGTCAAAGAAAACAACATTCGAGTCATCTGTGCACAAGCAAGGTAGAGATAATAGAGAGAAAAATTCGATAACAAAAGGTGATCGCAAATGTTTTAAGTGTGGTGATCCTTCACACATGATGAGAGACTGCAACAAGAAAACGTTTACTTGTTTTAAATGTGGCAAAACAGGCCATCGTTCGTTTGAATGTAAAGATAAAGATACCACCAAAGTTGAAAGCACCAATGTTGTAGATGATAAATTAATAAAAGCATCAGGTAAATTTACTGATTCGGGTTTGGAGTTGAAAGAAGTAACTTATAAATCGATTAAGTTCAACGGTCTAATTGATACAGGAGCAAATTTGAGTCTCATACGTAAAAGCGTATTTGTTAAACTCGGAATTAAGTCATTAACTGGATATTCGAAGACCCTTACAGGCATTGGTGGAAGTCATGTGATGACCTTTGGTAGTTTTAGCATAACTCTCAAGATAGATGGCATTGAGATGGAAGTCGAGTTTCATATCGTTCCTGATGAAGACATGGCATATGAGTCAATTTTGGGTAGACCCATATTAGATCACGTCGATTTAGTTGTTACCAAGAAAGGTACAAGTTTGTGAGCATCAACAGAAAAGAATCACTGTGTAACGCGAATAAATCTTGTGCTGAGTTGTTAAAAGAATTTGAAAGTATGTGTATGCACAGTGCAGAACAGAATAAAGTGGAAATCAAGAGTGACTTATCACATATCAGTGCAGAAATCGCTAGTGAAGTCAAGAAGTTGATTAAAAGTTACAAACCTATTAGAAATACAAACACTCCTATAGAAATGAAGATTGTACTAACAGATGAGTTGCCAGTTTATCAGCATCCAAGGCGTCTAGCAGAGTCTGATCAGAAAATCGTTGATAGTACAGTACAAGAATGGTTGGAGGAGAAGATAACAAGGCCAAGTTTTTCCGAATATGCTTCACCTGTTGTACTTGTAACAAAGAAGAATGGGAAAAAGCGTCTGTGCTGCGATTACAGAAAGCTAAATAAGAAAGTGGTCCGAGATAATTTTCCTATGCCACAGATGGACACCGTATTAGAAAAACTTCAAAGTGCGTTGGTTTACACTACTTTAGATCTAACAAACAGGTTTTTCCATGTTCCTGTTGAGGAAAAATCTCAGAAGTACACAGCATTCGTAACTCAGAATGGTCAGTATGAATTCCTGTACGTACCATTCGGAATTTCCAACTCTCCAGCAGTTTTTACCAGATTTATAATGGCAGTAATGAGAGAATCAGTGAAGAATGGAGATGCAGTGTTGTATATGGACGATATAATTATACCAAGTGTTAGCGTGAATGATGGTCTAATTAAACTTAAAAGGGTGTTGAAGATAGCTGCGGAAAATGGGTTGAGAATAAACTGGGAGAAATGTCAGATTCTTCAAAGCAAAGTAAATTTTTTGGGCTATATAGTTGAAAATGGAAGTATTTAGCCAAGTAAGGAGAAGACTGATGCCATTTCAAGATTCCCGATCCCACATGATAAGAAGTCAGTTCAACGATTTTTAGGGTTAACATCGTATTTCCGTAAATTTATCGAAGGATACGCAGTAACAGCTAAGCCCTTGACTGACATTCTGTGAAAGGACAACAAGTTGAGTTTAAAGAACTGCAAATGGTAGCGTTTGAGCAATTGAAGTTAGCATTGATCAAAGGTCCTGTTTTAAAGTTATACAATCCTAAGCTAGAGACTGAAATTCACACTGATGCCTCGAAACACGGTTTCGGAGCTGCGCTTTTACAGAAAGATTCAGAAGATGGTCTATTCCATCCGGTACAATATATGAGTCGGAAAACTAAACTTTGCGAAGAGAAGTATGATTCATATGAACTTGAGGTTTTAGCAGTTATTGGAGCATTAATAAAGTGGCGTATATATGTGTTAGGATTAAGATTTAAGATTGTCACAGATTGTAATGCGTTCACGATGACAATGAAAAAGAAAGAGGTTCCGTTGCGTGTAGCACGTTGGGCAATGTACCTACAAGATTTCGATTATCAGATCGAACATTGTTCAGGTTCAAAGATGCGGCATGTGGATGCCTTGAGCCGTTTATCTTGTTTTCTGCTAACTGACACTATAACCCATAAATTAAGGGAAGCACAGTTGTCAGATGATTGGACTAAATTGATTAGGAGCTTAGTTCAAGAGAAAGGATATGAAGATTTTTACATTGAAAACGAAATATTGTTAAAGAACCCCAATCGAGAACTTATTGTCGTTCCTTCGCAGATGGAAAAGGAAATAATACAGATTGCACACAAACAAGGACATTTTGGAGCTAAAAAGACTCAGGATATCGTAGAAAAATCGTATTATATTCCAAAATTAAAAGAGAAGGTAGTCCATGTTCTTGAGTGTTGTGTGGAATGTCTTATTGTTAATGCCAAGACCGGTAAAAAGGAAGGATATTTGATGCCAATAAGTAAAGGAGATCAACCATTGATGACATATCACATTGATCACGTTGGCCCGATGGAGGTCACAACAAAGCGTTATAATCATATACTTGTTATTGTTGATGGGTTCTCTAAGTTTGTATGGTTGTATCGGACTCGTGGGACAGGAGTCGAGGAAGTACTTAGTTCTCTTGAAAGGCAGGCCATAATTTTTGGTAACCCGATGAGAATAATTTCTGACAGGGGAGCAGCATTCACGTCCAATGCGTTTAAGGAATATTGTAACAGACAGGGTATACAGCATTTACTGATAGCAACAGGTGTACCCCGTGGCAACGGCCAAGTAGAAAGGATGCATAAGATAATAGTTTCAATGATTTCAAAGTTAAGTCAAGAGAATGAGGGAAACTGGTACAAGTATGTAGGTCGTGTGCAACAATTTGTTAATAATACTGCACCAAGAAGTACAAGAGTTACACCTTTTAAGATTTTGACAGGAATAGAGATGCGTAGTCCTGATGATCCCAAAATGAGAAAGCTGATAACCGATTCGTTAATAGAAGAATTAGACTGTGGTCGTGATGAGACTAGAGCGGAGGCTCGAAAGAATATCGATGAAATACGGCAGGAAATGAAAAGAACGTTCGACAAAAACAGGAAATGTGAAAGAAAATACAATTTAAACGAGTTAGTGGCGATTAAACGTACGCAGTATGGGACAGGGCTAAAGTTGAGAGGTAAATACTTAAGACCATATAAAGTCACAAAGGTGAATAGGCACGGTCGATACGACGTTGAGAAGGTTGGCGACGGTGAAGGACCTTGTAAGACCTCAACAGCCGATTGTAGGAAATGAAGTGTCAGGCAGGCATAATCATTGTAATCGTTTGGTACCGAGTGAGCGAGACAGAACGACACGCAGCGGCCGTACCTATCTGGTCGACTCACTCATGGAAAAATAAAGCAGAAGCGTCGATCGAAAAGCACTCGCAATCGTACGCTCGCCTCGATCACATCGCACACCCAAATTTGTCGCTAAGGCCATTATAATAATTAATAAATATATGTATACTTAACACAAAGAAACATTGTTAATAAATAATAAAGTTTAAATAAGGAAATCACATCCTTAAATAATATTGAACTAAATAACCAGGAATATTCCAATCCTACATATATTCTTGATCAGCATGGGAAGCTGAGTCGGTATAGCCATGTCCGACTGTCCGTCCGTCCGTCTGTGCAAATCAACTTCATGCCGCTATCTTAAAAGCTATCGAGATGAAACTTGGTACTTGGTACTTGAGATACTTATGTATATCCCGGAGCAGATAAAGTATGAAAATTGTCAGGATCGAACCACTATATCATATAGCTCTAAAAGAAACTTTTAGTTGAAAATTGGAGTATATCCATGAAATTTACTACGATGATAGATTGGATATAAAAACTCAGATTCCAAAATTTGAATCTGATCGGATAAATAGAACACAAATTACAGTCAATATAAATCGGTTCCACCGCTGCCGATTTTCTCATGGTCTTTATCGTCGGCATGCAGCGCTGCTTGCTGCCTACTACGTCATCATCAAAACAAAAGACTACATGCATACACACACATAGACGCAACGCTACATAAACAACCTCCCGACAGCGGACGCTGCGCTGCATGCCGACGCTAAAGACCATGAGAAAATCGAAAGTGAAATAGAGGGACGGCGATCGTGACGAGTGCCAAAGCACAAGCCGCATCGTATGTTTTCACCGTTAGGACATAAGTAGGCAGAGCAAGGGTGGGTTTGAACAGAGAGCTAGAATTAGAGAAAATCACTTCGCCAGTAACCACACGAGTGTCAAGTTCAAAAAGTGAAACAAGTGATATCGTTTAGGAGTCCGGATTTGGCAGGTGTGGAGTCTCTTCCCATTTCCCCTAGAGACAGTATCCACTAGAGAGCTGCTCGGCTTCACTCAATCCCTTTTTGTCTCTTGGGATTGGGTAACTTTCCACAGCCATAATCTTTTCTCTGGACGGTTTAATAGTCGAATTTTCAATTATGTATCCTAGAAAATTGACTCGCCTTTGTAAAAATTGACATTTTTCCCATTTAATTTTGAGTCCTGAAGTCTCGGCTAGATTTAATACTCTTTTCAGCTTATTTAATCCATCTTCCTCATCACCTGATGGTATGATAATGTCATCCATGTACAAAATAACAATCCCTTCATCGATAAGTGGCTTTAAGACTGCAAATATGTATCTCATGAATACAGCTGGCGAATTGGTTATCCCAAATGGCACGAAATTAAACTCGAACTGGCCGTTTTGAGTAACAAACGATGTAAACTTCCGTGAGCTTTCGTCTACGGGAACGTGGAAGAATCCGTTGCATAAATCGAGGGTTGTAAACACCTTTCCTTTCTGCAGTTTATGCAAAACGTCGTCAATTAATGCTGTCGGAAAATTGTCTTTTATTATTTTCTGATTCAGCTTCCTGTAATCACAGCATAATCTTTTCTTGCCATCTTTTTTTGAAACTAGCACCACAGGAGATGAATACTCGGAAAAGCTTTGACGAACGATTCCAGCCTCCATCCATTCCTTTATCTGCTGATTCACTATCACTTGATCCTGATATGGTAAACGTCTTGGCCTTTGGAATATCATCTGTTACCACAATCTTCATTTCCACTGGCGAAATAGTAGGCTTTACCGGTTTATATGACTTCAACATTTCTAATATATCTGATTTTATACCTTCGTCTAAATGGATGAGATCAATTTCCAGTGGAGCGTCTTCATCCAAGGTCATTGTCATAATTCTCTCAAACGTTGTCTGCAATTCAGAAATGTTTGTCTTAGTTTGCACTTCTCAGCTTATTGGCTTTGGTATTTCGTCTTCTTTGTGGAACACGATTCGTTTTCTTCCATAAGTAACATTCAAGTTCTCCAGAACATCATTGCCGATCACTCCTTTATACAATGTGTCTTTATCCCGAACAACATGAAAGTCTATTTCTACAGCGTTGCCATCTAACTCTGTTTTGATATTGAAAAACCCCAGTGTACGAATCTTTTTCCCTCCTACGCCAATTACCTCCTTGCATTCACGGTTTAAGTTAACCGGGTTTATTTCCTTATAAGTGCTCTCGCTAATGGTGGAAAGATCACTGCCTTGAAATCCTCCAAAGTATTCCTCGATTGCAGCTTCTCAAATCGTGGTTTTGTTTTAGACACTTGGTTGGAAGCATATTTCTCGTACATCGTTAGTTTCTCTCGTAATTCCTTCAAATCTCTCGCTTGGTAAAGAACGCTTTTATTCATTTTAGAGTCAGGGATACCCTCAATGATGTATTCGACAATGCTTTCCTCATCTAAGCTGCCTCTTTTGGCTGTACTCTTCATTAGATAAAAGTACTCAACCAGACTCTCGTTGTATTTCTTCTTTCTACTCTCTAATTGCTTGTGAACTTCTTTTGCCGACAATTTAACAGTAAACTCATCCTGTAGCGCGCTCTTAAGTCTACCCCAACTTGTTAGACCCTCTTGACTATTTACGAACAACTTAGCCGCTCCTGTCAACAGCTGTCTACCATAGATAAATTTCTGAAGATCACTCCATTGTACTGTTACAGCAGTACCCTCAAAGTCTGAAAGCCATTCTAATACATCCTTTTTGTTACTCCCATCAAACTCTGTCAACGAATCACGAATATCTTTTAATGTGAACGCCATTGTCACTTCTCTCTCAACTTCTTCAACTTCGCCTTGAATACTGGTATTAGCTTCTGAATATAAGTATTCCTCGTTCGTGTCTAAATCAAAATATGAAATTAATCTCTCTCTTAATTCAGGTTTGTTGCCTTTTACACTTAAATTCAGCTCTTTTAACTTTTCTTTTAACCCTGCGACGGTCAGTTCGGTGATCTCGTTATACAACATGTGTAAAAATATTGATTACAAAATAATTTAAATTAGTGTTTAAATTAGATGTTAGTTTATATTATTACAAATATTCTAATTCCTCTTTGTTGAATTTTTCTTTCTTACTTATTTTCCAAAACTCGTAGTTCGTCTTTTCTTATTTCTCTTTCTCTAATTTGAAAATTTTAAATCTTATTTTTCAAAATTTTAAATCTTCTTTTCTTATTTTAAAAATTGTAATTCATCTTTTCTCTTATTCAAAACTTTTAGATCAACTTTTCTTTTTTCCAAACGACTTGGGTATTTTTCGACCCGTCGACTTGGGTATACCATACACCAGGTGAAACAAATATTTCAAATTTCGAAGACCAAATGTATGTCTATTAAATTGTTTTTGTTGTGCTATCTCGCTCACACACGAGCACTCTAGCGCCGCCACTAGCCAACGGCCAATTCTGGCCTTGTGGACTGCTTTGTAAAATACGTTCATACGCATATTTTGCATGTTTATAGTCCGATTTCAATAAATTTGGTACTTTGATAGAAATAGATAAGAATAATTGGACTGCCGAACTTGATTGCGATACTCAAAAAAATACAGGAGGAAATCGGTTTTTTCTTAATTATGGAGGCGTAAGTGGGCGTGGCAAATTATGAAAATATATATACTCTGCGCGCATATTAAGCCAGTATACATACAAAACTTGGTGACTTTAGCTTTGTTTGTTTTTGATAAAATCAGTTTTGTTTAATTTGCGGGGGCGGAAGTGGGCGTGGCAAAATTTTTAAATAGCCAGTTTCTGCGCGTCTATTAAACTAGTGTGCATACCAAGTTTGATGTCTCTAGGTATTATACTTTTTAGGAAAAACAGTTTTATGTGATTCCTGGGGGCGTAAGAGGGCGTGGCAAAAAGTTTGAAGAATTAATTTCTGCGCGCCAACTAAACGGGTATACAAACTAAATTTAATGTCTCTAGCTGTTATACTTTTTAAGAAAAATAATTTTATGTGATTCCTGGAGGCGTAAGGGGGCGTGGCCGAAATTCCAATTAACTCTATATATGTACATAATACACGAGTATACATACCAAATTTGGTGGCTCTAGCTCTTATAGTCTCCGAGATCTGCGTGTTCATGCGGACGGACGGACGGATAGACGGACATGGCTAGATCGACTCGGCTGTTCATCCTGATCAAGAATATATATACTTTATAGGGTCGCAGAAGCTTCCTTCTGCCTGTTACATACATTTTGGCGACTTTAATATACCATTTCACCCTATGGGTGTTGGGTTTGATATTTCAACAGTGTCTAATTTGAAACAAGTAGCCCAGAGAGAGGGTCAATATGAAAACAGCTCCACAGAGAAACCCAAAACTAACAATCAAAGTAATTCAGGAAATTCGAGTTACAAATCAAACCAAAACAATTCAGGTCAGAACTATTATAAGCAAAACCACCAATACAATAATTCAAATCACACCAATTCCCAAAATAACCAACAGCTTCGAGAAGAATTTCAACAAAATCTTAATCAGGGCAGACAGGAAAATACCCTTAATTATCAGATTCAGAATCAACCTCAGAATCAAAACCCTGTGGCAAATCAACCCACTAAAAGGCAAAGAGAGAGTACCATTGGTCAGAGTAAAATGGAATGGTCCGAAAATTTTCATCAATCAGCCTCGGATCAGATAGCTCAGACAGAACAGTTGGATCAAATAGATCAACCGAATACTTTCAATCAAATCCTTATGTCCAACTAAAAATCAATAACATTCCTTTAAAGTGCGTTGTAGATACAGGCTCTTCAATAAATATTATCAACGAAAATTATTTCAATTTTCCAGAAACATCAGAAAATTTAAATGTTCAAACAATAAAAGGAATAATTGAGCTTAACAAAAGCGTATCTTTTGCACCAAGAAAACTATGCCCCAACCATCAAAAATTTTATTGCCATAAATTTTCATCAACATATGACATACTATTAGGTAGAAAATATCTCAAAGCATAAGCAAAGCATAGAAAAACTAGGAAAACCGCTGATGCTAGCAATATATCTTTAGGTGCTTTCCCTCTCACAAGACCATAGACCTATTTCTTATGGTAGTAAAACACTAAACCAACATGAACTTAATTATTCAGCCATAGAAAAGGAACTACTATCTATCATACGATAGATATGCATATTTTAGGCCATACCTCTTCGGTAGACATTTTGAAATCCTAAGTGATCATAAACCCCTTGTCTGGTTGGACAATATCAAAGAACCTAACATGAAATTACAGAAATGGAAAATAAAATTAACGAATTTGATTACAAAATAAAATACTTATTAGGAAAGGAGAATTATGTGGCAGCGCCCTTTCCAGAGTAAAAATAGATTAAAATCTTTTAGGTGAAGAAATAAGTAGTTCTAGAGCTACAGTACATAGTGCTCAAGAAGATAACGAAAACCTAATAGCCATTTCAGAAAAACCCCTGAATTTCTACAATCGTTAAATAGAATTCAATAAATGCAACGAAATTAAAGTCAACGTTACTCACTATTTTCACAAAACGAAGATAGAAATATCGTATGTAAAAATGACCAATCAATTTGCTAAAGAAATTAGTAAGGAATATTTATGCTCAAAAAATAACGCACTTTATATTCAAAACGACACAGATTTTCAAATACTTCAAGAAGCTTATCTTGAAATAATTATCCCAGACAGCCAAACAAAAACATTGAGAACCACTTACAAATTAAAAGACATTCCCACTTATGCAGAATTCCATGAAACTATTCTTAAAAACCATAAATCATTAGTTCATCCAGGTATCACTAAAACTCAAAACTGGTTTAAAGAAAAATACTATTATCCAGAATATCAGAAATTAATTCAAAATTTCATTAATGAATGCCATATTTGCAATCTATCAAAATCAGAAAACCGAAATACCAAATTATCTTTTGAATCCACCTCAGAGATATTTAACGCTAGAGAAAAATACGTGATGGATTTCTATTTAATCGACAATTAACAATTTTTATCTTGTATAGATATTTATTCAAAGTACGCGAACTTTAGTCGAAGTCAAAAGTCGAGATTTGCTTGAAACAAAAAGGGCAATCACAAAAATCTTTAACGATATGGGTAAACCCTTAGAAATCAAAGCAGATAAGGACTCAGCTTTCATTTGCATAGCTCTTCAAAATTGGCTACAATCAGAAAACGTTAATATAAGTATAATATCGAGCAAAAATGGTGTTTCAGACGTGGAAAGATTCCACAGGACTGTAAACGAAAAGCTAAGAGTTATTAATGCAGAATCTAGTATAGAAGACAAACAAACTAAATTTGAAACTATCTTTTACACATATAACCATAAAACTAAACATCTAACGACAAACAGAACACCAGCAGATATCTTTATTTACGCAGGCACACCTCTTTATAATACACAAGCTAACAAAGCAAAACAAATTGATAAATTAAATGAAAATAGGAACGACTTTGAAATAAATACACAGTATAAACAAGCCCCTTTACTTAGATCGAAAACGACAACACCCTTTAAGAAAACAGGTGAAATTACCCAAGTTGACGACAAACATTATATTGAAACAAACCGAGGTAGACAAACAACACACTACAAATCGAAATTCAAAAAGAAAAAGAAAACTCAAAGTTAATATACTAATTAATTTCAGAGATACCAACATTACTATTTCTACTCTTATCAATGGTACACTCGACGCATAATCAAAGCATTGAAATTAATCCCATAAAGGCACCTAATGGATATCTTGTATTCAAAACAGGAACCATGGATTTACCCTTACCATTATTTAACTGTAAATTTAACCAACATACAAACCACTTACAACAACTTGGTTGAGCAGTCAGAACCATATAAGAATATAGTCCACATTCAGTATTAAGTCGAAAAATTAAATCGCGAAATGAACAGCATAAAAATAATAAAAAGAAATAAGCGAGGACTTATTAACATAATATGCACAGCACATAAATATCTTTTCGGCACCTTAGACCAATACGATAAAGAAGAAAACGCGAAATAATTTAAACAATTAATTATAATTATATCTACTATTAACTAAAAATCAATACTTATCTTAACATTAAATAAAACTAATATAAAACTATAACCGGGACTGTGTTTATTCGTAATACAATACCCCAGTCCCACACATTTTGGGGGGCTCAACCTAAAAAGAATTAAACTTGAAAGAAAAGTGACCCACACATTTGGGCTCAACTTAAAAAAGAATAAAAAGTGAAAGAGAGGTGACACACACAAAGAAGTAAAAGTGAAAAAAATTTAAGTGTAAAGAAGTAGCCCAGACACATTGAGGCTTTAAAGTAGCAACAAGATCAGAATCAAAAAAATGAACACATAAGGAAAACAAAAGAAATACCAAATCTTAAAGAAAACAAAAAATACGCGCAAAATAAATGCAAACCGGAGGGCCGGGGAAAGGAGCCATTGAACTCTCAATGAGTACATCAGGTCATATATATCCATTAAAAAGGACCGTGCATGGTTATTCACCTTTTGAACTAGTCTTTTGCGAAACATCCTAAAACTGTCCCTTTTTCATCTGACACTGTATGTCCCATTTACAACATTGAGGACTTCAATAAAGAAATAAAATTTTAACTACAAATTAGAGCAAAACTGCGAAATTTAAAGCATTACAAAAAGAAACATATGATAAAAATACAAAAAAAGTATCACTAACTGAAGGACAAGAATTTTAAAATGAGACAGGACATAAATTAATACAAATACACAGGCAAATATAATTTACAGAGCATGGGTCCTAATAATAACATATTAATAACTGATAGTAAAAACAAAAAGCAAGCAGTACATTAAGATAGAATAAAATTACTATATCTTAATAGAATATAAGAAAACTATAAAAATACAGATACAAATACATATAAAATACAGAGCATAAGTAGAACGGAATAACATAATTTTATATTTGAATAGCAGAAACGTTGTTGCTGATTGCCAAATGGCGATAACCACAACATTCTGCCAAAGATCGCACACAAATGGCTGCCGTAACTCAAGCTAATTGTAGCTCGCAACCAGGCCATCTGGAACCTTAAATCCTTGTGGACGAAAAAACGATGCCAAGATATACCCTTGCAATTTTTTGTTAATTTTTTTTATACCCTTGCAGAGGGTATTATTATAGAATTTGTCAAATGTTTGTAACGCACAGAAGGAGACGTTTCCGTCCCCATAAAGTATATATATGTAGGAAATGAAGTGTCAGGCAGGCATAATCATTGTAATCGTTTGGTACCGAGTGAGCGAGACAGAACGACACGCAGCGGCCGTACCTATCTGGTCGACTCACTCATGGAAAAATAAAGCAGAAGCGTCGATCGAAAAGCACTCGCAATCGTACTCTCGCCTCGATCACGTCGCACACTCAAATTTGTCGCTAAGGCCATTATAATAATTAATAAATATATGTATTCTTAACACAAAGAAACATTGTTAATAAATAATAAAGTTTAAATAAGGAAATCACATCCTTAAATAATATTGAACTAAATAACAATACAATACAAATAGAAACTGGGGGCTCAACCGAGATTTCTGGCCCAAGACAATTAGTGAAAATCGTGTGTGTAAAGTTCGCAAATGAACAAAAAATTGTTAAAATTGCATGCATTAACGTGTAATATATATGCAAAGTCAAGGTTGTTGGCGAACGAATTTCAAAAGACGCAACCACTACAAGTTCAAAAAACTAGTGGAAGTTGGCGTGACTGTACGAGAGGCGACGAGTGGACGGTGAGACGGTGAGCGGTCGGACGATGCAAGAAGAGCGTCACCCAGAATTTTGGCGCCGTTTAGGCAAAAGTCGGCGGCACAAGTTGAGAGCAGCTCGAGAAGGGTGGTGACTCGAGAGGAAGAGAAAGCAGACAGCGGACACGAAGTTGATGATAACCAGTGTTCACTGTGGAAGCAGACAGACGGAGAGAGCAGACAGCGAATACGAAGTTGATGATAATTAGTGGTCACTGTGGAAGCAGACAGACGGAGAGAGAAGACAGCGGACACGAAGTTGATGATAACCAGTGTTCACTGTGGAAGCAGACAGACGGAGAGAGCAAACAGATGGCATGAAGTTGATGATAACCAGTGTTCACTGTGGAAGCAGACAGACGGAGAGAGCAGACAGCGGACGCGAAGTTGATGATAATTAGTGGTCACTGTGGAAGCAGACAGCGGACACGAAGTTGATGAAAATTAGTGGTCACTGTGTCAGCAGACAGACGGAGAGAGAAGACAGCGGACACGAAGTTGATGATAACCAGTGTTCACTGTGGAAGCAGACAGACGGAGAGAGCAAACAGATGGCATGAAGTTGATGATAACCAGTGTTCACTGTGGAAGCAGACAGACGGAGAGAGCAGACAGACGGAGAGAGAAGACAGCGGACACGAAGTTGATGATAACCAGTGTTCACTGTGGAAGCAGACAGACGGAGAGAGCAAACAGATGGCATGAAGTTGATGATAACCAGTGTTCACTGTGGAAGCAGACAGACGGAGAGAGCAGACAGAGGGCACGAAGTTGATGATAACCAGTGTTCACTGTGGAAGCAGACAGACGGAGAGAGCAGACAGAGAGCACGAAGTTGGTGATAACTAGTGTTCACTTTGGAAACGGAAAACCAAAGGAGAACAGAAAGCGGACAACAAAACCGTTCCAAAGGCAGACGACGCCGACAAGACCAAACGAGAAGGCAGCAGACACGAAGTTGAGACAATTGGTGTGGAAGCAGACAAAGAGAGCACGAGAACCAGTGGAAAACAGCCGAGTGAGTAGCGACAACAGAGTGAGTGGCAACAGAGAGCGAACCGAACAGTTGCTACAGAGATATTGAGTGTCTCCATAGAGCAGGACGACTATAGTTGGGTGAGCTGTTTAATTATTTTCTTGAGTGTGAGTTACTTTGCTTGCACAACGATACCAGACTGGTGGCAAAAATATTGACGAAATTGATGCGAGCTGCAGAGAGCACATTTCTAAGAATCGTCTGAATTAAACCAAAACCTAACACAATTTGACCTACATTAACATAGTGTGTAAATCTGGTTAAGTCGTAACAAATTTGATTGATTGATACTAACTATATATTAATATACCAATCTTGTTAAGCAATATAACTGTAATTAAGTGAAATGGATCGAGGTGGGATTCTAACGTTGCGTATTGAGGAGTTGCGCACTAAATTGAGACTACAGGCCTTAAAGCAGAGCTGCAAACGCGTCTACTCGCTCACTACGATCTAAAAGAAATTGAGAATGACGGGCAGGAGGCAGATTTCGCCTCGGCTAGAACAATTCGAGAAGTCCCGAACACAGATGGGCAAAGGTCATGGTTCACACTAAAAGATGTGGAGGGAAGCGTTTCAGAGTTTTGCGGTTTAGGTTCGATTAATGTTGTAAAATGGATTAGGGAGCTAGAAGAATGCGCTTTAACCGTACAGTGGAGTCAGTTACAGCTTTTTGTGTATGCAAAACAATTGTTAAAGGGAGCTGCATTATCGTTTATACGTAGTAAGAGAGATATTTGTAGTTGGGAGTCCCTGAAAGTAGCTTTGAAAAACGAATTTAGAGTAAAGGCTTTATCAGCAGAAGTTCATAGAAGACTGGGCAATCGACAGTTAAAGAGAGGTGAGAACTTGTATGAGTTTTTGTATTCGTTAATGGAAATCGCAAAGCCAATCGATTTGAATGACGATAGTTTAATCGAGTATTTCGTAGAAGGTATACCAGACATGAGAGCAAATAAGGCATTATTGTATCAGGCCAGAACAGTGGATGCGTTGAAAGTTCAAATAGAGACCTACTTAAAATCCTATGATCCTAGAAAGTCGTCAAAGAAAACAACATTCGAGTCATCTGTGCACAAGCAAGGTAGAGATAATAGAGAGAAAAATTCGATAACAAAAGGTGATCGCAAATGTTTTAAGTGTGGTGATCCTTCACACATGATGAGAGACTGCAACAAGAAAACGTTTACTTGTTTTAAATGTGGCAAAACAGGCCATCGTTCGTTTGAATGTAAAGATAAAGATACCACCAAAGTTGAAAGCACCAATGTTGTAGATGATAAATTAATAAAAGCATCAGGTAAATTTACTTATTCGGGTTTGGAGTTGAAAGAAGTAACTTATAAATCGATTAAGTTCAACGGTCTAATTGATACAGGAGCAAATTTGAGTCTCATACGTAAAAGCGTATTTGTTAAACTCGGAATTAAGTCATTAACTGGATATTCGAAGACCCTTAAAGGCATTGGTGGAAGTCATGTGATGACCTTTGGTAGTTTTAGCATAACTGTCAAGATAGATGGCATTGAGATGGAAGTCGAGTTTCATATCGTTCCTGATGAAGACATGGCATATGAGTCAATTTTGGGTAGACCCATATTAGATCACGTCGATTTAGTTGTTACCAAGAAAGGTACAAAGTTTGTGAGCATCAACAGAAAAGAATCACTGTGTAACGCGAATAAATCTTGTGCTGAGTTGTTTAAGGAATTTGAAAGTATGTGTATGCACAGTGCAGCACAGAATAAAGTGGAAATCAAGAGTGACTTGTCACATATCAGTGCAGAAATCGATAGTGAAGTCAAGAAGTTGATTAAAAGTTACAAACCTATTAGAAATACAAACACTCCTATAGAAATGAAGATTGTACTAACAGATGAGTTGCCAGTTTATCAGCATCCAAGGCGTCTAGCAGAGTCTGATCAGAAAATTGTTGATAGTACAGTACAAGAATGGTTGGAGGAGAAGATAATAAGGCCAAGTTTTTCCGAATATGCTTCACCTGTTGTACTTGTAACAAAGAAGAATGGGAAAAAGCGTCTGTGCTGCGATTACAGAAAGCTAAATAAGAAAGTGGTCCGAGATAATTTTCCTATGCCACAGATGGACATCGTATTAGAAAAACTTTAAAGTGCGTTGGTTTACACTACTTTAGATCTAACAAACAGGTTTTTCCATGTTCCTGTTGAGGAAAAATCTCAGAAGTACACAGCATTCGTAACTCAGAATGGTCAGTATGAATTCCTGTACGTACCATTCGGAATTTCCAACTCTCCAGCAGTTTTTACCAGATTTATAATGGCAGTAATGAGAGAATCAGTGAAAAATGGAGATGCAGTGGTGTATATGGACGATATAATTATACCAAGTGTTAGCGTGAATGATGGTCTAATTAAACTTAAAAGGGTGTTGAAGATAGCTGCGGAAAATGGGTTGAGAATAAACTGGGAGAAATGTCAGATACTTCAAAGCAAAGTAAATTTTTTGGGCTATATAGTTGAAAATGGAAGTATTTAGCCAAGTAAGGAGAAGACTGATGCCATTTCAAGATTCCCGATCCCACATGATAAGAAGTCAGTTCAACGATTTTTAGGGTTAACATCGTATTTCCGTAAATTTATCGAAGGATACGCAGTAACAGCTAAGCCCTTGACTGAAAGGACAACAAGTTTGAGTTTAAAGAACTGCAAATGGTAGCGTTTGAGCAATTGAAGTTAGCATTGATCAAAGGTCCTGTTTTTAAGTTATACAATCCTAAGCTAGAGACTGAAATTCACACTGATGCCTCGAAACACGGATTCGGAGCTGCGCTTTTACAGAAAGATTCAGAAGATGGTCTATTCCATCCGGTACAATATATGAGTCGGAAAACTAAACTTTGCGAAGAGAAGTATGATTCATATGAACTTGAGGTTTTAGCAGTTATTGGAGCATTAATAAAGTGGCGTATATATGTGTTAGGATTGAGATTTAAGATTGTCACAGATTGTAATGCGTTCACGATGACAATGAAAAAGAAAGAGGTTCCGTTGCGTGTAGCACGTTGGGCAATGTACCTACAAGATTTCGATTATCAGATCGAACAACGTTCAGGTTCAAAGATGCGGCATGTGGATGCCTTGAGCCGTTTATCTTGTTTTCTGCTAACTGACACTATAACCCATAAATTAAGGGAAGCACAGTTGTCAGATGATTGGACTAAATTGATTAGGAGCTTAGTTCAAGAGAAAGGATATGAAGATTTTTACATTGAAAACGAAATATTGTTAAAGGACCCCAATCGAGAACTTATTGTCGTTCCTTCGCAGATGGAAAAGGAAATAATACAGATTGCACACAAACAAGGACATTTTGGAGCTAAAAAGACTCAGGATATCGTAGAAAAATCGTATTATATTTTTTAAAATTAAAGGAGAAGGTAGTCCGTGTTCTTGAGTGTTGTGTGGAATGTCTTATTGTTAATGCCAAGACCGGTAAAAAGGAAGGATATTTGATGCCAATAAGTAAAGGAGATCAACCATTGATGACATATCACATTGATCACGTTGGCCCGATGGAGGTCACAACAAAGCGTTATAATCATATACTTGTTATTGTTGATGGGTTCTCTAAGTTTGTATGGTTGTATCGGACTCGTGGGACAGGAGTCGAGGAAGTACTTAGTTCTCTTGAAAGGCAGGCCATAATTTTTGGTAACCCGATGAGAATAATTTCTGACAGGGGAGCAGCATTCACGTCCAATGCGTTTAAGGAATATTGTAACAGACAGGATATACAGCATTTACTGATAGCAACAGGTGTACCCCGTGGCAACGGCCAAGTAGAAAGGATGCATAAGATAATAGTTTCAATGATTTCAAAGTTAAGTCAAGAGAATGAGGGAAACTGGTACAAGTATGTAGGTCGTGTGCAACAATTTGTTAATAATACTGCACCAAGAAGTACAAGAGTTACGCCTTTTAAGATTTTGACAGGAATAGAGATGCGTAGTCCTGATGATCCCAAAATGAGAAAGCTGATAACCGATTCGTTAATAGAAGAATTAGACTGTGGTCGTGATGAGACTAGAGCGGAGGCTCGAAAGAATATCGATGAAATACGGTAGGAAATGAAAAGAACGTTCGACAAAAACAGGAAATGTGAAAGAAAATACAATTTAAACGAGTTAGTGGCGATTAAACGTACGCAGTATGGGACAGGGCTAAAGTTGAGAGGTAAATACTTAAGACCATATAAAGTCACGAAGGTGAATAGGCACGGTCGATACGACGTTGAGAAGGTTGGCGACGGTGAAGGACCTTGTAAGACCTCAACAGCCGATTGTAGGAAATGAAGTGTCAGGCAGGCATAATCATTGTAATCGTTTGGTACCGAGTGAGCGAAACAGAACGACACGCAGCGGCCGTACCTATCTGGTCGACTCACTCATGGAAAAATAAAGCAGAAGCGTCGATCGAAAAGCACTCGCAATCGTACGCTCGCCTCGATCACATCGCACACCCAAATTTGTCGCTAAGGCCATTATAATAATTAATAAATATATGTATTCTTAACACAAAGAAACATTGTTAATAAATAATAAAGTTTAAATAAGGAAATCACATCCTTAAATAATATTGAACTAAATAACCAGGAATATTCCAATCCTACATATATTCTTGATCAGCATGGGAAGCTGAGTCGGTATGGCCATGTCCGTCTGTCCGTCCGTTCGTCTGTGCAAATCAACTTCATGCCGCTATCTTAAAAGCTATCGAGATGAAACTTGGTACTTGGTACTTGAGATACTTATGTATATCCCGGAGCAGATAAAGTATGAAAATTGTCAGGATCGAACCACTACATCATATAGCTCTAAAAGAAACTTTTGGTTGAAAATTGGAGTATATCCATGAAATTTACTACGATGATAGATTGGATATAAAAAGTCAGATTCCAAAATTTGAATCTGATCGGATAAATAGAACACAAATTACAGTCAATATAAATCGGTTCCACCGCTGCCGATTTTCTCATGGTCTTTAGCGTCGGCATGCAGCGCTGCTTGCTGCCTACTACGTCATCATCAAAACAAAAGACTACATGCATACACACACATAGACGCAACGCTACATAAACAACCTCCCGACAGCGGACGCTGCGCTGCATGCCGACGCTAAAGACCATGAGAAAATCGAAAGTGAAATAGAGGGACGGCGATCGTGACGAGTGCCAAAGCACAAGCCGCATCGTATGTTTTCACCGTTAGGACATAAGTAGGCAGAGCAAGGGTGGGTTTGAACAGAGAGCTAGAATTAGAGAAAATCACTTCGCCAGTAACCACACGAGTGTCAAGTTCAAAAGTGAAACAAGTGATATCGTTTAGGAGTCCGGATTTGGCAGGTGTGGAGTCTCTTCCCATTTCCCCTAGAGACAGTATCCACTAGAGAGCTGCTCGGCTTCACTCAATACATATAAAGAAATGAATGGACTCGAATTGAATTGAATTGAGTGAGTGCTTGCTAACACTAGAGTGAATGTGTGTGAGTGTGAATGTATAACTCACAGCATCCAACTAAAAAAGTTCGAATGAATGAATTATAAAACCGAATGAAAAATTTGACACAATTCGAATTCGAATTCATTCGAGTTATAGCTTACAAATTTTGTACAGTCATTCCGTTTGTGTCGCTGAAAATAAATGGAAGTGGAAACAGAAACCCCAGGCAACTCTGTATGTAATTTTCAGTGTTTTTTGTCTTTTGTTGTGTTGATTATTGTATTGTAGTAATATGGTTAATAAATTATTTTCTTTGTGCTTAGATAAACATCTCTGTAACTGTGACCTGTCCATAAATGTTACCTATATAAATTTTTTCAGATTTAATTTAGTTTTATTGAAATATATAGGTTGTGAAAAGCGCAGAGAAAAATGCAGATGAAATAAAGAAGAAGCTTGATAGTGGCATGTATAATCTAATTGAGAAGAAGGGGCGCAGCGAAGTTTAGAAATTTTTTTCCAAAATAATCAATGCTGATGGAGAGGAGCTGCCTGAGTTACTAGCCTGTAATATGTGTTTTTCGGTGTTTAAGTTTACAGGAAGCACGTCTAACATGGTAAAACACAGGTGTTATTTGGTTAACTCCAGCAAATCGATGAAAACTATGCCTGTGGAAGTTAATGCAGCAACGAAAAAGGAAGGCATACTTATTATGACTGAATGGGTTGTAAAGAACTGTCGTCCTTTAAAAATTTTTGATGACTCCGGCTTTAAAAAGGTGGCGCAGTTTTTAATAAACGTTGGGTCGTCCTTTGGATCCAACGTGGACTTGGAAAAATTGTTACCGCATCCAACCACTGTTTCCCGAAACATAGCAGCTATCTACGAGGCACATTTTGGCCCAATAAAAGGTGAAATCGAAAAATATAAGGCCTCCGGATACGCTCTCACAAGTGACATATGGACCGACAATTACTTAAAAGCATCGTATTTGTCATGCACTATCCATTACATAAAAGATGGAATCCTTGTTGATCGACTCATGGCTATGAAGTCAATGAAGATGTCCTGTACAGGTATGTATATATCTCATAACCATAAGTCATATAGTTGAATTCAAATGAATTTTTTTTAATTATTAGGTTTAAATATTCGGTCTAAAATTCAAGAGATACTGCATAGCTTCGGATGTGATCTAGAAATCGACAATCCAGTTATAGTAACCGATCGTGGGTCAAACATGATAAGATCCTTTGAAGACTTTGAGAAAATACATTGTGTAAACCATCTTCTCAACAACGCTGTGGAAAAGGCTATTGCTGCTGTTCCTGAGATGGGTCACATCGTGTCTACTTGTACCAAGATTGTGAAATATTTCAAAAAGTCTGGAATAAACTCCTCGTTAGGATTTTCCTTAAAAAGTTTTTGCCCAACTCGTTGGAATACAGTGTATTACCTTTTAAAGTCAGTTGAGACTAATTGGATTGAGGTAACAACGATTTTAAAAGACAGAAATCAGACAGGTAGAGTTGAAGGCATCAACATAAACCATTTATGTTCCATAGTCCAAGTGCTGGAAGCTTTTGAACAAACTTCAAAAAAACTTTAAGCAAGCAATAGTCCAACCATTCACCTCATTGTCCCAAATATTAACAAATTGAAGAAAACTTGTCAGTCCGATTGTTCCGATATTCACCTCATTCAGTCATCATTCAGTTTATCTAAGTACCATTACCTAGCCTTGTTTCTTTTTCCACCCGCTAACAAACTAATTAAATTTTCATCCACTGAAAAAGAGACTGTTATTAAAGACTGCAAAACAATTATGCAAAATTTTATTCAAGACAGTAATTCCAGCACAACTGAAACACCTATGGACGAATTTGCTGATTTCGTAGAAGTCCAACAAGTTGAAATCGCAGACCAAGTTGAACAGGAAATAACGTCATATGCAAATATAAATGTTTCATATACGCTAGATTTTGATCCATTAGCTTGGTGGAATTTGCATGCAAATTTTTTTCCTCTGCTTTATAAGACAAGTTGCAAAATATTCTGTATTCCAGCGAGCAGCGCAGCTTCGGAACGAACATTTTCCAACGCTAGAAATTTGATTTCAGAAAAGCGTTGTCTTATTTCTAGTAACTCAGAAAATATAAATAAAATTATGTTCTTGCATTTTAATATAAAATAGCAATAAATGTAAAAAAATATATGAAAAAAAAAAATGAGTTTACATTTCATTGGTTTTTGTCTCTTTCTCTCATTCTTTTCTATTATACAAATAAATGAAATGAAAAACTACTTGGCAACTCGAATCCATTCGAAACCAACTCACTTTTCTTTACCTGTCACAATTCATTCAATTCTCTTTTGTGTTTTAGCTTTGTGTGTGTGAGTCCTGTGCTAGAGCACTTACTCACTCATACTTTTTCGGCCTCGCACTCGAACTCACTCAACTCATTTTGAGCATTGTCAATTCGAATAAGGTTTTTTGACTACTCATGCAGCTCTCTAGTATCCACCCTACTAACATCATATCTGTTGTAGTTTCCGAACCGTCCGGGCAAACATCCGTTCCCAAGAATATTTCCAATAAAGTAGTTACAAGAGGAGCTAGTAAAGTGTTGGCTGCTTCAGCTGTTGCAGCTACTACTGAACCTGACACTTCTAGATCCTTTGTTGTAGTTCCACCCGAAAACAAATTTTTATTTCGAGGCTTGATCCCAACACTAGTTCTGATAAAGTCAGAACGCTGAATCAACAGCGATCAAAACACCACCACCATTACGGATAGTCCGATCATGTCAGTAGGTTAAATATTTTGAAGTGAAAATTGAAGCATCGGCAATATCAGGCTTCAGCCAAGTTTTAGTAAAGGCAATAATATGAAAGTCAAATGGTAAACTATCTACATAGAGTGTAGAGAGTTTAGACTTCAGTACCCGTAGGGACGAAGTTAGTTTTTTGACTCGCCTATTACCTTTGTTGTATCAATAAATAAAGTCGTACATAGAATGTTGTATGAATAAATTAAAAGGAGGAAAACCAGATGGAGAAATGCACTTGCAAGACGTAATACCGTTACCATTCCGGAAAATAAATATCGATCATATGGGACCATTTCCGAAAAGCAAAAGCGGAATCATATCAGATAGTGGTACTTCATTTACATCAAAGTGTGGGCGGTAGATGAATTAACCAATGCCAGAATGTTTAGGAGATTCGGGTTTTAGTTTCTTTAGATTAATAATAGTTTATTTTATTTCTTAAGCGTTCTTATTATTATTTATTTTGGTTATTATTTATTAGTTATAATTAATGTTCTCTCGATATTTGTCTTACACTCCTCAACGCTCAGCAACGACTGACTCACACGTCAGACCCTCTAAACTTTCCTCTCTCTCGGAGAGTCAATTAAAATACTGGGATCGAAGAGTAGCAAGAGAGCAAGTGTGACCGTCTCTCCTGCTACAACTCGGTCGTCCTGACCGTAAGATCTTCTGATCCTTACATAATTAACGTTACAATAAGTTGAAATCTTATAACTACAAATTAGTTAAGGTACATTACATAAAAGTTTATTACAGTTTTCATTATTATCATTTGCTTAATTCATAACTTTTAGTCACTTTTTCTTTTACCTATCCAATGTTTTATATTGTGGCTACTCCAAACACCTTGATAAGGGTTACGACTTAGCTGAAAACCTTCCACGTCCTTAATTAAAAATCGGTCATTTTTGAGAACCTTGTCTATCACATAGGGCCCTTTGTGTTTTGGAATGAGCTTTTTCGACGCTCCTATAGTTGAATCGAAATTCTTCACCATAATATAATCCCCTGCCTTATATCTTGTGGGTGCTACCCTTTTGCTAT
Organism: Drosophila tropicalis; assembly: GCF_018151085.1. Taxonomy (NCBI): domain Eukaryota; kingdom Metazoa; phylum Arthropoda; class Insecta; order Diptera; family Drosophilidae; genus Drosophila; species Drosophila tropicalis. The sequence goes on from NW_027173201.1 coordinate 868,523, forward strand.
TATACTGCTGTTCATTGTACTTCTGACTTTGCTTCTGATGTATTTCCCCATCCTTTCTAATTGTATCCAAATTTTTTTGATCATTCACTATTCCTAAGTGTTCTAGTCCTTCTCTTAACTCATCTGCGACTTTGCCTTTTTTGCTCTACTCCAAAGAGCATTTTGCTCGGCAACTGCTTAATGCTCCTATGAAGTGTGTTATTTAAACAATGTTCAACATTCTCAACTATCAAATCCCAATATATACCCTTCTCTGGTTCCGATAATTTAGCAAGCATAGGTCCCAGTGTACGATTTACCCTCTCAATTTGGCCATTAGCTTGAGGGGAACCTGTGGCAATCTTAATGTGCTTAAAGTTATTCTGAGTTACAAACATCTCGAACTCTGATGACGTGAAACTGCTTCCTCTATCCGATACAATGGCAAAGGGTCGACTGTAGGCCCTAAAATAGTCTTTAAGAGCTAGCACCGCTTCTTTAGAATTCGTCGTCTTAGTTGGATATAGTCTGACGAATTTAGTAAAACCATCAATAATAACAAACAAGTGCTTTTTGCTTCTGCCTGATGCTATAGGACCACAATGATCAATGTGAATTAGCTCAAAGGGCCGATTCCCTTTAGGAATACTGTGCAACATTCCTTCCTCTTTTCCAGACTTTGGAGAATACGCAACACATTTTAAGCAATTGCTAATGTGTTTCACAACTTTCTCCTTTATGTTAGGAAACCAATACGCTTTCGAAATGGCATCCATTACTTTACTCTGCCGATATGACCTAGTTCGTTATGATACTTGAAAAGGATTGATTCTTCCATTTCACTCGGTACACAAAACAACAACCTCCCGTCATTGGTTTTCCTGTAAACTATTCCGTTTCTCATTTCAAATAACTTATCCTCAGAAAATTCCAACTTTCTTTTTATTTTCTGCAACTTCTCGTCCCTGTTCTGGCATATAACAAGATTGTCTTCAAAACTATTTGTATCTACAACAAGTATGTTCGTACATCTACTAAGCGCATCTACATGTTGCATCTGTTTGCCTGCCCTGTGCACTACTTCATAATCATAATTCTGTAGCTCAAGAGCCCATCTCGCAATTCTTGGGTTTAATTCAATTCGATTGAGAGTGAGAGTCAGTGAATTACAATCTGTAAATACTTTAAAATATCTTCCCTGTAAATACACTCTGAACCTGCGGACTGCATATACTATTGCCAAGGTCTCTAATTCGAAACTGTGGTACTTTGATTCTACATCAGACGTCCGTTTTGAGTAATAAAAAACAGGGTGCAGTTTTTTGTCTTCTTTCCTTTGCATTAACATTGCCCCAAAGCCTAACGCGCTCGCATCACAATGCAACTCTACTTCGTCCTTGCGGTTATATATTGCCAACACCGGCAATTCTACTAATTTATCTTTGAGCAACGAAAAACAATCTAGCTCTTCCTTTCCAAATTTAAACACCCTATCTTTTTTCAATAGGTCATAGAGTGGTTTTGCAATTAACGAAAAATTTCTAATAAAACGACGAAAATAAGAAGCCAATCCCAAGAAACTTACTGTGTGAACATTTGTTGGTATGGGAAAGTTCTTAACCGCCTCTAGGCCCTTGTCATCGGCTCTAATTCCCTCTTCCGATATGATAAATCCCAAGTATCTAATGCTGGACTGAAAGAACTCACACTTATCTATACGCAATTCCAGCTTGTTTCTGATTATCCTTCTAAAAACTTCTTTCAGTATATCCAGGTGCTCTTCGGCAGTTCTAATGGCCACCATGATATCGTCTTGATACACTATTACTTTATTATCTCTAATCATATCTGTAAAAATTTTGTTAACAAATCTTTGAGACACTGATGACGAGTTTTTCAGACCCATTGGCATCCTGAGGAACTCAAACTGGCCTAACGGAGTGACGAAAGATGTATATTTAACTGAGTTTTCCTCCATGAACACGTGAAAATAGCCATCCTTTAGATCCAATTTAGAAAAAAATCGTTTGTCGCCAAGCTTGTCTAACAAATCGTCTATCAGAGGTATAGGGTAGTTATCTTTAACCAAAACTTTGTTTAATCTTCTAAAGTCAATGCACAACCTTAGCTCGCCAGCTTTCTTAGGCACTAACACAATGGGTGATGCATACTCCGACTCACTTGGGCGAATGATCTTTTTCTCCAAGTACCCGTCTAACATCGCCTGCAATTTCCCTTTCTCAGAATATGACAATCTCCCTAGGCGCACAACTGAATGCCTTCGACCCTTCCACGTTGAGCTTCATTTCACATTTCACATCAGGCAATTCAGGCCTTTGTGCTACCAAATATGATCTCTCAAACAATTGCTCAAACTTTTTCCGGATTTTAAAATCTAATCTTTCACCTATTTTGCAATCAACTCCAGTGTTAAAACACTCGATATTCAATAATTCAAATTCTACTTCGCTTAGAGATTGGACATCAGCAGTTTCTTTTCTTTCTTCACATTTTCTATCCGATCTAAATTTTTCACTGACCAACTCAATAACAGCTTCATTCCTACTTTTCGTAACCATTTTGCTACTATCTCCATTCTCTGTTTTACTAACAATCTTGCTATCAATTTCATTCACCATTTCGCTAACAATCTCGCTATCACCCCCCTTAACTATTTCGCTAACAATTTCCTCGTCTTCCCCTTCGGGGTTACATTCTTTCGTGACTATTCTATTCTTACAATTTTTTGTTTTAACTATTTCATCAACTGTTCTCCCAACATTTACATTTCTAGCTATTTGCAAATCTGTATGGCATGTCTGCAATGACAAGGACTCAAACTCCGACCGCTCTCCAAGTTCATTTTCGCCTTCTCTCATTTCAAGTGTAACCATTTTCAAGGCATTTAAGTCTAACTTAATATTACAAGCTTTCATAAAATCTATTCCCAAAATTACTTCATGGCTCATAGACTAATGAGTAGTTATTATATCGATAATGATCGACTACTATTAAATGAAAGAATACTTTTATTGAATTTTTGAATACAAAACACTTGACTTTTCCATATGACAAAAGTGGACTCTTATTTAATCCATAATATTTATGATTAAGTGAAATTAAATGTATATTTTCTGGTAAACATGAGATTTTAATAAGTTGTAACGATCCTTTCTCGTCCTTCGGGATATTTATAATATCTCGTGGGCTAGGTTCGGCACAACAAAATTTATTTTGTGCCCCGGTGAAATCAGAACAGCTTTGTTTATTGATTTGGGTTTTATAATACGTTTATTTGCGATCGTTTTATGGGCTTGATTGGTTATGACGAGTTTCTCTGCGGTAGGTCTGGGCTTGGACAGCGTTGTCGAATCACTTCGCAATCCCTCGTCGTCCCTTCTTGCCTTCCTTTTGCTCCTGCAACCGTTGCGGGTCGTTGTCTCGGCCTGTATCCTGCGCTTGGTTGGTGCTCCACACCTCTGCACCCCTTTCGCTATTGTTTGTTGAGATGGCTTTCGCTTTTAGGTTCTGGGATACATCCCGTAGCGACTATCACGAAGCAGGATGTTCCTCAGTAATTGGTGATCGTCAGGATATATAGATCCTGGAATTTCCGGCAGTAGGATATATCCTCGTGCCTACCACTGACTTTGGATACTCCTGGAAATGCTTGGCTTCTCTCCCACTCACTCTAGCTTGGGTGCGGTGCTTACTATCCTTATTTAAGGATTTGTTGCTGTCGAAATAAACTGTACAGGTTACTCGTAAGGCCTGTATAGTTCCTTGTTTTTCCTCTGCTCCTTTTGTTTCCTTGATAAGTTTTTAAGGTTACTCGTAAGGCCTTAATTACTTGTTACTTGATCACGACTTGATGACTTGATGATCTGCTTGATGGGCATTGCCTTTATATAGGCAGATTCCCCGGCCTCAGGAATATCTTGGTGTAGTACCGCTATACAGCTGGTACATTTCCATCGGCCCTCTGCTTTCACCCACGCATCCACTTGTTGCTATGCGTGGTGAAAGTCCCGTAAATCCCTTGCGCATATGTCCACTTTCTTTGTGGCTGAGCGCCCATTTATTTCCTTGTCCTTGTCTCGCTCCCTTGTATCTACGTGCTTCCATCACTTTCACGCATTGGCGTCGCCTTTCTATTGGCCGCCCTTCGTATCCCGTTGACTCTCTCTGCTTTCTCTGCCAGCGCTGCCGTCGCCCGTCGCTCCCTTTGATTCACTCGTCATACCCAATTTCACCCATATTTGCTCAACATTGATATTTACATACATATATACTAATTGTGTTAACTAAAATTATCATTTAAACCTAAATAGCCTGATTAATTTAACGTATTGTATTATTTAAATCCCCATGCGAACACACTTTCATGTGCATCTCGCATCCATCAGATAGAGGGCTTCCCCATGGCCTCATCCCTCCCCCTTCGGCTTGCATATTCCCCTCACGCCTCCATAAACCATCATTGCTTCATACCAAGCATGCATACCCCGCACCCGTCTCCTGGGCTTGCTTGGCCCTCACTTTCGTTTTCTCTCGCTCACCAGATTTTGGCTGCTCGCAATCTAACTGCTTTCATTCTCATGAGCGTGACGTAGGCAGAGAGTACGCTATTGGTCATCGATACTCTCCCTCACGCATAGTGTACGTGTGAACATGCATGTACATTTATTCAGCGTATTCTAATGCATGCACTCATATTTGCCTCTCTGTGCTCTTAATTTGCATAAGTAGGCCAATGCCCCCTTTTGTGTGCAATTATGCAGTCAAGCCGGGTTCCAAATATTCTTATACGATCGAACTTATCGTATTATGTTTCCCACGCATCTTCCCGCTTGTACGAAATCGCCAGCGGTTGCGTGGGGTCCGATCGGCCATGTTCGACCGGCCTCTCGCATTGGCTCTTATACGACCGAACTTATCGCATTATGTCTCCCACGCATCTTCCCGCTTGTACGAAAATCGCCAGCGGTTGCGTGGGGTTCGATCGGCAATATTCGGTCGGCCTCTTGTATTGGCTCTTATACGACCGAACTTATCGCATTATGTCTCCCACGCATCTTCCCGCTTGTACGAAATCGTCAGCGGTTGCGTGGGGTTCGATCTGCAATGTTCGGCTGGCCTTGTTTATTTGATCATTCACATCTGATCTCACTCTTATATTTGGTTTGTGTCTTGTCGTTTGTATCTGGCTGTTTGTATCTTGTTTGTTGTAGCTTGTTTGTTGTGTGGGACATTATTCTTGTGTATATAATGTTCCTCACACTCCCCCTTCTTCGGGAGGGATTTGCCCTCCTGTCCCTTGTCCTTGTTTGTTTTCTTGTGTTTGTTGTGTTTGTTTCCTGCGTGTGTTTGTTGTGTTTGTTTCCTGCGTGTGTATTTTTCCATTTTCGTCCTTGTGCATTTTTTAGTGTTTTGCCTTTGTAGTTTTTTTTTATTTGATCTGCATGTGTTTTGCTTGTTTTTTGGGGATATTTTTCTTTAGGGACTCAAAGCTCGACATTTATTGGCCTTTGGCATCTCCTAAATGCCTTGGCGATTACTGAGTATCTTTTCGTTAAATTGCTGGCGGATTAGGGCATCTTTTCCATTTTGTTTTTTTTTTTTATATTTGGCCCGTCATTTTTTTTTTTTTTTTATCTACTTATATCTAATTATCCTACTTATTATACCCCTCATTACGCCTACTTATTCTACTTACTATGTTCTCCTTTAGCTACAAACCGAACTACCCCCTGAGCTATCCAATCCTATACCTATTTTGTCCCGCCCATAGCATTCTACTCTCCTGGCCCTTCCTGTGCACCATGGTTGGCCTTTGATATCTGCTACCATCTCGGGCCAATCTCTTTCCTCCACCGTCCTGATATCTCTCATGCCCTGTGGCATTCCTGGGCAGTAATATCTTGCCGGGCCAGTATTGGCCGAGTACCGGTGTGGTGCCCCATGGGTGCGGACCTTGCCTATGCTTAAGGCCGGTCTTGGCCCTCCCATGGGCACTGTGGATATTCTTCCATCTCGTGTTGTTGTTGCTGTTGCTGCTGTTGTTGCTGTTGCTGTTGCTGTTATTGCTTCTTCTTGCTGTTGCTTTGTTGCTATTGTTGCAGCTGCAGTAGTTGTTGTTGCGCCATTGTTGCTGCTGTTTTCTACTATGTAATCTGGGTACTTCTGTGGTTGTTGTAGTATTTTATTTATTACTTCTTGAATCCACTCGCATTCTTTGTTTGCTTGTCGTAATCGGGCGCCATTGTCTACTATTCTTTTGCACCCTTCCATCGGTTGTCTTGATAGTGCATCGGCGACAATGTTTAGTTTGCCCTTTCGATATGCTATTTCGAAATCGTATTGTTGTAATTCCAGTGCCCATCGAGCTATGCGGCCCGTGGGACTTTCTATGCTATTCAACCACTTCAACGCCATGTGGTCTGTCACCACCTTAAATCGGTATCCCTCGAGATATGGTCTCAGCTTGCGTACTGCCCACACTATTGCTAAGCATTCCTTCTCTGTTGCTGAATAGTTCTTCTCTGCTTGATTCAATTCTCTCGACAGATATGAAACCACTCTTTCCCCCTCCTCGGTGTTTTGTACCAGTATGGCCCCTAATCCTGTGTTGCTTGCATCTGTCTGGAGTACGAACGTTTTTGTGAAATCTGGGCATGCCAATACTGGGTCACTCGTGAGTTTTTCTTTTTACCGATTCGAATGCTGCTTGATGCTCCTCGCTCCAATACCATTTGGTTTTTTTCTTGAGCAATGCGTTTAACGGATGAGTTATCATAGCAAAATTCGGTACAAATCGTCTGTACCACGAGGCCACCCCTAGGTATTGCCGTAATTCTTTTGTGCACGTGGGCGGCTTCAATTGGGCTATTGCTGCCACCTTGTCTGGGTCCGTTGCAATACCGTTTTCTGTTACCAAGTGTCCTAGAAACTTTAGCTCCTTTCTAAAGAATTGGCACTTCTCGGCATTAATTCTCAAGTTTGCTTCCTTCAATCTCCTGAACACTTCTTGTAGATGATTCATGTGTTCTTCGATTGTTTTGCTCACTATCACAATGTCATCTTGGTAGGCGAATGCGTTTGGTATCATTTCTGGGCCAATGACTTGGTCCAGTGCGCGTTGGAAAGTTGCTGATGCTGAGTGTAAACCGAACGGCATTACTTTCCATTGAAATAACCCCTTCCCTGGGACTGTGAATGCCGTCATTGGTCTACTTTTCTCTTCTAACGGAATTTGCCAGTATCCGTCCTTCAGATCTAAACTGCTTATGAATTTTGCTTCGCGTAGTTGATTCAAGATGTAATCGATGCGTGGCATTGGGTATGCATCTTTTATAGATTTTGCGTTAATCTGTCTAAAATCTACGCATAATCTCCATTTGCCTGTCTGTTTCTTTCTCACCATCACTATGGGTGAGCTATATGGGCTTTGCGATGGTTCTATGCATCCCATTGTCAACAGTTCGTCGACCTTTGCATTGATTTCTCCTTGTATTTTCGGGTTTTTCGGGTAATACCTTTGTTTTATTGGGATATCGTCCTTCATCGTTATGCGATGTATTCCCACCTTTGACAGTCCCTTAACTTTCTCTAATTCCTTCAATTCCTGACTCAGAAAGCTTTGTATTTCTTGCTGGTCACTCTTCTGAGTGACCATTATGGATATTCTTTCTACGCGCCTGCCCTGTATTCGCCTCATTGTCGGTATTCGCACTTTGTGGCCACCGCACGATATTTCTGTGTTCATAATCCGGAGGAAATTCCACCCCAATATTAGCGCATCCATTCCTTCTGGCATGACCAGAAATGGCATGTGGATTTCCTTGTGTCCGAATCTCACGCATCCTGTCCATTGCTCTTCAATGTCTCGCACTTTTCCGTCTGCCATGTATACCTGTTTGTGTGTGTTCTCCCATTTTCCCTTATTCCTCACTGTTTCCAATATCTGCTTGCTGATAAAGCTACTCGTGGCTCCGGAGTCAATTGTCGCTTTCATCTGTATTCCTGCTACTTCGATAATCGCTGACAATTGATCCTCTTCTTCTACTAGTTGGCCTATTAGTGGTGAGGAGCTTGTTGGCTGGGTCCCTGCTCGCCCCTGATAGGCTGGAACCGCCTTTCGTTTCCCGAGCTCCAACAACATTCTTTCGTCCTTTTTCCCACTTTTCCACACTGCCAGCAGAAATTGAGTCTCTGATTGTTGCATTCTCTGGCCCAGTGTCCGGCTCCCCCGCATCTGCGGCACGCCTGATTCGGGTTCAGGACTTTTCCGTCTCGGACGTTCTTGTTTTCTTGGTTTGCTCTCGAATGATTCTCCATGCTGTTGTCCTGGCATCTTCGGCACTGTGTGACTGGTGGCCCGTGATTATTTCCTCCTCTGTGGTTTGATTGGTTGTTATGTGTTCTTTGAGCATTGTTTTCGCGATGGAACTCGAATCGCTCTTGTTCGAGCATCTCGTGTTCTTCTGCCAACTGCATCAGCTCGTCTAGATCTCTGACCCTGTGCGGCCGAACGAATATTTTTAGATCTGGAGTGCAATTTTCCAATATGACCTCCAATTGTTCGTACTCTGGTATTTTTAGGGGTCTCATCAATGTTTGCATATCCACCATATAGTCCTTGAAGTACTCGTTTCTGTTTTGCTTGCGATTTTTCACTTGATCAGCCAATTTGTTGAAGAATCCTTTCGGCAAGAAATATTTCTTGAAGCCCTCAACAAATTCCTTCCATGTTCGCCACTGCTTATTGTTTGCGACGTACCATTTGAGTGCCCTATCTTTCAGCAGCTCTGGCATCGCTCTCGGGATCATGTCCAGTTCGATGCCATACATGTCTGCTGACCACTCGATCTGTTCTATGAACTCTAGTGGTCTGGAATTGCCGTCGAACCTGAATGTCCACTCCCTCACTTGTTTTGCCACCTTGGCGTATTCGGTGGTCTTGTTTGTTGTATGTGGTGCCGTTTTCTTGGGGTCTATTGTTTGTCTCCTTATGTCCCTCTTTGTCTCTGCATTATCTAGGGCTCCTTCGCTTCCCCATCTTGGTGGTAAATATGGTGGGATTGCTAGTGTGGCGATGTTTATCTTTTGGAATTCCTCAGCCTCACTTTCGCATGTTTTTGATGTGCTTGCTATTGTTTTCATTTTTATATTTTTCGAGTACTTTGTTTCCAATCTATTTATTTCCTCCTTCCAGTCTGGGTCCGTTTCATTCCTTTCTACCCACTCGCCTAGCTGTTTCCTCATTTCCTCCACTGTGCCGGTTATCTCGATCCCGATCCTTTGGCCTGTCTGTACCAAATCCTCCTTCTTCATGTGGTAAATCCATCCTTTTCCCATTTTTGATCTTTTTCTGATTTATAAACTGTATTGTTTTTCTAAATTTCACCAGTATAGCACGTTGGGCGCCAGTTGTAACGATCCTTTCTCGTCCTTCGGGATATTTATAATATCTCGTGGGCTAGGTTCGGCACAACAAAATTTATTTTGTGCCCCGGTGAAATCAGAACAGCTTTGTTTATTGATTTGGGTTTTATAATACGTTTATTTGCGATCGTTTTATGGGCTTGATTGGTTATGACGAGTTTCTCTGCGGTAGGTCTGGGCTTGGACAGCGTTGTCGAATCACTTCGCAATCCCTCGTCGTCCCTTCTTGCCTTCCTTTTGCTCCTGCAACCGTTGCGGGTCGTTGTCTCGGCCTGTATCCTGCGCTTGGTTGGTGCTCCACACCTCTGCACCCCTTTCGCTATTGTTTGTTGAGATGGCTTTCGCTTTTAGGTTCTGGGATACATCCCGTAGCGACTATCACGAAGCAGGATGTTCCTCAGTAATTGGTGATCGTCAGGATATATAGATCCTGGAATTTCCGGCAGTAGGATATATCCTCGTGCCTACCACTGACTTTGGATACTCCTGGAAATGCTTGGCTTCTCTCCCACTCACTCTAGCTTGGGTGCGGTGCTTACTATCCTTATTTAAGGATTTGTTGCTGTCGAAATAAACTGTACAGGTTACTCGTAAGGCCTGTATAGTTCCTTGTTTTTCCTCTGCTCCTTTTGTTTCCTTGATAAGTTTTTAAGGTTACTCGTAAGGCCTTAATTACTTGTTACTTGATCACGACTTGATGACTTGATGATCTGCTTGATGGGCATTGCCTTTATATAGGCAGATTCCCCGGCCTCAGGAATATCTTGGTGTAGTACCGCTATACAGCTGGTACATTTCCATCGGCCCTCTGCTTTCACCCACGCATCCACTTGTTGCTATGCGTGGTGAAAGTCCCGTAAATCCCTTGCGCATATGTCCACTTTCTTTGTGGCTGAGCGCCCATTTATTTCCTTGTCCTTGTCTCGCTCCCTTGTATCTACGTGCTTCCATCACTTTCACGCATTGGCGTCGCCTTTCTATTGGCCGCCCTTCGTATCCCGTTGACTCTCTCTGCTTTCTCTGCCAGCGCTGCCGTCGCCCGTCGCTCCCTTTGATTCACTCGTCATACCCAATTTCACCCATATTTGCTCAACATTGATATTTACATACATATATACTAATTGTGTTAACTAAAATTATCATTTAAACATAAATAGCCTGATTAATTTAACGTATTGTATTATTTAAATCCCCATGCGAACACACTTTCATGTGCATCTCGCATCCATCAGATAGAGGGCTTCCCCATGGCCTCATCCCTCCCCCTTCGGCTTGCATATTCCCCTCACGCCTCCATAAACCATCATTGCTTCATACCAAGCATGCATACCCCGCACCCGTCTCCTGGGCTTGCTTGGCCCTCACTTTCGTTTTCTCTCGCTCACCAGATTTTGGCTGCTCGCAATCTAACTGCTTTCATTCTCATGAGCGTGACGTAGGCAGAGAGTACGCTATTGGTCATCGATACTCTCCCTCACGCATAGTGTACGTGTGAACATGCATGTACATTTATTCAGCGTATTCTAATGCATGCACTCATATTTGCCTCTCTGTGCTCTTAATTTGCATAAGTAGGCCAATGCCCCCTTTTGTGTGCAATTATGCAGTCAAGCCGGGTTCCAAATACTCTTATACGATCGAACTTATCGTATTATGTTTCCCACGCATCTTCCCGCTTGTACGAAATCGCCAGCGGTTGCGTGGGGTCCGATTGGCCATGTTCGACCGGCCTCTCGCATTGGCTCTTATACGACCGAACTTATCGCATTATGTCTCCCACGCATCTTCCCGCTTGTACGAAAATCGCCAGCGGTTGCGTGGGGTTCGATCGGCAATATTCGGTCGGCCTCTTGTATTGGCTCTTATACGACCGAACTTATCGCATTATGTCTCCCACGCATCTTCCCGCTTGTACGAAATCGTCAGCGGTTGCGTGGGGTTCGATCTGCAATGTTCGGCTGGCCTTGTTTATTTGATCATTCACATCTGATCTCACTCTTATATTTTGGTTTGTGTTTGTATCTGGCTGTTTGTATCTTGTTTGTTGTAGCTTGTTTGTTGTGTGGGACATTATTCTTGTGTATATAATGTTCCTCACAAAGTGAAACATCACTGCCTGAGTCTATGAAGCATGCTGTAACTAAGTAAGGATTAGTTGGTGTTTTAAAGTATATCTTAACAAATCTTACGTCGTCGCATCCTTCAGCCAGCTTCTCCTTATTAAGTGGACACTTAGCCACCCAATGATCCAAGGCACCGCATCCGAAGCAGGACCCTGGCACTCTGTCGGGTTTCTTACAGTCCTTGCTCATGTGGCCCTTCGAGTTGCAGTTGTAGCAACGAATACCTTCTTTGGAACGTCTGCCCGTAGCGGCCACCTTTGTAGTTTCTCTTGTTGCTCGCTGTACCGGTAGCTTAATGCCTGAAAATGAAATCCTTGAATTTGCGCTTGAATGCGGAGTCCCTCCACAGGAATCCCTTAAATGGCTTTGTCTACTCGCTCCTCTTCGCTGATGCAGATAGCATCTGACAGCCTGGCCTTCTCATCGATGTAACTGACGAAACTCTCATTGGCGCTCCAAATTCGAGACTCGAATAGGCGCCTGGCATCTGCTTGAGACACAGTTTTCCCGAACGACTCGACGAGCTGCTCACAGATGTTGCCCACGGGTTCCAAAATGCGCGTACCATTGGCATGTAACCACTCATGAGCCCGTCCTTTAAGCTTGGAGACTAGAAGCATGTGCATTTGTACACCATTGATTCCATATACACCGCTTATGTTTATCAGCTGCGTGACCCATTTCTTTCTCACGAGGGTTTCCAACACTGGTTCTGGTTCACGACGCTGGTTTTGCGCGCCAATTCGTTCTGCTGCCATCTCGTTTTCGCTGCCGCTGTCGTTCGCGCAACAGTCGTTGCTCGTCGGCACTGAATCGTGCGTTTCGTTTTGTGTCTGGCGTTGAGGCGCCACTATGTCAAACAATTGTGGTCGCAGTAAATCACACAATTTTTTTAGCAAGACATCAGTGTTGTTGTCTCCCTCTTTCTCATTTGTGGTCTCTGACAGTTGACAGTTGCTTTCGTCTTCTGTATTTTCCTCGACAGTCTCAGTTCCAATAGATATGGAACAAGCTCCTCGTCGATCCACTGGAACATCGTTTAAACGCGCCACAAGCTCGGCCTTTGACCCTGTTGTAGGCAAGTCCAACAGCTCCAGCCACTTCTTTAAAGTTGGCAAATTGTGAGCCTCAATGTTGATGTCCATTGCGTTAAAGTTCACCACTTCTGATATTGTGGGCGGTAGATGAATTAACCAATGCCAGAATGTTTAGGAGATTCGGGTTTTAGTTTCTTTAGATTAATAATAGTTTATTTTATTTCTTAAGCGTTCTTATTATTATTTATTTTGGTTATTATTTATTAGTTATAATTAATGTTCTCTCGATATTTGTCTTACACTCCTCAACGCTCAGCAACGACTGACTCACACGTCAGACCCTCTAAACTTTCCTCTCTCTCGGAGAGTCAATTAAAATACTGGGATCGAAGAGTAGCAAGAGAGCAAGTGTGACCGTCTCTCCTGCTACAACTCGGCCGTCCTGACCGTAAGATCTCCTGATCCTTACATAATTAACGTTACAATAAGTTGAAATCTTATAACTACAAATTAGTTAAGGTACATTACATAAAAGTTTATTACAGTTTTCATTATTATCATTTGCTTAATTCATAACTTTTAGTCACTTTTTCTTTTACCTATCCAATGTTTTATATTGTGGCTACTCCAAACACCTTGATAAGGGTTACGACTTAGCTCAAAACCTTCCACGTCCTTAATTAAAAATCGGTCATTTTTGAGAACCTTGTCTATCACATAGGGCCCTTTGTGTTTTGGAATGAGCTTTTTCGACGCTCCTATAGTTGAATCGAAATTCTTCACCATAATATAATCCCCTGCCTTATATCTTGTGTGTGCTACCCTTTTGCTATTATACTGCTGTTCATTGTACTTCTGACTTTGCTTCTGATGTATTTCCCCATCCTTTCTAATTGTATCCAAATTTTTTTGATCATTCACTATTCCTAACTGCTCTAGTCCTTCTCTTAACTCATCTGCGACTTTGCCTTTTTGCTCTACTCCAACGTTCGTAAAACCATCAATAATAACAAACAAGTGCTTTTTGCTTCTGCCTGATGCTATAGGACCACAATGATCAATGTGAATTAGCTCAAAGGGCCGATTCCCTTTAGGAATACTGTGCAACATTCCTTCCTCTTTTCCAGACTTTGGAGAATACGCAACACATTTTAAGCAATTGCTAATGTGTTTCACAACTTTCTCCTTTATGTTAGGAAACCAATACGCTTTCGAAATGGCATCCATTACTTTACTCTGCCGATATGACCTAGTTCGTTATGATAGTTGAAAAGGATTGATTCTTCCATTTCACTCGGTACACAAAACAACAACCTCCCGTCATTGGTTTTCCTGTAAACTATTCCGTTTCTCATTTCAAATAACTTATCCTCAGAAAATTCCAACTTTCTTTTTATTTTCTGCAACTTCTCGTCCCTGTTCTGGCATATAACAAGATTGTCTTCAAAACTATTTGTATCTACAACAAGTATGTTCGTACATCTACTAAGCGCATCTACATGTTGCATCTGTTTGCCTGCCCTGTGCACTACTTCATAATCATAATTCTGTAGCTCAAGAGCCCATCTCGCAATTCTTGGGTTTAATTCAATTCGATTGAGAGTGAGAGTCAGTGAATTACAATCTGTAAATACTTTAAAATATCTTCCCTGTAAATACACTCTGAACCTGCGGACTGCATATACTATTGCCAAGGTCTCTAATTCGAAACTGTGGTACTTTGATTCTACATCAGACGTCCGTTTTGAGTAATAAAAAACAGGGTGCAGTTTTTTGTCTTCTTTCCTTTGCATTAACATTGCCCCCAAAGCCTAACGCGCTCGCATCACAATGCAACTCTACTTCGTCCTTGCGGTTATATATTGCCAACACCGGCAATTCTACTAATTTATCTTTGAGCAACGAAAAACAATCTAGCTCTTCCTTTCCAAATTTAAACACCCTATCTTTTTTCAATAGGTCATAGAGTGGTTTTGCAATTAACGAAAAATTTCTAATAAAACGACGAAAATAAGAAGCCAATCCCAAGAAACTTACTGTGTGAACATTTGTTGGTATGGGAAAGTTCTTAACCGCCTCTAGGCCCTTGTCATCGGCTCTAATTCCCTCTTCCGATATGATAAATCCCAAGTATCTAATGCTGGACTGAAAGAACTCACACTTATCTATACGCAATTCCAGCTTGTTTCTGATTATCCTTCTAAAAACTTCTTTCAGTATATCCAGGTGCTCTTCGGCAGTTCTAATGGCCACCATGATATCGTCTTGATACACTATTACTTTATTATCTCTAATCATATCTGTAAAAATTTTGTTAACAAATCTTTGAGACACTGATGACGAGTTTTTCAGACCCATTGGCATCCTGAGGAACTCAAACTGGCCTAACGGAGTGACGAAAGATGTATATTTAACTGAGTTTTCCTCCATGAACACGTGAAAATAGCCATCCTTTAGATCCAATTTAGAAAAAAATCGTTTGTCGCCAAGCTTGTCTAACAAATCGTCTATCAGAGGTATAGGGTAGTTATCTTTAACCAAAACTTTGTTTAATCTTCTAAAGTCAATGCACAACCTTAGCTCGCCAGCTTTCTTAGGCACTAACACAATGGGTGATGCATACTCCGACTCACTTGGGCGAATGATCTTTTTCTCCAAGTACCCGTCTAACATCGCCTGCAATTTCCCTTTCTCAGAATATGACAATCTCCTAGGCGCACAACTGAATGCCTTCGACCCTTCCACGTTGAGCTTCATTTCACATTTCACATCAGGCAATTCAGGCCTTTGTGCTACCAAATATGATCTCTCAAACAATTGCTCAAACTTTTTCCGGATTTTAAAATCTAATCTTTCACCTATTTTGCAATCAACTCCAGTGTTAAAACACTCGATATTCAATAATTCAAATTCTACTTCGCTTAGAGATTGGACATCAGCAGTTTCTTTTCTTTCTTCACATTTTCTATCCGATCTAAATTTTTCACTGACCAACTCAATAACAGCTTCATTCCTACTTTTCGTAACCATTTTGCTACTATCTCCATTCTCTGTTTTACTAACAATCTTGCTATCAATTTCATTCACCATTTCGCTAACAATCTCGCTATCACCCCCCTTAACTATTTCGCTAACAATTTCCTCGTCTTCCCCTTCGGGGTTACATTCTTTCGTGACTATTCTATTCTTACAATTTTTTGTTTTAACTATTTCATCAACTGTTCTCCCAACATTTACATTTCTAGCTATTTGCAAATCTGTATGGCATGTCTGCAATGACAAGGACTCAAACTCCGACCGCTCTCCAAGTTCATTTTCGCCTTCTCTCATTTCAAGTGTAACCATTTTCAAGGCATTTAAGTCTAACTTAATATTACAAGCTTTCATAAAATCTATTCCCAAAATTACTTCATGGCTCATAGACTAATGAGTAGTTATTATATCGATAATGATCGACTACTATTAAATGAAAGAATACTTTTATTGAATTTTTGAATACAAAACACTTGACTTTTCCATATGACAAAAGTGGACTCTTATTTAATCCATAATATTTATGATTAAGTGAAATTAAATGTATATTTTCTGGTAAACATGAGATTTTAATAAGTGAAACATCACTGCCTGAGTCTATGAAGCATGCTGTAACTAAGTAAGGATTAGTTGGTGTTTTAAAGTATATCTTAACAAATCTTACGTCGTCGCATCCTTCAGCCAGCTTCTCCTTATTAAGTGGACACTTAGCCACCCAATGATCCAAGGCACCGCATCCGAAGCAGGACCCTGGCACTCTGTCGGGTTTCTTACAGTCCTTGCTCATGTGGCCCTTCGAGTTGCAGTTGTAGCAACGAATACCTTCTTTGGAACGTCTGCCCGTAGCGGCCACCTTTGTAGTTTCTCTTGTTGCTCGCTGTACCGGTAGCTTAATGCCTGAAAATGAAATCCTTGAATTTGCGCTTGAATGCGGAGTCCCTCCACAGGAATCCCTTCAATGGCTTTGTCTACTCGCTCCTCTTCGCTGATGCAGATAGCATTTGACAGCCTGGCCTTCTCATCGATGTAACTGACGAAACTCTCATTGGCGCTCCAAATTCGAGACTCGAATAGGCGCCTGGCATCTGCTTGAGACACAGTTTTCCCGAACGACTCGACGAGCTGCTCACAGATGTTGCCCACGGGTTCCAAAATGCGCGTACCATTGGCATGTAACCACTCATGAGCCCGTCCTTTAAGCTTGGAGACTAGAAGCATGTGCATTTCTACACCATTGATTCCATATACACCGCTTATGTTTATCAGCTGCGTGACCCATTTCTTTCTCACGAGGGTTTCCAACACTGGTTCTGGTTCACGACGCTGGTTTTGCGCGCCAATTCGTTCTGCTGCCATCTCGTTTTCGCTGCCGCTGTCGTTCGCGCAACAGTCGTTGCTCGTCGGCACTGAATCGTGCGTTTCGTTTTGTGTCTGGCGTTGAGGCGCCACTATGTCAAACAATTGTGGTCGCAGTAAATCACACAATTTTTTTAGCAAGACATCAGTGTTGTTGTCTCCCTCTTTCTCATTTGTGGTCTCTGACAGTTGACAGTTGCTTTCGTCTTCTGTATTTTCCTCGACAGTCTCAGTTCCAATAGATATGGAACAAGCTCCTCGTCGATCCACTGGAACATCGTTTAAACGCGCCACAAGCTCGGCCTTTGACCCTGTTGTAGGCAAGTCCAACAGCTCCAGCCACTTCTTTAAAGTTGGCAAATTGTGAGCCTCAATGTTGATGTCCATTGCGTTAAAGTTCACCACTTCTGATATTGTGGGCGGTAGATGAATTAACCAATGCCAGAATGTTTAGGAGATTCGGGTTTTAGTTTCTTTAGATTAATAATAGTTTATTTTATTTCTTAAGCGTTCTTATTATTATTTATTTTGGTTATTATTTATTAGTTATAATTAATGTTCTCTCGATATTTGTCTTACACTCCTCAACGCTCAGCAACGACTGACTCACACGTCAGACCCGCTAAACTTTCCTCTCTCTCGGAGAGTCAATTAAAATACTGGGATCGAAGAGTAGCAAGAGAGCAAGTGTGACCGTCTCTCCTGCTACAACTCGGCCGTCCTGACCGTAAGATCTCCTGATCCTTACATAATTAACGTTACAATAAGTTGAAATCTTATAACTACAAATTAGTTAAGGTACATTACATAAAAGTTTATTACAGTTTTCGTTATTATCATTTGCTTAATTCATAACTTTTAGTCACTTTTTCTTTTACCTATCCAATGTTTTATATTGTGGCTACTCCAAACACCTTGATAAGGGTTACGACTTAGCTGAAAACCTTCCACGTCCTTAATTAAAAATCGGTCATTTTTGAGAACCTTGTCTATCACATAGGGCCCTTTGTGTTTTGGAATGAGCTTTTTCGACGCTCCTATAGTTGAATCGAAATTCTTCACCATAATATAATCCCCTGCCTTATATCTTGTGGGTGCTACCCTTTTGCTATTATACTGCTGTTCATTGTACTTCTGGCTTTGCTTCTGATGTATTTCCCCATCCTTTCTAATTGTATCCAAATTTTTTTGATCATTCACTATTCCTAACTGCTCTAGTCCTTCTCTTAACTCATCTGCGACTTTGCCTTTTTGCTCTACTCCAAAGAGCATTTTGCTCGGCAACTGCTTAATGCTCCTATGAAGTGTGTTATTTAAACAATGTTCAACATTCTCAACTATCAAATCCCAATATATACCCTTCTCTGGTTCCGATAATTTAGCAAGCATAGGTCCCAGTGTACGATTTACCCTCTCAATTTGGCCATTAGCTTGAGGGGAACCTGTGGCAATCTTAATGTGCTTAACGTTATTCTGAGTTACAAACATCTCGAACTCTGATGACGTGAAACTGCTTCCTCTATCCGATACTATGGCAAAGGGTCGACTGTAGGCCCTAAAATAGTCTTTAAGAGCTAGCACCGCTTCTTTAGAATTCGTCGTCTTTGTTGGATATAGTCTGACGAATTTCGTAAAACCATCAATAATAACAAACAAGTGCTTTTTGCTTCTGCCTGATGCTATAGGACCACAATGATCAATGTGAATTAGCTCAAAGGGCCGATTCCCTTTAGGAATACTGTGCAACATTCCTTCCTCTTTTCCAGACTTTGGAGAATACGCAACACATTTTAAGCAATTGCTAATGTGTTTCACAACTTTCTCCTTTATGTTAGGAAACCAATACGCTTTCGAAATGGCATCCATTACTTTATCTCTGCCGATATGACCTAGTTCGTTATGATACTTGAAAAGGATTGACTCTTCCATTTCACTCGGTACACAAAACAACAACCTCCCGTCATTGGTTTTCCTGTAAACTATTCCGTTTCTCATTTCAAATAACTTATCCTCAGAAAATTCCAACTTTCTTTTTATTTTCTGCAACTTCTCGTCCCTGTTCTGGCATATAACAAGATTGTCTTCAAAACTATTTGTATCTACAACAAGTATGTTCGTACATCTACTAAGCGCATCTACATGTTGCATCTGTTTGCCTGCCCTGTGCACTACTTCATAATCATAATTCTGTAGCTCAAGAGCCCATCTCGCAATTCTTGGGTTTAATTCAATTCGATTGAGAGTGAGAGTCAGTGAATTACAATCTGTAAGTACTTTAAAATATCTTCCCTGTAAATACACTCTGAACCTGCGGACTGCATATACTATTGCCAAGGTCTCTAATTCGAAACTGTGGTACTTTGATTCTACATCAGACGTCCGTTTTGAGTAATAAAAAACAGGGTGCAGTTTTTTGTCTTCTTTCCTTTGTATTAACATTGCCTCGAAAGTCTAACGAGCTCGCAATAGATATGGAACTTTACTTAGCTCCTTGTCGTTATCCACTGCGAACATCGTTTAAACGCGTTCTACTAACTTTTGACCCTGTTGTAGGCAACGACCAACAGCTCCAGCCACTTCCAAATTTAAAGTTGGCACCCTATCTTGAGCTTCAATAGGTCATAGAGTGTCCTTTGCAGTTAAAGTTCACCACTTCTAATATTGTGGACGAAAGTAAGATGCCAATCAGTAACTTCTTAATGTGTGAACATTTGTTGGTATGGGAGAGTTCTTAACCGTAGGCCTTGTTATCGGCTCTAATTCCCTCTTTCGATATAATAATAAGTTTATTTTATCTTCTTAAGCGTTCTTATTATTATTTCCAGTGCTTTTGGTTATCTTTAATTGATATAGTCTTGATACACTATTACTTTATTTTCTCTAATCGATATCTGTAAAAATGATAAAAAATTGTCTTACAAATCGTCTCTCTCTCGGAGAGTCAATTAAAATACTGGGCTCGAAGAGTAGCAAGAGAGCAAGTGTGACCGTCTCTCCTGCTACAAAAGGAATTCAAAGATTTTGATCAAAAAAATTCGCATACAACATATTAAAACAGCAGTGCACACACCACATGCCAACGGTCAAGCTGAAAGCTGTATTACAACTGAGGCAAGCAAGATCGCATGTGGAACCGTCCTCAGCCAAAAATATGATGGACTCCAATTACCCATATCATAAGCATATAAGGCATTTAGAAAAGACGAAAGCAATAAGTCAACAATAGAGCGAGAACTAACAGCAATACATTGGGCAATTTAATATTTCAGAATTGAATTTGAAAATATAAAAAACATAGAAACTAATAGAATACTTAAAGTAGCAACAAGATCAGAATCAAAAAAATTAACACATAAGGAAAACAAAAGAAATACCAAATCCTAAAGAAAACAAAAAAGGGGAAAGGAGCCATATATATAGTAATATATCCGCCACTCCATCCACTCACACCACTCAATTTCGCACTCCAATCACCCACATAACTTGATCCCCCCCTTTAGTCTAGAAAACAGCGGATGTTTACTGAAACCGAGACTAAACAAAAAATCCTATAAACAAAAGTCCCCAAAAAATCTTCCAAGCGTGAGAACGCTTAGTTAGCAAAAATCAATAAGCCAAGATTCTAATTAAAGATGACACTGGAACTATCAGAAACACATCTGAACCAGGCACTTATCATGCTTAGACAGTTGCCCAATTTCGATGGTAACGCTTTGACCCTGAGCACGATCATACGGAGAGTTGACTACATTCTACAACTTTACCCGACGAGGGACATCCGTCAACATAGCTTAATGTACGGAACTAAAGAGATGCAGCTCACTGGAGATGCACAACGGACATCACAACTAGCGCACGCCAACAATTGGAGCGAGTTGCGGGCCGCCCTCATCAGCGAATATAAGGTGCAAACGCCTTATGAAGAGTTACTACGACGACTATACCATACTTCCTTGGTAAGTTTATTGAAGATTTAGAACATAAGTCTTTTATTATAATTAATAAGTTAGAATTAGAAGGCGATGCCGCCAATACCATTTTATAAACAAATGCCATGAATAACACAGTCAAAGAATTCATTATAAAAAGATTACCAGACAAGCTATATATGACATTAGCGAAGTTTGATATTTCAACAGTGTCTAATTTGAAACAAGTAGCCCAGAGAGAGGGTCAATATGAAAACAGCTCCACAGAGAAACCCAAAACTAACAATCAAAGTAATTCAGGAAATTCGAATTACAAATCAAACCAAAACAATTCAGGTCAGAACTATTATAAGCAAATCCACCAATACAATAATTCAAATCATACCAATTCCCAAAATAACCAACAGCTTCGAGAAGAATTTCAACAAAATCTTAATCAGGGCAGACAAGAAAATCCCCTTAATTATCAGATTCAGAATCAACCTCAGAATCAAAACCCTGTGGCAAATCAACCCACTAAAAGGCAAAGAGAGAGTACCAGTGGTCAGAGTAAAATTTAATGGTCCGAAAATTTTCATCAATCAGCCTCGGATCAGATAGCTCAGACAGAACAGTTGGATCAAATAGATCAACCGAATAGTTTCAATCAAATCCCTATGTCCAACTAAAAATCAATAACATTCCTTTAAAGTGCGTTATAGATACAGGCTCTTCAATAAATATTATCAACGAAAATTATTTCAATTTTCCAGAAACATCAGAAAATTTAAATGTTCAAACAATAAAAGGAATAATTGAGCTTAACAAAAGCGTATCTTTTGCACCAAGCAAACTATGCCAACCATCAAAAATTTTATTGCCATAAATTTTCATCAACATATGACATACTATTAGGTAGAAAATATCTCAAAGCATAAGCAAAGCATAGAAAAACTAGGAAAACCGCTGATGCTAGCAATATATCTTTAGGTGCTTTCCTCTCACAAGACCATAGACCTATTTCTTATGGTAGTAAAACACTAAACCAACATGAACTTAATTATTCAGCCATAGAAAAGGAACTACTATCTATCATACGATAGATATGCATATTGCCCATACGGGCAACCAAATATTTTAGGCCATACCTCTTCGGTAGACATTTTGAAATCCTATGTGATCATAAACCCCTTGTCTGGTTGGACAATATCAAAGAACCTAACATGAAATTACAGAGATGGAAAATAAAATTAACGAATTTGATTACAAAATAAAATACTTATTAGGAAAGGAGAATTATGTGGCAGCGCCCTTTCCAGAGTAAAAATAGATTAAAATCTTTTAGGTGAAGAAATAAGTAGTTTTAGAGCTACAGTACATAGTGCTCAAGAAGATAACGAAAACCTAATAGCCATTTCAGAAAAACCCCTTTATTTCTACAATCTTTAAATAGAATTCAATAAATGCAACGAAATTAAAGTCAACGTTACTCACTATTTTCACAAAACGAAGATAGAAATATCGTATGTAAAAATGACCAATCAATTTGCTAAAGAAATTAGTAAGGAATATTTATGCTCAAAAAATAACGCACTTTATATTCAAAACGACACAGATTTTCAAATACTTCAAGAAGCTTATCTTGAAATAATTATCCCAGACAGCCAAACAAAAACATTGAGAACCACTTACAAATTAAAAGACATTCCCACTTATGCAGAATTCCATGAAACTATTCTTAAAAACCATAAATCATTACTTCATCCAGGTATCACTAAAACTCAAAACTGGTTTAAACAAAAATACTATTATCCAGACTATCAGAAATTAATTCAAATTTCATTAATGAATGCCATATTTGCAATTTATCAGAAAACCGAAATACCAAATTATCTTTTGAAACCACCTCAGATATATTTAACGCTAGAGAAAAATACGTGATGGATTTCTATTTAATCGACAATTAACAATTTTTATCTTGTATAGATATTTATTCAAAGTACGCGAACTTTAGTCGAAGTCAAAAGTCGAGATTGGCTTGAAACAAAAAGGGCAATCACAAAAATCTTTAACGATATGGGTAAACCCTTAGAAATCAAAGCAGATAAGGACTCAGCTTTCATTTGCATAGCTCTTCTAAATTGGCTACAATCAGAAAACGTTAATATAAGTATAACATCGAGCAAAAATGGTGTTTCAGACGTGGAAAGATTCCACAGGACTGTAAACGAAAAGCTAACAGTTATTAATGCAGAATCTAGTATAGAAGACAAAGAAACTAAATTTGAAACTATCCTTTACACATATAATCATAAAACCAAACATCTAACGACAAACAGAGCACCAGCAGATATCTTTATCTACGCAGGCACACCTCTTTATAATACACAAGCTAACAAAGCAAAACAAATTGATAAATTGAATAAAAATAGCGATTTTGAAATAAATACACAGTATAAACGAGCCCTTTTAGTTAGATCGAAAACGACAACACCCTTTAAGAAAACAGGTGAAATTACCCAAGTTGACGACAAACATTATATTGAAACAAACCGAGGTAGACAAACAACACACTACAAATCGAAATTCAAAAAGAAAAAGAAAACTCAAAGTTAATATACTAATTAATTTCAGAGATACCAACATTACTATTTCTACTCTTATCAATGGTACACTCGACGCATAATCAAAGCATTGAAATTAATCCCATAAAGGCACCTAATGGATATCTTGTATTCAAAACAGGAACCATGGATTTACCCTTACCATTATTTAACTGTAAATTTAACCAACATACAAACCACTTACAACAACTTGGTTGAGCAGTCAGAACCATATAAGAATATAGTCCACATTCAGTATTAAGTCGAAAAATTAAATCGCGAAATGAACAGCATAAAAATAATAAAAAGAAATAAGCGAGGACTTATTAATATAATAGGCACAGCACATAAATATCTTTTCGGCACCTTAGACCAATACGATAAAGAAGAAAACGCGAAAGAATTTAAACAATTAATTATAATTATGTATATCTACAATTAACTAAAAATCAATACTTATCTTAACATTAAATAAAACTAATATAAAACTATAACCGGGACTGTGTTTATTCGTAATACAATACCCCAGTCCCACACATTTTGGGGGCTCAACCTAAAAAGAATTAAACTTGAAAGAAAAGTGACCCACACATTTGGGCTCAACTTAAAAAGAATAAAAAGTGAAAGAGAGGTGACACACACAAAGTAAAAGTGAAAAAAATTTAAAAGTGTGTGGGACTGGGGTATTGTATTACGAATAAACACAGTCCGGGTTATAGTTTTATATTAGTTTTGTTTAATGTTAAGATAAGTATTGATTTTTAGTTAATAGTAGATATAATTATAATTAATTGTTTAAATTCTTTCCCGTTTTCGTCGTGTGTACGTCTTACACTTTCAACTTTTCGTCTTAAAAACTTCGTCTTTTCGTCTTTAACTTCCTCTTCTTCATGCGCCTCTGTCTGACCGGCTTGCCAGATTGTCTTCCGCTTTTTCGAGTCAGCTGACTCAACTAATGCTGGCTGAATAGGATTGCCAGACAATTCCCACAGCAATAAGACAACAATAGACATTCTTCAAAATGAACGTATTTTCAGTTCCATTGATTTAAAAAATGGTTTTTTTCATGTTGGCATTGAAGAAGGGAGCCGCAAGTATACTTCTTTCGTAACACCTAATGGACTATTCCAGTTTCTTCGAGTTCCATTTGGTCTTTCGAACTCTCCCAGCGTCTTTCAACGGCATGTCAATGCTATATTCAGAGATCTAACCAGGAAAGGAGTAGCCATACCATATGTTGACGATATAATAATACCAGCAAAAACTGAAGACGAAGCTGTAGCCAATTTAAAAGAAGTACTCAAACACTGCGAAGAATATGGGCTTGTGATATAATAATACCAGCAAAAACTGAAGACGAAGCTGTAGCCAATTTAAAAGAAGTACTCAAACACTGCGAAGAATATGGGCTTGTGATTAATTTCAAAAAATGTCAGTTTCTTAAAACGAAAACTGAGTATTTAGGACACGTAATTGAAAACCAAAGTATAAGTCCATCCACATCGAAAACGCAAGCCGTGTCATCGTTTCCTATCCCGTCTAATCTAAAACAATTACAGAGTTTCTTGGGGTTAGTTGGATATTTTCGAAAGTTTATAATAAATTTTTCTCTGATTGCAAAGCCTGTAACGGATATGACAAAACATGATGCATTGATTATTTTTGGTGAGAAAGAGCTAGCTGCGTTTAACAAATTAAAGAAGCTTATTACAAAGAAGCCAGTTTTGAAAATTTTTCATCAGCTACACGAAACGGAGCTTCATACAGACGCCTCGATCGACGGATTTGGCGCAGTCCTTCTCCAGAAGTCGCCAGAAGACATGCAGTTTCATCCAGTGTATTACATGAGCAAGAAAACGACAGATGCCGAAAAGAAGTTCACCAGTTACGAGTTAGAAATCTTAGCTGTTGTAGAAGCATTAAAGAAATTTCGAGTTTATTTACTAGGACTACGCTTCAAACTTGTTACAGATTGCAATGCTCTAGCTAAAACTATTCAGAAAAAGGGTCTGGGCACACTAGTAGCTCGTTGGATTCTCCAAATGCAAGAATTTCAATATGACGTCGAACACAGAGCGGGCACTCGAATACGCCATGCTGATGCACTCAGTCGTGTACCAATGATGATGATCAGCGAAACCAGTATGCATAGCAGAATAAAGCATCTGCAAGCTCAGGACGACCAGCTGAAGGCTATTATAGACGTATTGGTAGATAAGACGAATCACAATAACTATTTTTTAAAGGCTGGAGTTCTGCATAAACTTATCTCGGACAACGAACTTATTGTCGTATTAACTAGTATGCAACGAGAACTAATAAAAGAGGCCCACGATCATGGTCATTTTTCCATCAAGAAGACACGAGAGATCATGGGAAAAGAATATTTCATACCGAATCTTAAGCTGTTGCATAATATCTAATGTGACTAACCGCAAGCAAGGAAAACAAGAAGGAGAGCTTCATCCATTATACAAAGATGAACAACCGCTAATGACCTACCATATCGATTTTTTAGGACCTCTGGAATCAACGCATAAACAGTATAAACATAATGAAAATGTAAAATTTTTTTTTTTTTTTTTTTATTGATCAGGTTTTAGGTCATTTTTTCCAAATAAAAATGAAACATTGTTTTATTTATTTTTATTTATTTTCCGATATATTTCGGTTGCGCAGCGGCAACCGTCTTCAGGGCAACTACAATAAAATACAAGAACATTTAACAATTATGTGACATTCAACAAAATCTTTTGTAACATACATTATTTAACACGTCAGCACCGTTTGACGTGGAGTTACGAACTAATTCTTGTCAAGTAAATGTCTGTATATGTGAGCGCAGTTGTCAGTATCAGTCTTAAAGTTAAGTCGTGTGGCGCTCGGTGTATTGATGATATATAGCATCTCCATCGTGAACCTTTTTGTTATAGTGCCGCTCTTCATCTAATATTGTCGTCTCTTCGAAATTCGGTGCATGGCCACTAGTTGCACAGTGTGTCATTAGTGCTGTTTTTGGTGTGTCTGTGTAATGCCTCATTTTATAGTCCGATTTGTGTTGGGAAATCCTAGTTTTTAATTTTGATTTTGTCGTCCCTATATATCTTATTGCACGGTATGTTTCCTTGTCCATTGCATGGGATTTTGTATATCACATTGCTTCTATTAGTCATCTCTATTTTGGATTTTGTTTATGTGCTATTTTTATTCTATCTTTGTCATAAGAATCCGAATGTGATAGTCTTTCCGATAATTTTGGTACATAAGTGACCGATATATATGTTTTTTCATTCTTAGTTTTGTCAATGGTGGATTTATGTTTTTTAAATAATGTCCTGATTACGTTATCCGGAAAATCGTTGTCCTTTAAAATATTTATTATTTCCATTTTCGTTTCTTCATGGTATATTTTATCCGAAATGTTCAGCA
The DNA here is from genome assembly GCF_018151085.1 of Drosophila tropicalis. Taxonomy (NCBI): domain Eukaryota; kingdom Metazoa; phylum Arthropoda; class Insecta; order Diptera; family Drosophilidae; genus Drosophila; species Drosophila tropicalis. Next base: position 895,435 of record NW_027173201.1, read on the forward strand.
TCCGTTCGATACAGCTCCTTGCTGTATTTATTATCATCGTCTTGGGGTGTTTTGAGTTGAAATTGATGACTCGTCCTGATGCTGTTGGCTTCCTGTACCATTTTAGTTTTAATTCGTTTCCTCGTCTGATGACCAAAGAGTCCAAATACGCCAGTTTTCCATTGTCTTCCAGCTCCATAGTGAATTTTATATTCCTGTCAAATGAATTTAGGGTGTCCAGTGTTTTATCGATGTCATCTTGGTGTATAATTGAAAAAATATCGTCTACATATTTCGTCAATAATCTTGGTGGTCTGGTTAGTTTATCCATTGTAGTGTCCAGAAGATTTTCCATAACTATGTCCGCAATCACAGGTGAGGCCGGAGATCCCATCGGCATTCCTTTTAATTGTATAAATGTTTGGTCCTTGTAGGTAAAATATCTATTCCCTTGGATGCAGAATTTTACTATTTCCATAAATAAAGCTTTTGGTATCTTTGTGTATTCCTGTATTTTAGTCCATTTTTTCCTGATTGTGTCTAATTCTAAATCCGTTGGTATGCTTGGAAATAATGATACCACGTCAAACGAAATTAATTGTTCATCGTTACAAATGTATGTATTATTTATGCGTTGTTTGAATTCAGTTGCGTTTTTTATGTTATATTTTGAGTCCAATGTTATATTCCTTAAAATATGTATAATGTATTTAGAAAGTCCATAGGATGGTGAGCCAATTGATGAACAAATTGGTCTCAATGGTGTTCCTTCTTTGTGTATTTTTGGTAGTCCATATATTCTTGGAGAGATCGCCGTAGTTGTCGTCATTCTGTTCTTTTCAATCTTTGAGATAACACCCATCTTATGTAGTTTGTCCACCAGATTGTTGTTCTTTATCTGTAATCGTGTTGTTGGGTCTTTCCTGAGGATTCTATAGGTGTTTAGATCTGACAAAATGTCCATCATTCTATGGTCATAATCAATCTTTTTCATTGCTACCGTTTTATTTCCTTTGTCAGATGTTAATATCAAAATATCGTCATGTTGTTTAAAAAATTTGTATGTCCGTTGAGTTGTATTTAATATTGCACGATCTGTTGCATTTATGTATTTCATCGCTCTATGCTCTTTAACCATTAAAGAGAATGCAGTACGCGCTGCCTCTTGTTTCTCTTTTTCCTTAATTGTCTGAACTATTTCTTCTCCATCGGCAATGTATTTAATGAGAGGGAGCTTCTCGTGTTCTATGGGAAGAGCAAACTTTGGACCCTTTGAAAGTATAGATTTTATATCCGGCGGGAATTCCAATTCTGTCTCATTTACAAACCAATCGTCAGTTCTGTTGTTGTTCAAGAGAGCAAAGTTCCGTTTGTTGTTTAGTTTCTCTTGTTTCATTTCATGATGTTCTCGCAATGTTTTTGTTAGTCTTTTTACTGCGTTTTGTTCTCTCTCCAAAAATGCGCTCATGCTCTGTTCGTCCAGCTGTTTTCCAAGAGTTTTTGTTGTCTCAGCTAATTTGTTGTTGATTCTTGTGAGAGTGTTATGTTTATGTTTTATAAGAAGGTTTAATATTTTTGTGTGAAAGAAATATGTATATCTGTCCAATGTTTTGTTAATGTCTGGAAATGTGTTATTGTCAAACTTAAAAATATTATCACATCGTGTGGTATTTTTGATAAAATTGGGAATTAATTTAGATTTTCTACATTTTAACAGAAATTTTAAACTACTTTTTAGTCTTACTAATTTCTTGGAGGTAGTCTGATGTCTATTAATTGTTGTTTTTGTGTTGCTGTAGTTAAGTTTTATTTCCGCATAATGAAAATGGTGAAAAATGCTAAAAGTTCAATAAAAGTCGAAACGTGTGGGTCACTTTTCTTTCAAGTTTAATTCTTTTTAGGTTGAGCCCCCAAAATGTGTGTACAATACCCCAGTACTACGAATAAACACAGTCCCGGTTATAGTTTTATATTAGTTTTATTTAATGTTAAGATAAGTATTGATTTTTAGTTAATAGTAGATATAATTATAATTAATTGTTTAAATTCTTTCCCGTTTTCGTCGTGTGTACGTCTTACACTTTCAACTTTTCGTCTTAAAAACTTCGTCTTTTCGTCTTTAACTTCCTCTTCTTCATACGCCTCTGTCTGACCGGCTTGCCAGATTGTCTTCCGCTTTTTAGAGTCAGCTGACTCAACTAATGCTGGCTGAATAGGATTGCCAGACCATTCCCACAGCAATAAGACTATAATAGAGCAAGAATTAACAGCAATACATTGGGCAATTCAATATTTCAAACCATACATATACGGAAAAAAAATTCTAATTAGAACTGACCATCAGCCATTAACATTTCTAATTTCTCACAAAAACCTTTCGTCAAAGCTTACTAGAATAAGGTTAGATTTAGAAGAGTTCGAGTTTACTAAAGAATACATCAGAGGATAAGAAAATTTCGCAGCAGATGCTTTCTCCAGAATTGAATTTGAAAATTTCCCACTCCAATCACCCACATAACTTGATCCCCCTTTAGTCTAGAAAACAGCTTACTAGAATAAGGTTAGATTTAGAAGAGTTCGATTTTACTATAGAATACATCAGAGGATAAGAAAATTGAAAATATAAAAAACATAGAAACTAATAGAATACTTAAAGTAGCAACAAGATCAGAATCAAAAAAATTAACACATAAGGAAAACAAAAGAAATACCAAATCTTAAAGAAAAAAAACCAATTAAATACAAAACAAGGGGGGGAAAGGCTCCAAAAAATTTTTAAAAAAAAGGCTTTTTTCTTTTAAATTTTTTTTTTAAAACAACCAAAACCTTTTTTTTTTTTTTTAATTATATTTTTAAAAAAAAAAAAAAATTAATAAAAAATAAAAAAAAAAAAAAAAAAAAAAAAAAAAAAAAAAAAAAATAAAAATACAAAAAGCGAATTAAATGAAAGGGGGAATTAAAAATTTTATCACTAACTGAAGGACAAGAATTTTAAAATGAGACAGGACATAAATTGTTTCAAAAAAACAGGCAAATATAATTTACAGAGCATGGGTCCTAATAATAACATATTAATAACTGATAGTAAAAACAAAAAGCAAGCAGTACATTTAGATAGAATAAAATTACTATATCTTGTAGTATACTTTTAGGGATAAGATTAGGGCACATACTTTTAGGGATAGATTATAAGTAATTAGAACTTAAGCATAATGTCTAGCTTTAAGTACCGTTAAGGACACTAGCCATAAGACCAATGTAAACGTTCTCCTATAAATACCGGGCTTGCGGCCCCAATAAATGACTTCAAGTCAAACCTTGCCTTCGCCTATTTCATGGCGATCCTGCCTACTATCGGCAACAAATAAAATAAAGGCAAAATAAAATAAATCCTTGCCATACAAAAAGGCAAAAGTAAAAAAAAAAAAAGAGAAAAAACACAAAAAGGATTAGCTGAAGTATCAATGCCAAAGGACAACGAAGCGCTACAAAAGGCGTTGGAGGACTGCCCAATGGACGGACCACGGCCGCTGACTATTGAGGAATACCGAGCCAGGCAACCTGCAGTACGAGCGGAGCTGGCAAGAAGGAGGCGAGAGGAGGACGCGCTGACGGCAATCCCCCTTGTCCTAAGGCCAAAGCGCCGAGGCGGCCACCTGGTCCGCTTTAGGAAGCAACGTGCGGCCCTACTGGCCCAAATCAACAACGATCCGCCACCACCCTGGGCGGAAGCATGCAAGCTGTGGAATAAAGTAGACGAGCTGGAAAAGGTGCACCAGAGGACCAAACAGGCGAGACAACAACAGTCACAGAGTCAGATGCAGCAACCAGCAACAGCAGCAGATGCAGAAACAACATAAAAACTTTAACAAAAACAAAAAAGTGTGCTATATGAAGGCACCTTTGTGGCAAGAGGCGATTTTTGCGCTGCCACTATAAATAATTAATTAATTAAATAATTACTAACAAAATAGAGAAAAAATAAAATGAAAAAAAAATAATAATATATTGTCCGAAAAATTTTTTTTTTTGAATAAGTCTATTATTGCCAAAAATACCCTAAAAAAAAAAAAAAAAAAAAAAGAAGAAAGCAAGGAAAAAATACATATATACATATACATACATATGCATAATTGAAAAATACACAAAAAAGAAAAAAAAAAAAAACATATATTTATACAATTAAATATAAAATTCCAATCAGCCGTATATACCCCAACATACCCTAACAAAGAGCACATGTCAACCATGTGCACTCAAAATTGCACAAACAACATAAGCACAGTTGTAAAGCTCGCCACGATCAAAGCGAGCTTCTAAAAAAAAAAAAAAAAAAAAAGCTCAAGAAAATTTCACAAAGCTTGCAAGCACACATAAAGCTTTCTGATCGCAGCAAGCTCCACAATATCAAAACTGCCCAATAACGAAGTCTAAATACCCTATAAGAAAAATTACAAAATTTTTTTTTTTTTTTGGAAATAATTAAATATTATAAAATAGAATTATAAACAATTTGAAAAAAAAAAAAAACAATAACAAAAAAAAATATAGGAGAATCAGAAAATGAAATAATTAAAAGAACAAAATTATTTTAACGTAATTTCAATGGACCGGAACATAGAAATATTGAAAGAAAAACTTCAAAAAGCATACAAGTGCCTAAACAAAACAGTTTATATACACCCTCAAACCATAAACAAGCACCTTGAAACTATCTTCGACAGTTATAATAGAATAAAAAGTAGCAGTACAGACATATGCAATGAATCTAGCAGTAAAAGCTTTACTGAGCTAATATATAGTTTAAATAAACAACTAATAAGTATAGCAACAAAACATAATATAAAATTCACAATACCGGTAGATTCGAATCTGGAAGCAACTTTTGAACCTCTAGTAGCAAAAGACACAGAAGAACCAGCTGTAAAAGATAACCCAGAAGACATTCAAGATATATCAGGTATAAAAGATAACCCAGAAAACATTCAAGATAATACAAAACCAAAGATGGTGCAAACAAAGATTGAATTTCTTAATACAGCTTCTAAGCTGATTCAAGAGTATGATGGTGGAGTAGAAACAATTCAAAGTTTCATAGACTCACTGGAATTAATCAACGAAATAAAAGCAGAACATGAAGAAACAGCTATTAAAGTCATAAAAACAAAACTAAAAGGGGACGTTAGACTACTAGTTACTAATGAAAACACTATAAATGGTATAATCCAAACATTAAAGAAAGAAATTAAGGGTGAAACAGTTCAGGTAGCAGAGGCAAGATTAATGAATTTAAAACAAAATGGCAAAAACGCAAATTTATTTATGTCAGAAATAGAAAATCTTACTAAATCATTGAAACGCGCATTCATAACAGACAACGTAAACCCTGAAACAGCAAAGAAATATGCCACTCAAACAGCAGTGAAATCAATCATAAAGAACTGCGATAACGAAAAGGTCAGAACAATAATAGAAGCAGGCAATTTTACTGAAATGAATGATGTTATAGCTAAATTTGTAAATACATCTACAAATATAGAACAAGATCACAGCGTGTTTTATACTAAAAGAAACAATTACACAAATAGGAACTCGTACAATAATAATAGAAATTATAATAATAATTACCAAAATAGAAACCCAAATGATAATACTAACTATAACAATACTAGGAATTACGATAACTATGGTAATAATTATAATCGAAGAAATTATAACAATAGATATACCAAAACTAATTATCCTCCTAAAACACAACAAAATAATAATGTTAGATTTACAAATATAGAAGAAAATTCGGAAAACTCCGAAAGTCCTCTGGTGTAAAAAATCGAACAAATAAAATATATAATTTAAATCGCAACCTTAATAGCTACATAACTTTAAACTTTGACGATGTAGGGACAATAAAATTACTATTAGACACAGGAGCTGATGTATCACTAATAAAACAAGAAATATTAAGAAAAGACAATACAGTTAACATACAAAAACGGACAAAACTTAGTGGAATAGGCAAAGACGTCCTATTTACAATAGGCGAAACCAAACTAAAGGTCAGCAACCTCTCAACGGTACACACCTTCCAAGTAATAGAAAATGATTTCCCCATCCCATGTGACGGAATCTTGGGGCTTGACTTTATAAAAAAATTCAATTGTACACTCAATTATTCCACCAACAAATTGATAATAGATCCATATAAATCAAGATATAAAATTATAATCAATATAGGGATCAGTCAAAACACACATGTATTCCATATCCCATCTAGAACAGAAAAAATTGTACGCATTACAATATCCTCAAACGACAATAACATCTTTATCCCTAATCAAGAATTACACCCGGGGGTATTCGTCGCAAACACTATTGCTTCCAAGACTAACCCATATGTCCGCATATTAAATACTAACAACACAGACGTGCAAATTGCAAATATAAACCTATTAAATGAAAAACTGTCCGATTATGAAATCTTAAAAATAGACAAACAACATGATTCAAAACATAAATCCACGATAATGAACAAACTAGCACCACATTTTCCCGATTTCGTAAAAGAACCTCTACATAAATTATGCTCAGAATTTAATGATGTATTCGCAATAGAATCTGAACAAATATCGTCCAACAATTTCTATAAACAAAAATTAAGACTCAAAGACACAACACCAGTCTACACCAAAAACTACAGGATAGCACACAGTCAAAAAACCGAAATCAATAAACAAGTGGACAAATTGATCAATGATGATATTATTGAACCATCAATGTCTGAGTTCAATAGTCCGATTTTATTGGTTCCTAAAAAAGCGCTACCTGGCAGTAAAGAAAAACGGTGGAGATTGGTAGTTGACTATAGAAAAATTAATAAACAACTAGTAGCGGATACATTCCCACTACCCAGAATGGACGATATCCTTGACCAGCTAGGACGCGCTAAATACTTCTCTTGTTTAGACTTAATGTCAGGATTTCATCAAGTAGAATTAGAAGAAAAATCTCGGGACATAACATCATTTTCCACAGATAAGGGCTCATTCAGATTCAAGCGATTACCATACGGATTAAAAATCGCACCAAACTCGTTTCAAAGAATGATGTCCCTTGCATTCACGGGTCTATCACCATCCCAAACATTCCTTTATATGGATGATCTAATTGTAATTGGTTGCTCTGAAAGTCACATGATCAGAAACTTAAGGGATGTTTTTGAAACTTGCCGAAAATATAACCTAAAATTGCACCCAGACAAATGCTCCTTCTTCAGACATGAAGTTACTTTTCTAGGACACAAATGCACAAATAAAGGAATTTTACCAGACGAAAGCAAGTTCAAAACGATTCAAGATTACCCGACTCCCAAAAATGGCGACGAAGCCAAAAGATTTGTAGCATTCTGTAATTACTACCGTAGATTCATTCCAAACTTTGCATACCATGCACAATTTATCAATAGATTATCTAGGAAAAATGTAGAATTTATCTGGGATGCAAACTGTCAAGCAGCTTTTGAATACTTAAAAAACAAATTATTAAGCCCACAAATACTTCAATATCCAGATTTTAATAAAAAATTCTGTATCACAACTGATGCAAGCAAGATCGCATGTGGAGCCGTCCTCAGCCAAGAATTTGATGGACTCCAATTACCCATATCATATGCATCTAAAGCATTTACAAAAGGCGAAAGCAATAAGTCAACAATAGAGCAAGAATTAACAGCAATACATTGGGCAATTCAATATTTCAAACCATACATATACGGGAAAAAATTCCTAATCAGAACTGACCATCAGCCATTAACATACCTATTTTCTCTAAAAAACCCATCGTCAAAGCTTACTAGAATAAGGCTAGATTTAGAAGAGTTCGATTTTACTATAGAATACATCAGGGGACAAGAAAATTTCGCAGCGGATGCTCTCTCCAGAATTGAATTTGAAAATATAAAAAACATAGAAACTAATAAAATACTTAAAGTAGCAACAAGATCAGAAACAAAAAAATTAGTACATAAGGAAAACAAAATTAACAATAGCAGAATAGAAACACCAAGAATATATGAAATAATAAATCCTAGCGAAGCCAAAAAATACGCGCAAATTAAATTCAAAAAGTGCAAATGTTTTATTACCAAAAATAAAGAAAAATTACTCTCCTTCAACATAGGCGATTTGATCATTAGTGGAAGAATAGATCTAGATCGATTCCTTCCAAGGCTTGAAAAAGAAGCCGGTGCTCAAAAAAATCTATAAACTGAAGATAGACATGTCAGAAAAACTATTAAGGTCACTTACACCTAATGAACTAAAACAAAAAGGAAAAGACACATTAAAACATTTAGAAATAGCAGTTCTACCCCAAGTAAAAGTTATAACAAATAAAGAAGAAATAAGAAATACATTAAATAAATATCATAATGACCCAATAGAGGGAGGTCACTGCGGGGTAAACAGAACACTAGGAAAAATAAAAAGAGGTTTCTTTTGGAAAAATATGTCTCGGGATGTTGCAACATACATCAAAAATTGCGAAAAGTGCAAACTAGCCAAAGTAACCAGACACAACCACTCCCCATTGGTCATAACACCAACCCCTGCAACCACTTTTGACACAATAATAATAGATACAATTGGACCATTACCAAAAACAATGAACGGTAATGAATACGCAGTTACTATTATCTGCGATCTGTCCAAATATCTCATATCAATACCAATACCAAACAAAAGTGCAAAAGCGGTTGCAAAGGCAATATTCGAAAAATTCATTTTAATTTACGGTTCAGTGAAAACAATTCTAACAGACATGGGAACAGAATATATGAATTCAATACTAATAGAACTTTGCAAAAATTTTAACATAACTAAAATTAATTCCACGGCGCACCATCATCAAACTCTTGGAACAGTAGAAAGAAGCCATAGAACTTTCAATGAATACATCAGGTCATATATATCCATAAAAAAAGACGATTGGGATGAATATCTAGCATACTTCACATATTGCTTTAACACCACCCCATCCACCGTACATGGTTATGCACCTTTTGAACTAGTCTTTGCAAAACATCCTAAAACTATCCCATTCTCGTCTGAAACGGTAGAACCCATTTACAACATTGATGATTTCAATAAAGAAATAAAATTTAAATTACAAATAGCACAAAATAGAGCGAAACTGCTTATCGAAAAATTTAAAGCATTACAAAAAGAAACATATGATAAAAACACAAAAAAAGTATCGCTAACTGAAGGACAAGAAATACTTTTAAAAAATGATACAGGACATAAATTAGATAACAAATACACAGGCAAATATACAATACAGAGCATAGGTCCTAACAATAATATAGTAATAGCGGATGATAAAAACAAAAAGCAAACAGTACATTTAGATAGAATAAAAATAACATAAAAAGGATGTTAGAAAAATATAAATTTTTCTTTTTAAAAAAAAGGAGGTGTAGTATACTTTTAGGGATAAGATTAGGGCACATACTTTTAGGGATAGATTATAAGTAATTAGAACTTAAGCATAATGTCTAGCTTTAAGTACCGTTAAGGACACTAGCCATAAGACCAATGTAAACGTTCTCCTATAAATACCGGGCTTGCGGCCCCAATAAATCACTTCAAGTCAAACCTTGCCTTCCCATTTCAATCTAAATAGAATATAAGAAAAATATAAAAATACAGATACAAATACATATAAAATACAGAGCATAGGTAGAACGGGATAACATAATTTTATATTTGAATAGCAGAAACGTTGTTGCTGGTTGCCAAATGGCGATAACCACAACATTCTGCAAAAGATCGCACACAAATGGCTGCACGTAACAACTAGTGGCCGTAACTCAAGCTAATTGTAGCTCCCAACCAGGCCATCTGGAACCTTAAATCCTTGTGGACGAAAAAACGATGCCAAGATATACCCTTGCAATTTTTTGTTAACTCTTTTTATACCCTTGCAGAGGGTATATTATAGAATTGGTCAGATGTTTGTAACGCACAGAAGGAGACGTTTCCGTCCCCATAAAGTATATATATGTAGGAAATGAAGTGTCAGGCAGGCATAATCATTGTAATCGTTTGGTACCGAGTGAGCGAGACAGAACGACACGCAGCGGCCGTACCTATCTGGTCGACTCACTCATGGAAAAATAAAGCAGAAGCGTCGATCGAAAAGCACTCGCAATCGTACTCTCGCCTCGATCACATCGCACACCCAAATTTGTCGCTTAGGCCATTATAATAATTAATAAATATATGTATGTATTCTTAACACAAAGAAACATTGTTAATAAATAATAAAGTTTAAATAAGGAAATCACATTCTTAAATAATATTGACCTAAATAACCAGGAATATTCCAATCCTACAAACTGGGGGCTCAACCGAGATCTCTGGCCCAAGACAATTAGTGAAAATCGTGTGTGTGTGTGTGTAAAGTTCGCAAATGAAAAAAAAATTCTTAAAATTGCATGCATTAACGTGCAATATATAAGTTAAGCACTTCTATCATAACAAGGAGTCAAGTACTTATACCATAAAACCCAAGTCCGTCAACACATGCCCATTGGCCGATCCTATTTCATCATCACAAGCAATTCCCATCGGTCAACCCCACTCAGTCGTCACATGCCCATTTGTCGCATGATCGCCTGTCTCAAATAACAGTCCGATCGCTAGGATAAACAACAAGTCACCCCACTCAATCGTCAGATGCCAATTTGTCGCATGATCGCCTATCCCCAGTAACAGTCCGATCGTTAGGATAAACAACAAACCTGATACCCAGAATCACCCCACAAATTTCGGCAATAAACAAAGAATGGTCCTGAACACTTGTGTAAACAAAGAATGGTCCCACGCTCTTAGTGGACTATTGGACTCAGCCAACGCCGCCGCCTGCGACGACGTCAATTATCCAAGCCTTCATCCAACATAATCAAATCATAGAAAATCAGTCTTAAGCCTAAGTCCAAACCATCCGGTAAAACTTCGCTTTAGCTCCGCGGAATTCACTCAGTCAGAATCTTTCAGTTATCATTAAGTTGTAATTGTAAAGTGACTTTAAATAAAAATTGTATTTTTTTATACCGTGAGTGAAGGAAGTGTTTAATTGGCGCCCGAGCAGGGACCCTGCTAAATAAAACTTGATCGAGTGTTAGTGAAAGATATCAGTGGTCGTGACCGAGAAAACGCGTTAAATGCCTTAAAGTGTCAACGAAATAAAAACACTATATTGAACTACACCAAGAATCAGACAGGGTCAAATTTATCGCTGCAATTTCCTCCAAGATCCGTTCAGAGGAAAACTGATAACCCAAACGTGTTTGCCCAGGAGCGTTAGTACCTTCATCGTTGGAAAAGCGAGCCCTCCTACAAGCCGATCAGTACAAGCACCGAAGATGTTATTAATAATGTAAGTTAAGCAAAATAATTTTAAGTGAAAGAAAATCAAAAAATGAAAAAAGAATTTGTGTAAACACAGTGAGAAAAAACTTGTGAACCAAAACCAAAAGTTTAAATTTAAAAAGTAAAAAAGATAAACACAAGCTATAAAATCCTTAATTAAATTTTTTCTCACTCAAGAAAAAAGAATCAAAAATTGAAAAAGAAACTAGTAATAAGTAATCCCAAAAAAAGGGGAAGAAATAATTGAAAATTTAAAAAAAAATTTTTTGTAAAAAAAGAGAATAATCATTTAATATTGAAAAATTTGCATAATACCACAAATTAAGATTTAAGAAATAATTTTGAAAAAAAAGAGAATAATCATCTAATATTGAAAATTTTGCATAATACCACAAACTAAGTATTTAAGTACGAAAAACCATTTCCACCAAGATTAGCGGACATACCGCTATACCTTTGTCAATATAAGCTAAAATCAAATTTTCGCGGCATTATATCGTTCGTGACGTCATAATATTCGCGATATCGTAACACTTATTTCCTTGAAAGAAACCTGGTTTAAAATATTTTTTCCAAAATGACTAATGACAACTGGGTTAAAGCAGCAGTCCTCCAGCAGGGTGGTAGTCAGGCAGCAGCTTCCGATGCTCCGACAGCATCCACCTCAGGTGCAGCAGCCGTAAATAGAATAGAGGCACTGTCGATACAAGGATTAGATGTAGCTATCCAAACAATTTTGTCATCTCAGCTACAGGAAATAGTGAAACAATTAAATTTTTCTCAGCCAGGACATATTCCCTTTAGGGACCAGACAGCTAGCGTCCAGGATAACTGGCATGAATTAGACAAAGTGCCAGATATCGTAAAAAATCTTGACAAATTCTCAGGTAGTCGTGAAGAATTCTCAACATGGTTTGCTTCCGCCACACGTTTGATGGAATTGTACGCCCCCATTCAGGGAACACCCAAATACTTTGCAATTCTGGTAACCATTCGAGGCAAAATTACAGGCCATGCGAATACACTCTTGAAAGTATATCGCACTGCTTTACATTGGGGTGCAATTTCTCAGTGTCTGTTATCTGAGTACTCAGACAAACGAGATTTAAGCACACTAGAATACCAGCTATTCACCATGACCCAGAAAGGCGCATCCATTCATCAATTTTACTTCGCCGTTTACCAACAGATGTCATTAATACTAGACCAAATCGAAACATTGGGTTACACTCCCGAGACTATGGAAGCCATGGCAAAACAAGTCAGAGATAGGGCTCTAGATACCTTCATCAGAGGTCTTAACGGAGATCTATCAGACAGAATGAGCATAGCTCAACCCAGAGATCTGAGGCATGCATTGCAACTGTGCGAGATGTTGGACAATAAAAGGGCTAGGAACAATATCAGCCATCGTGACACTCGTCCACCAGTAGGACCAAAACCCCCGCATTATGCAAAAAATTACTTGCAACCTCAACCATCATACATACCGGCAATTCCACCAAAACCTTATAATAACAACAACTTTTATAATCAAAAACCAATGCAAAACGTGTTCATTCCCCAAAATAAATTCCCACAAACGAAAAACCCTATGTTTTTCAATGCACCACCGAGGCCATTTGCCCCGAAGCCTCAGCCGGCACCAACTCCTATGGATGTCGACGGCTCTATTCTAACAAAAAAACAACATGAACAAGCCAAACGCTAATTCACCACAACAATTTGCTCTCAAAAGAGTCAACCAGTCCACCGGAAATTTTCCCAATAAAGTACAGAGGCAATTCCATATCGAAACCGGTATGTCAGGTGAACAATATATCACCATACCGCCTCAAGAAGAGCATTACTCCGATATGTCCGATTATCAGTCTGCTTACCAAGGCCAAGAAGACCTTTACGAATTAGTCCCATATTCTGAGGTTCGTGAATATCAACAGCAGGAGGAATATTTTACCTCACAAGGTGACAACTCAGAGTTAGTCCCGCAGAATAAAGAGGAAACCAAATCACAATCACAGGAACCTCAACAGCCACAAATTGAGGACACCGTTAATTTTTTAGGTTAAAGTGTTCCTCTTTGCCGTACTTTGTTGTCCGGGACATAGACGGAACAGCATACAATTTCTTAATAGATACCGGCTCCAACAAAAACTATGTCCAACCAGAAATAGCCAAAAACGTCAAAACAAATGAACACAAGTTTTACGCGAACACCGTAAGTGGTAGCATTTTAATCACCAGCCATATCCATATAACTTTCTTCTTATTACCTAATTTGAATCTGTTCCATGGGATTCTAGGTAATGACACACTAAGAGAATTAAACGCCATTATTGATATAGGGAAAGATCTATTATTTGTCAACAACTCTCACGTTGTTAAAGTAAAGCAGATGCGAGCTCATCAGGTCCATACGATCGAATCAGAGGAGCTCACCAATCAGCAGAAACTAGGGTTAAAGGCACTCCAAGAGGAGTACGAATCGCTTTTCGCAGACCCAAATAAGAAGTTGACTTATGCTACTAATGTCCAAGGAGAAATCCGAACGACAACAGACACTCCAGTCTACACCAAACATTATCCGTACCCAGCTTCTCTCAAAGAAGTAGTAGAAGACCAGCTACAAGAATTACTACGAGATGGTATAATACGACCCTCACGGTCGCCCTATAATTCCCCTGTATGGATAGTCCCTAAAAAGAGCGACAGCGTTGGGAATAAGAAATATAGGATGGTCATTGATTACAGAAAGCTCAATGCAGTTACAGTTTCGGATAAGTATCCTATCCCTGAAATCGGAGAAATGGTTGCGCAGTTGGGCAACAATAAGTATTTCTCTGTTCTTGATCTAAAGAGCGGATTTCATAGGATTACCCCTAAAGGAATCTGATATTGAAAAAACAGCATTTTCTGTAAATGGAGGGAAATACGAGTTCACAAGACTCCCCTTCGGTCTAAAAAATTCCCCATCAATATTCCAAAGAGCTCTCGATGACATCTTGAGATACCTGATTGGAAAAGTTTGCTATGTCTACATTGATGATATTATAATATTCAGTAAATCTGAGGAAGAGCATTTCCGACATCTAGCTCTAGTATTTTCTACCTTGTCCAAAGCAAACATGAAGGTCCAAGTAGATAAATGCAAATTCCTAAGACACAGCGTTGATTTCCTAGGCGTAGTTATCTCAAGGGAAGGAGTTAAAACCAATCCAGAGAAAATTCAAGCCATTAAAAAGTTCCCCATACCAAAGAACCTAAAACAACTAAGGTCCTTCCTGGGATTAGCTAGTTATTACAGAAGATTTATCAAAGATTTTGCTAAGTTAGCTAGACCCTTGACGGCGTTATTGAGAGGAGAACATGGCAGAGCTAAAAAGAATGTCTCAAGCAAGATTGAAATCCGATTCGGTGAAGCCGAACTCGATGCCTTTGAGAAAGTGAAAAATGCATTAGTATCACAAGATGTGATGTTAGCATACCCTGATTTTAAACAAGAGTTCCATCTAACCACTGATGCTTCAAACTTTGCATTAGGAGCTTCTCTAGAACAGAACGGTAGACCCATTACATTCCTTTCCCGTGCGTTATCCAAGGCCGAAGAAAATTATGCTACAAATGAAAGAGAAATGCTAGCAATAGTATGGGCATTGGATAAGTTAAGGATGTATGTATACGGCAAATCCAAAGTGATCATTTACACTGACCACCAGACTCTCACTTATGCTCTCAGCCCGAAAAATAACAACACAAAGCTGAAGAAATGGAAAAGTTACCTGGAGGAATATAACTACGAGTTGAAATATAAGCCGGGTAGCTCAAACGTGGTAGCAGACGCACTCTCTAGAAACCCTACCAGCATAAATGCTAGCAGTATGTCAGCTACAGCCCATAGTGATGAAAGCTCAGGTCATGAACTCATTCCAGCAATGGAAGTTCCCATCAATGTCTTTAAAAACCAATTGTTTATCCTCACTGGTGATAACGAATCCACTACCTTTGAAATACCGTTCCCTACATATCATAGACATACAATAGTGAGAAACAATTATTCCGAAGAAGATCTTGTAACCATCTTGAAAGAAAAAATGGATCCTAGAATAGTTAATGGTATTTTTACTTCCGAAAGTATCATGGGAAAAATCCAAGAAATATTTCCAGAGCATTTTAGGAATTACAAGGCAAGATTCACGCATATTCAAACTATAGATGTCCATGATCAGATTCAACAACAAGATATCATAATAAAAGAACACCTCAGAGCACATAGAAATTCCGTTGAAAATAAAAAACAAATTTTATCTGAATATTTTTTCCCCGGTATGAAGAAAAAGATAGAAGCAATAGTACTCTTGCCAAACGTGCAAACTCCTCCGAACCAAGAAATACAACCAACCTATTCCGAAATATCCAGGTGAAATTATTCATATAGATTTATATTCCACCCAAAATAAGATTATTTTAACCGCAATAGACAAATTTTCTAAATACGCGCAAGTTAAACTCGTAAACTCAAAAGCAGCAGAACATCTTAAAGTACCCTTACGTGAGTTGTTAATAGCCTTCGGTATGACAAAAACCGTGGTGATGGATAACGAAAAGGCTTTAAATTCTGCATCAATAAAATTTCTTTTGAATAATCAGTTAGGTATACAAGTCCACACTACTCCACCATATACTTCGTCTAGCAACGGCCAAGTAGAAAGATTTCATTCAACATATACAGAAATAATGAGATGCTTGAAGCTAGAGCACCCCGAAATGGAATTCGAGGATTTAATATTCAAAGCCGTTGTCGAATACAATAAAACCATCCATAGTACCACCAACAAAAAGCCAATAGAAGCATTTTTTGTAACAAATTTAATCCATAATCCAGAAAAATTAGCACTTGAAAGGGAAAAGATTGCAGAAACCATTTTAAAGAAGCAAAATAAGGACCTAGAGTACCATAATAAAACAAAGAAACCCGTCAAAATCTACGATCCAGGTGAAATCATCTACGTTAGGATTAATAAACGGCTAGGCTCGAAACTAACGTCTAGATATAAAAAAGAAATAGTAGCCGAAGATCTTAATACCAAGATTAAAACCAGGTCAGGAAGGATAGTTCATAAAAACCACTTGAAGTATTGATAAACATCCTCTTCCGACAGATTGCTCATGTTACCACTTTGCTGGGGTCACACAACCATATTAGACTATACTAAGTCAAGAGTGGTCATGTTGGAAACCGGGTTAGCCGCGCGCCAGAACGGAACGTTTAAAATCATTCACGTCATCGAATTAGAAAAATATCAAATGGCCATATCCGTTCTAAAAGAAGTCGTTAAGAATTCATCAAACCTTAGTCCGTATCAACCTTTTTTGGCCTATGAGATAACTCGGATACAGAACGAATTAAGGAGGCTTCAGCCGATGAAATTCAGAAACAAAAGATCGCTTGATATACTTGGCACGGCTTGGAAATGGTTAGCGGGCACACCTGATCACGAGGATCATAAGATTGTGGTAGATAAGATCAATGAACAATTGGAAAACAATAATCGGCAGGTCATTATTAATAATCTAATAGAAAATAAGATAAACGATTTAATTAAGATAACTAATACCATATTAATTAGAGGTAAACCCGAATATAATAATAAGACAGAAGAAATCGAAATAACCAAATTTAAATTGAGTCTTTTAAGAGAAGAAATAACAAATATTATTTACGCAATTGATTGGGCTAAGGCCAATACCGTAAACTCATTAATACTGTCCTCTGCTGAAATAGATTTTATTGACACAATTAAAGAAGAGGGCCTAACATTTGTAAACATTGAAGAACTAATAGAGTTTGCTGAGGTCAGCATAGCCTCAGACGGTAAATCACTCCTTTATATTGTTAGCCTACCCAGAGTAATTAATGAAATTTGTAAACAAATCCTTGCAATACCAATTAAATATCAAAAATTTATAGAAGAAATAGACTATTAGAATATCATGAAATGTAACAAGAAATACTTCGGGTTAATCAATAAGAATAAATGTAATATTCATAATGGTAAGACAATCTGTAAACTGGAAGATCTGACTAATTTAGAAAACAGTAAATGTGTAGGAGCCTACTTGCAAAGAAGGAATCCACAATGTAAGGTCATCAACAACCAGCACGTAAAATCCCATTCGGAAATAATGCCCGGTACCTTGCTGCTGAACCAATTTCAAGGAGACATCAACATCAATGGAGAAAACATTACCCTAGAAGGCACCTTCATAATTCAAGCGGAAAACGCGACAGTCGTCATAGAAGACTCCTGGTATATTGTGAAGACACGCTTGGAAGTCGAGGTTCAACCACCGCTGTTGCAATTACTATCAGATAAGCAGCAAAGAGGTGAAAGGTTATCTCTGGAAATGATCAAGGAACTACACATCAATAATACTAATAATCTGGAGAGAATCCAAAGAAACAACTTGATTATGTCTTCGTCAAGCTGGATTATTCTAACCCTTCTGGCAGCTGCAATGATAACATATTACATCATCAATAAATTCTGCAGCCACGAAACAGGCAACCATGGTCCACCAATGGAAGTCTCAATCGCGCCAGTTCAATATGTTGTTGCGACCGAGGACGTCCGCACTTAAAGGGGGAGGAGTTAAGCACTTCTATCATAACAAGGAGTCAAGTACTTATACCATAAAACCCAAGTCCGTCAACACATGCCCATTGGCCGATCCTATTTCATCATCACAAGCAATTCCCATTGGTCAACCCCACCCAGTCGTCACATGCCCATTTGTCGCATGATCGCCTGTCTCAAATAACAGTCCGATAGCTAGGATAAACAACAAGTCACCCCACTCAATCGTCAGATGCCAATTTGTCGCATGATCGCCTATCCCCAGCAACAGTCCGATCGTTAGGATAAACAACAAACCTGATACCCAGAATCACCCCACAAATTTCGGCAATAAACAAAGAATGGTCCGATTATCAGTCTGCTTACCAAGGCCAAGAAGACCTTTACGAATTAGTCCCATATTCTGAGGTTCGTGAATATCAACAGCAGGAGGAATATTTTACCTCACAAGGTGACAACTCAGAGTTAGTCCCGCAGAATAAAGAGGAAACCAAATCACAACCACAGGAACCTCAACAGCCACAAATTGAGGACACCGTTAATTTTTTAGGTTAAAGTGTTCCTCTTTGCCGTACTTTGTTGTCCGGGACAAAGACGGAACCGCATACAATTTCTTAATAGATACCGGCTCCAACAAAAACTATGTCCAACCAGAAATAGCCAAAAACGTCAAAACAAATGAACACAAGTTTTACGCGAACACCGTAAGTGGTAGCATTCTAATCACCAGTCATATCCATTTGGGTTTCTTCTTATTACCTAATTTGAATCCGTTCCATGGGATTCTAGGTAATGACACACTAAGAGAATTAAACGCCATTATTGATATAGGGAAAGATCTATTATTTGTCAACAACTCTCACGTTGTTAAAGTAAAGCAGATGCGAGCTCATCAGGTCCGTACGATCGAATCAGAGGAGCTCACCTTTCATCAGCAGAAACTAGGGTTAAAGGCACTCCAAGAGGAGTACGAATCGCTTTTCGCAGACCCAAATAAGAAGTTGACTTATGCTACTAATGTCCAAGGAGAAATCCGAACGACAACAGACACTCCAGTCTACACCAAACATTATCCGTACCCAGCTTCTCTCAAAGAAGTAGTAGAAGACCAGCTACAAGAATTACTACGAGATGGTATAATACGACCCTCACGGTCGCCCTATAATTCCCCTGTATGGATAGTCCCTAAAAAGAGCGATAGCCTTGGGAATAAGAAATATAGGATGGTCATTGATTACAGAAAGCTCAATGCAGTTACAGTTTCGGATAAGTATCCTATCCCTGAAATCGGAGAAATGGTTGCGCAGTTGGGCAACAATAAGTATTTCTCTGTTCTTGATCTAAAGAGCGGATTTCATCAGATTTCCCTTAAGGAATCTGATATTGAAAAAACAGCATTTTCTGTAAATGGAGGGAAATACGAGTTCACAAGACTCCCCTTTGGTCTAAAAAATTCCCCATCAATATTCCAAAGAGCTCTCGATGACATCTTGAGATACCTGATTGGAAAAGTTTGCTATGTCTACATTGATGATATTATAATATTCAGTAAATCTGAGGAAGAGCATTTCCGACATCTAGCTCTAGTATTTTCTACCTTGTCCAAAGCAAACATGAAGGTCCAAGTAGATAAATGCAAATTCCTAAGACACAGCGTTGATTTCCTAGGCGTAGTTATCTCAAGGGAAGGAGTTAAAACCAATCCAGAGAAAATTCAAGCCATTAAAAAGTTTCCCATACCAAAGAACCTAAAACAACTAAGGTCCTTCCTGGGATTAGCTAGTTATTACAGAAGATTTTTTAAAAGATTTTGCTAAGTTAGCTAGACCCTTGACGGCGTTATTGAGAGGAGAACATGGCAGAGCTAAAAAGAATGTCTCAAGCAAGATTGAAATCCGATTCGGTGAAGCCGAACTCGATGCCTTTGAGAAAGTAAAAAATGCATTAGTATCACAAGATGTGATGTTAGCAAGAGTTCCATCTAACCACTGATGCTTCAAACTTTGCATTAGGAGCTTCTCTAGAACAGAACGGTAGACCCATTACATTCCTTTCCCGTGCGTTATCCAAGGCCGAAGAAAATTATGCTACAAATGAAAGAGAAATGCTAGCAATAGTATGGGCATTGGATAAGTTAAGGATGTATGTATACGGCAAATCCAAAGTGATCATTTACACTGACCACCAGACTCTCACTTATGCTCTCAGCCCGAAAAATAACAACACAAACCTGAAGAAATGGAAAAGTTACCTGGAGGAATATAACTACGAGTTGAAATATAAACCGGGTAGCTCAAATGTGGTAGCAGACGCACTCTCTAGAAACCCTACCAGCATAAATGCTAGCAGTACGTCAGCTACAGCCCATAGTGATGAAAGCTCAGGTCATGAACTCATTCCAGCAATGGAAATCCATATCAATGTCTTTAAACACCAATTGTTTATCCTCACTGGTGATAACGAATCCACTACCTTTGAAATACCGTTCCCTACATATCATAGACATACAATAGTGAGAAACAATTATTCCGAAGAAGATCTTGTAACCATCTTGAAAGAAAAAATGGATCCTAGAATAGTTAATGGTATTTTTACTTCCGAAAGTATCATGGGAAAAATCCAAGAAATATTTCCAGAGCATTTTAGGAATTACAAGGCAAGATTCACGCATATTCAAACTATAGATGTCCATGATCAGATTCAACAACAAGATATAATAAAAGAACACCTCAGAGCACATAGAAATTCCGTTGAAAATAAAAAACAAATTTTATCTGAATATTTTTTCCCCGGTATGAAGAAAAAGATAGAAGCAATAGTAAATTATCAAAGACACCCTCCGAACCAAGAAATACAACCAACCCCTATTCCGAAATATCCAGGTGAAATTATTCATATAGATTTATATTGCACCCAAAATAAGATTATTTTAACCGCAATAGACAAATTTTCTAAATACGCGCAAGTTAAACTCGTAAACTCAAAAGCAGCAGAACATCTTAAAGTACCCTTACGTGAGTTGTTAATAGCCTTCGGTATGACAAAAACCGTGGTGATGGATAACGAAAAGGCTTTAAATTCTGCATCAATAAAATTTCTTTTGAATAATCAGTTAGGTATACAAGTCCACACTACTCCACCATATACTTCGTCTAGCAACGGCCAAGTAGAAAGATTTCATTCAACATATACAGAAATAATGAGATGCTTGAAGCTAGAGCACCCCGAAATGGAATTCGAGGATTTAATATTCAAAGCCGTTGTCGAATACAATAAAACCATCCATAGTACCACCAACAAAAAGCCAATAGAAGCATTTTTTGTAACAAATTTAATCCATAATCCAGAAAAATTAGCACTTGAAAGGGAAAAGATTGCAGAAACCATTTTAAAGAAGCAAAATAAGGACCTAGAGTACCATAATAAAACAAAGAAACCCGTCAAAATCTACGATCCAGGTGAAATCATCTACGTTAGGATTAATAAACGGCTAGGCTCGAAACTAACGTCTAGATATAAAAAAGAAATAGTAGCCGAAGATCTTAATACCAAGATTAAAACCAGGTCAGGAAGGATAGTTCATAAAAACCACTTGAAGTATTGATAAACATCCTCTTCCGACAGATTGCTCATGTTACCACTTTGCTGGGGTCACACAACCATATTAGACTATACTAAGTCACGAGTGGTCATGTTGGAAACCGGGTTAGCCGCGCGCCAGAACGGAACGTTTAAAATCATTCACGTCATCGAATTAGAAAAATATCAAATGGCCATATCCGTTCTAAAAGAAGTCGTTAAGAATTCATCAAACCTTAGTCCGTATCAACCTTTTTTGGCCTATGAGATAACTCGGATACAGAACGAATTAAGGAGGCTTCAGCCGATGAAATTCAGAAACAAAAGATCGCTTGATATACTTGGCACGGCTTGGAAATGGTTAGCGGGCACACCTGATCACGAGGATCATAAGATTGTGGTAGATAAGATCAATGAACAATTGGAAAACAATAATCGGCAGGTCATTATTAATAATCTAATAGAAAATAAGATAAACGATTTAATTAAGATAACTAATACCATATTAATTAGAGGTAAACCCGAATATAATAATAAGACAGAAGAAATCGAAATAACCAAATTTAAATTGAGTCTTTTAAGAGAAGAAATAACAAATATTATTTACGCAATTGATTGGGCTAAGGCCAATACCGTAAACTCATTAATACTGTCCTCTGCTGAAATAGATTTTATTGACACAATTAAAGAAGAGAGCCTAACATTTGTAAACATTGAAGAACTAATAGAGTTTGCTGAGGTCAGCATAGCCTCAGACGGTAAATCACTCCTTTATATTGTTAGCCTACCCAGAGTAATTAATGAAATTTGTAAACAAATCCTTGCAATACCAATTAAATATCAAAAATTTATAGAAGATTCGGGTTAATCAAAGAAAATTCGGGTTAATCAATAAGAATAAATGTAATATTCATAATGGTAAGACAATCTGTAAACTGGAAGATCTGACTAATTTAGAAAACAGTAAATGTGTAGGAGCCTACTTGCAAAGAAGGAATCCACAATGTAAGGTCATCAATAACCAGCACGTAAAATCCCATTCAGAAATAATGCCCGGTACCTTGCTGCTGAACCAAATCCAAGGGGACATCAACATCAATGGAGAAAACATTACCCTAGAAGGCACCTTCATAATTCAAGCGGAAAACGCGACAGTCGTCATAGAAGACTCCTGGTATATTGTGAAGACACGCTTTGAAGTCGAGATTCAACCGCCGCTGTTGCAATTACTATCAGATAAGCAGCAAAGAGGTGAAAGGTTATCACTGGAAATGATCAAGGAACTACACATCAATAATACTAATAATCTGGAGAGAATCCAAAGAAACAACTTGATTATGTCTTCGTCAAGCTGGATTATTCTAACCCTTCTGGCAGCTGCAATGATAACATATTACATCATCAAAAAAATTCTGCAGCCACAAAACAGGCAACCATGGTCCACCAATGGAAGTCTCAATCGCGCCAGTTCAATATGTTGTTGCGACCGAGGACGTCCGCACTTAAAGGGGGAGGAGTTAAGCACTTCTATCATAACAAGGAGTCAAGTACTTATACCATAAAACCCAAGTCCGTCAACACATGCCCATTGGCCGATCCTATTTCATCATCACAAGCAATTCCCATCGGTCAACCCCACTCAGTCGTCACATGCCCATTTGTCGCATGATCGCCTATCCCCAGCAACAGTCCGATCGTTAGGATAAACAACAAACCTGATACCCAGAATCACCCCACAAATTTCGGCAATAAACAAAGAATGGTCCTGAACACTTGTGTAAACAAAGAATGGTCCCACGCTCTTAGTGGACTATTGGACTCAGCCAAAGCCGCCGCCGACGACGTCAATTATCCAAGCCTTCATCCAACATAATCAAATCATAGAAAATCAGTCTTAAGCCTAAGTCCAAACCATCCGGTAAAACTTCGCTTTAGCTCCGCGGAATTCACTCAGTCAGAATCTTTCAGTTATCATTAAGTTGTAATTGTAAAGTGACTTTAAATAAAAATTGTATTTTTTTATACCGTGAGTGAAGGAAGTGTTTAATTTATATGCAAAGTCAAGGTTGTTGGCGAACGAATTTCAAAAGACGCAATCACTACAAGTTCAAAAAACTAGTGGAAGTTGGCGTGACTGTACGAGAGGCGACGAGTGGACGGTGAGACGGTGAGCGGTCGGACGATGCAAGAAGAGCGTCACCCAGAATTTTGGCGCCGTTTAGGCAAAAGTCGGCGGCACAAGTTGAGAGCAGCTCGAGAAGGGTGGTGACTCGAGAGGAAAAGAGAAAGCAGACACCGGACAGGAAGTTGATGATAACCAGTGTTCACTGTGGAAGCAGACAGACGGAGAGAGCAGACAGCGGACACGAAGTTGATGATAATTAGTGGTCACTGTGGAAGCAGACAGACGGAGAGAGAAGACAGCGGACACGAAGTTGATGATAACCAGTGTTCACTGTGGAAGCAGACAGACGGAGAGAGCAGACAGAGGGCATGAAGTTGATGATAACCAGTGTTCACTGTGGAAGCAGACAGACGGAGAGAGCAGACAGCGGACGCGAAGTTGATGATAATTAGTGGTCACTGTGGAAGCAGACAGCGGACACGAAGTTGATGAAAATTAGTGGTCACTGTGGAAGCAGACAGACGGAGAGAGCAGACAGAGGGCACGAAGTTGATGATAACCAGTGTTCACTGTGGAAGCAGACAGACGGAGAGAGCAGACAGCGGACACGAAGTTGATGATAATTAGTGGTCACTGTGGAAACGGAAAACCAAAGGAGAACATAAAGCGGACAACAAAAACCGTTACAAAAGCAGACGACGCCGACAAGACCAAACGAGAAGGCAGCAGACACGAAGTTGAGACAATTGGTGTGGAAGCAGACAAAGAGAGATCACGAGAACCAGTGGAAAACAGCCGAGTGAGTAGCGACAACAGAGTGAGTGGCAACAGAGAGCGAACCGAACAGTTGCTACAGAGATATTGAGTGTCTCCATAGAGCAGGACGACTATAGTTGGGTGAGCTGTTTAATTATTGTCTTGAGTGTGAGTTACTTTGCTTGCACAACGATACCAGACTGGTGGCAAAAATATTGACGAAATTGATGCGAGCTGCAGAGAGCACATTTCTAAGAATCGTCTGAATTAAACCATAACCTAACACAATTTGACCTACATTAACACAGTGTGTAAATCTGGTTAAGTCGTAACAAATTTGATTGATTGATACTAACTATATATTAATATACCAATCTTGTTAAGCAATATAACTGTAATTAAGTGAAATGGATCGAGGTGAGATTCTAACGTTGCGTATTGAGGAGTTGCGCACTAAATTGAGAGAGTTAGGGCTAGAGACTACAGGCCTTAAAGCAGAGCTGCAAACGTCTACTCGCTCACTACGATCTAATTGAAATTGAGAATGACGGGCAGGAGGCAGATTTCGCCTCGGCTAGAACAATTCGAGAAGTCCCGAACACAGATGGGCAAAGGTCATGGTTCACACTAAAAGATGTGGAGGGAAGCGTTTCAGAGTTTTGCGGTTTAGGTTCGATTAATGTTGTAAAATGGATTAGGGAGCTAGAAGAATGCGCTTTAACCGTACAGTGGAGTCAGTTACAGCTTTTGTGTATGCAAAACAATTGTTAAAGGGAGCTGCATTATCGTTTATACGTAGTAAGAGAGATATTTGTAGTTGGGAGTCCCTGAAAGTAGCTTTGAAAAACGAATTTAGAGTAAAGGCTTCATCAGCAGAAGTTCATAGAAGACTGGGCAATCGACAGTTAAAGAGAGGTGAGAACTTGTATGAGTTTTTGTATTCGTTAATGGAAATCGCAAAGCCAATCGATTTGAATGACGATAGTTTAATCGAGTATTTCGTAGAAGGTATACCAGACATGAGAGCAAATAAGGCATTATTGTATCAGGCCAGAACAGTGGATGCGTTGAAAGTTCAAATAGAGACCTACTTAAAATGCTATGATCCTAGAAAGTCGTCAAAGAAAACAACATTCGAGTCATCTGTGCACAAGCAAGGTAGAGATAATAGAGAGAAAAATTCGATAACAAAAGGTGATCGCAAATGTTTTAAGTGTGGTGATCCTTCACACATGATGAGAGACGGCAACAAGAAAACGTTTACTTGTTTTAAATGTGGCAAAACAGGCCATCGTTCGTTTGAATGTAAAGATAAAGATACCACCAAAGTTGAAAGCACCAATGTTGTAGATGATAAATTAATAAAAGCATCAGGTAAATTTACTGATTCGGGTTTGGAGTTGAAAGAAGTAACTTATAAATCGATTAAGTTCAACGGTCTAATTGATACAGGAGCAAATTTGAGTCTCATACGTAAAAGCGTATTTGTTAAACTCGGAATTAAGTCATTAACTGGATATTCGAAGACCCTTACAGGCATTGGTGGAAGTCATGTGATGACCTTTGGTAGTTTTAGCATAACTGTCAAGATAGATGGCATTGAGATGGAAGTCGAGTTTCATATCGTTCCTGATGAAGACATGGCATATGAGTCAATTTTGGGTAGACCCATATTAGATCACGTCGATTTAGTTGTTACCAAGAAAGGTACAAAGTTTGTGAGCATCAACAGAAAAGAATCACTGTGTAACGTGAATAAATCTTGTGCTGAGTTGTTTAAGGAATTTGAAAGTATGTGTATGCACAGTGCAGCACAGAATAAAGTGGAAATCAAGAGTGACTTGTCACATATCAGTGCAGAAATCGATAGTGAAGTCAAGAAGTTGATTAAAAGTTACAAACCTATTAGAAATACAAACACTCCTATAGAAATGAAGATTGTACTAACAGATGAGTTGCCAGTTTATCAGCATCCAAGGCGTCTAGCAGAGTCTGATCAGAAAATTGTTGATAGTACAGTACAAGAATGGTTGGAGGAGAAGATAATAAGGCCAAGTTTTTCCGAATATGCTTCACCTGTTGTACTTGTAACAAAGAAGAATGGGAAAAAGCGTCTGTGCTGCGATTACAGAAAGCTAAATAAGAAAGTGGTCCGAGATAATTTTCCTATGCCACAGATGGACACCGTATTAGAAAAAATTCAAAGTGCGTTGGTTTACACTACTTTAGATCTAACAAACAGGTTTTTCCATGTTCCTGTTGAGGAAAAATCTCAGAAGTACACAGCATTCGTAACTCAGAATGGTCAGTATGAATTCCTGTACGTACCATTCGGAATTTCCAACTCTCCAGCAGTTTTTACCAGATTTATAATGGCAGTAATGAGAGAATCAGTGAAGAATGGAGATGCAGTGGTGTATATGGACGATATAATTATACCAAGTGTTAGCGTGAATGATGGTCTAATTAAACTTAAAAGGGTGTTGAAGATAGCTGCGGAAAATGGGTTGAGAATAAACTGGGAGAAATGTCAGATACTTCAAAGCAAAGTAAATTTTTTGGGCTATATAGTTGAAAATGGAAGTATGAAGCCAAGTAAGGAGAAGACTGATGCCATTTCAAGATTCCCGATCCCACATGATAAGAAGTCAGTTCAACGATTTTTAGGGTTAACATCGTATTTCCGTAAATTTATCGAAGGATACGCAGTAACAGCTAAGCCCTTGACTGACATTCTGTGAAAGGACAACAAGTTTGAGTTTAAAGAACTGCAAATGGTAGCGTTTGAGCAATTGAAGTTAGCATTGATCAAAGGTCCTGTTTTAAAGTTATACAATCCTAAGCTAGAGACTGAAATTCACACTGATGCCTCGAAACACGGTTTCGGAGCTGCGCTTTACAGAAAGATTCAGAAGATGGTCTATTCCATCCGGTACAATATATGAGTCGGAAAACTAAACCTTGCGAAGAGAAGTATGATTCATATGAACTTGAGGTTTTAGCAGTTATTGGAGCATTAATAAAGTGGCGTATATATGTGTTAGGATTGAGATTTAAGATTGTCACAGATTGTAATGCGTTCACGATGACAATGAAAAAGAAAGAGGTTCCGTTGCGTGTAGCACGTTGGGCAATGTACCTACAAGATTTCGATTATCAGATCGAACATCGTTCAGGTTCAAAGATGCGGCATGTGGATGCCTTGAGCCGTTTATCTTGTTTTCTGCTAACTGACACTATAACCCATAAATTAAGGGAAGCACAGTTGTCAGATGATTGGACTAAATTGATTAGGAGCTTAGTTCAAGAGAAAGGATATGAAGATTTTTACATTGAAAACGAAATATTGTTAATGGACCCCAATCGAGAACTTATTGTCGTTCCTTCGCAGATGGAAAAGGAAATAATACAGATTGTACACAAACAAGGACATTTTGGAGCTAAAAAGACTCAGGATATCGTAGAAAAATCGTATTATATTCCAAAAATTAAAAGAGAAGGTAGTCCGTGTTCTTGAGTGTTGTGTGGAATGTCTTATTGTTAATGCCAAGACCGGTAAAAAGGAAGGATATTTGATGCCAATAAGTAAAGGAGATCAACCATTGATGACATATCACATTGATCACGTTGGCCCGATGGAGGTCACAACAAAGCGTTATAATCATATACTTGTTATTGTTGATGGGTTCTCTAAGTTTGTATGGTTGTATCCGACTCGTGGGACAGGAGTCGAGGAAGTACTTAGTTCTCTTGAAAGGCAGGCCATAATTTTTGGTAACCCGATGAGAATAATTTCTGACAGGGGAGCAGCATTCACGTCCAATGCGTTTAAGGAATATTGTAACAGACAGGATATACAGCATTTACTGATAGCAACAGGTGTACCCCGTGGCAACGGCCAAGTAGAAAGGATGCATAAGATAATAGTTCCAATCATTTCAAAGTTAAGTCAAGAGAATGAGGGAAACTGGTACAAGTATGTAGGTCGTGTGCAACAATTTGTTAATAATACTGCACCAAGAAGTACAAGAGTTACACCTTTTAAGATTTTGACAGGAATAGAGATGCGTAGTCCTGATGATCCCAAATGAGAGAGCTGATAACCGATTCGTTAATAGAAGAATTAGACTGTGGTCGTGATGAGATTAGAGCGGAGGCTCGAAAGAATATCGATGAAATATGGCAGGACTCAGCTTTCATTTGCATAGCTCTTCAAAATTGGCTACAATCAGAAAACGTTAATATAAGTATAACATCGAGCAAAAATGGTGTGTCAGACGTGGAAAGATTCCACAGGACTGTAAACGAAAAGCTAACAGTTATTAATGCAGAATCTAGTATAGAAGACAAACAAACTAAATTTGAAACTATCTTTTACACATATAACCATAAAACTAAACATCTAACGATAAACAGAACACCAGCAGATATCTTTATTTACGCAGGCACACCTCTTTATAATACACAAGCTAACAAAGCAAAACAAATTGATAAATTAAATGAAAATAGGAACGATCTTGAAATAAATACACAGTATAAACAAGCCCCTTTAGTTAGATCGAAAACGACAACACCCTTTAAGAAAACAGGTGAAATTACCCAAGTTGACGACAAACATTATATTGAAACAAACCGAGGTAGACAAACAACACACTACAAATCGAAATTCAAAAAGAAAAAGAAAACTCAAAGTAAATATACTAATTAATTTCAGAGATAACAACATTACTATTTCTACTCTTATCAATGGTACACTCGACGCATAATCAAAGCATTGAAATTAATCCCATAAAGGCACCTAATGGATATCTTGTATTCAAAACAGGAACCATGGATTTACCCTCAGATTTCGAATACCATTATTTAACTCTAAATTTAACCAACATACAAACCACTTACAACAACTTGGTTGAGCAGTCAGAACCATATAAGAATATAGTCCACATTCAGTATTTAGTCGAAAAATTAAATCGCGAAATGAACAGCATAAAAATAATAAAAAGAAATAGGCGAGGACTTATTAACATAATAGGCACAGCACATAAATATCTTTTCGGCACCTTAGACCAATACGATAAACAAGAAAACGCGAAAGAATTTAAACAATTAATTATAATTATATCTACTATTAACTAAAAATCAATACTTATCTTAACATTAAATAAAACTAATATAAAACTATAACCGGGACTGTGTTTATTCGTAATACAATACCCCAGTCCCACACATTTTGGGGGGCTCAATCTAAAAAGAATTAAACTTGAAAGAAAAGTGACCCACACATTTCGACTTTTTCGAACTTTTAGCATTATTCACCATTTTCATTAAACTTTTAGAGAGACTCGTGTTATTTGATTTTGCACCTTTTTACACTTTATTTTAATTTTCCGTTATACTTCGTTTTAGGTTGAGTTCACTTATAGTTTTTTCACGTAAAGCCTCAATGTGTCTGGGCTACTTTTTTTACACTTTTAAATCTTTTCACTTTTACTTCTTTTCTTTTTAAGTTGAGCCCAAATGTGTGGGTCACTTTTCTTTTAAGTTTAATTCTAATTCATATCTAAGGGGGTTTTTACCCCTCGTCAAAGCTTACTAGAATAAGGTTAGATTTAGAAGAGTTCGATTTTACTACAGAATACATCAGAGGATAAGAAAATTGAAAATATAAAAAACATAGAAACTAATAGAATAATTAAAGTAGCAACAAGATCAGAATCAAAAAAATTAACACATAAGGAAAACAAAAGAAATACCAATTTTTAAAGAAAACAAAAAATACGCGCAAATTAAATGCAAACCAGAGGGCCGGGGAAAGGAGCCCTTGAACTCTCAATGAGTACATCAGGTCATATATATCCATTAAAAAGGACCGTGCATGGTTATTCACCTTTTGAACTAGTCTTTGCGAAACATCCTAAAACTGTCCCTTTTTCATCTGACACTGTATGTCCCATTTACAACATTGAGGACTTCAATAAAGAAATAAAATTATAACTACAAATTAGAGCAAAACTGCGAAATTTAAAGCATTACAAAAAGAAACATATGATAATAATACAAAAAAAGTATCACTAACTGAAGGACAAGAATTTTAAAATGAGACAGGACATAAATTGTTACAAATACACAGGGAAATGTAATTTACAGAGCATGGGTCCTAATAATAACATATTAATAACTGATAGTAAAAACAAAAAGCAAGCAGTACATTTAGATAGAATAAAATTACTATATCTAAATAGAATATAAGAAATATATAAAAATACAGATACAAATATAAAATACAGAGCATAGGTAGAACTGCATAACATAATTTTATATTTGAATAGCAAAAAACGTTGTTGCTGATTGCCAAATGGCGATAACCACAACATTCTGCAAAAATCGCACACAAATGGCTGCACGTAACAACTAGTGGCCGTAACTCAAGCTAATTGTATCTCCCAACCAGGCCATCTGGAACCTTAAATCCTTGTGGACGAAAAAACGATGCCAAGATATACCCTTGCAATTTTTTGTTAACTCTTTTTATACCCTTGCAGAGGGTATTATTACAGAATTGGTCAGATGTTTGTAACGCACAGAAGGAGACGTTTCCGTCCCCATAAAGTATATATATGTAGGAAATGAAGTGTCAGTCAGGCATAATCATTGTAATCGTTTGGTACCGAGTGAGCGAGACAGAACGACACGCAGCGGCCGTACCTATCTGGTCGACTCACTCATGGAAAAATAAAGCAGAAGCGTCGATCGAAAAGCACTCGCAATCGTACTCTCGCCTCGATCACATCGCACACCCAAATTTGTCGCTTAGGCCATTATAATAATTAATAAATAAGAATACATCTTAACACAAAGAAACATTGTTAATAAATAATAAAGTTTAAATAAGGAAATCACATCCTTAAATAATATTGAACTAAATAACCAGGAATATTCCAATCCTACATATATTCTTGATCAGCATGGGAAGCTGAGTCGGTATGGCCATGTCCGTCTGTCCGTCCGTCCGTCTGTGCAAATCAACTTCATGCCGCTCTTAAAAGCTATCGAGATGAAACTTGGTACTTGGTACTTGAGATACTTATGTATATCCCGGAGCAGATAAAGTATGAAAATTGTCAGGATCGGACCACTATATCATATAGCTCTAAAAGAAACTTTTGGTTGAAAATTGGAGTATATCCATTAAATTTACTCCGATGGATATAAAATTTGAATCTGATCGGTTAAATAGAACACAAATTACAGTCAATATAAATCGGTTCCACCGCTGCCGGCAGCGCTGCTTGCTGCCTACTAAGTCATCATCAAAACAAAAGACTACATGCAT
Organism: Drosophila tropicalis; assembly: GCF_018151085.1. Classification (NCBI taxonomy): domain Eukaryota; kingdom Metazoa; phylum Arthropoda; class Insecta; order Diptera; family Drosophilidae; genus Drosophila; species Drosophila tropicalis. Next base: position 927,271 of record NW_027173201.1, read on the forward strand.
ACACACACATAGACGCAACGCTACATAAACAACCTCCCGACAGCGGAAGCTGCGCTGCATGCCGACGCTAAAGACCATGAGAAAATCGAAAGTGAAAGAGAGGAACGGCGACCGTGACGAGTGCCAAAGCACAAAGTTCCACCCGAAAACAAATTTTTATTTCGAGGCTTGATCCCAACACTAGTTCTGATAAAGTCAGAACGCTGAATCAACAGCGATCAAAACACCACCACCATTACGGATAGTCCGATCATGTCAGTAGGTTATTTATTTTGAAGTGAAAATTGAAGCATCGGCAATATCAGGCTTCAGCCAAGTTTTAGTAAAGGCAAGAATATGAAAGTCAAAAGCTAAACTATCTGCATAGAGTGTAGAGATTTTAGACTTTAGTACCCGTAGGGACGAAGTTAGTTTTTTGACTCGCCTATTACCTTTGTTGTATCAATAAATTAAGTCGTACATAGAATGTTGTATGAATAAATTAAAAGGAGGAAAACCAGATGGAGAAATGCACTTGCAAGACGTAATACCGTTACCATTCCGGAAAATAAATATCGATCATATGGGACCATTTCCGAAAAGCAAGAGCGGAATCATATCAGTTAGTGGTACTTTATTTACATCAAAGGAATTCAAAGATTTTGATCAAAAAAAATCGCATACAACATATTAAAACAGCAGTGCACACACCACATGCCAACGGTCAAGCTGAAAGCTGTATTACAACTGAGACAAGCAAGATCGCATGTGGAGCCGTCCTCAGCCAATTACCCATATCATAAGCATATAAGGCATTTACAAAAGACGAAAGTAATAAGTCAACAATAGAGAGCCATTAACATATCTAATTTCTTACAAAAACCCCTCGTCAAAGCTTACTAGAAAAAGATTAGATTTAGAAGTGTTCCATTTTACTATAGAATACATCAGAGGATAAGAAAATTTCGCAGAAGATGCTTTCTCCAGAATCGAATTTGAAAATATAAAAAACATAGAAACTATTCTATTGAATACTTAAAGTAGCAACAAGATCAGAATCAAAAAAATTAACACATAAGGAACACAAAAGAAATACCAAATCCTAAAGAAAACAAAAAATACGCGCAAATTAAATTCAAACCAGAGGGCCGGCGAAAGAAGCCATATATATAGTAATATATCCGCCACTCCATCCACTCAAACCACTCAATTTCCCACTCCAATCACCCACATAACTTGATCCCCCTTTAATCTAGAAAACAGCGGATGTTTACTGCAACCGAGACTAAACAAAAATCCTATAAACAAATGTCCCCAAAAAATCTTCCAAGCGTGAGAACGCTTAGTTAGCAAAAATCAATAAGCCAATCAAAATCCAGATCCCAGATAAAAAGCTACCAATACTAATATCAAAAGCTTTTTAATCGAACTTTAATCGTATCTGTATGAATAATCATAAGTTAGTTCTTAAGACGCTTTGTTTAAATAAAGATCGTTTTTGAGTCTCACCAATCCAAATTTTTTTTAATCAATGAAAGAATTGGATTTATAACTGGCGCAGTCGGTAGGATAAAACGAAATAATATAGTGCGTGCAAAACTTTGTGTATAAGCGACCGTTGCGGATATCGAATCTAAGGTTTCGTAATAAGCAAAACTTTTTTGTGTCATTAAATAAATTGTGCGAAACTTGTGTCAAGCCACCGCTACAGATAACAAATCTAAGGTTGGCCCGTGATCAAGACTTTTGTGCTAAAAACAAGTAAATGAGCTGTATGCAACTAAAGCCCAAAGCCCGAAAAATTTTTTTTTTTTCGAATCTTGAAGTTCTAAATATATTCTAATTAAAGATGACACTGGAACTAAATATATTCTAATTAAAGATGACACTGGAACTATCAGAAACACATCTGAACCAGGCACTTACCATGCTTAGACAGTTGCCCAATTTCGATGGTAACGCTTTGACCCTGAGCACGTTCATACGGAGAGTTGACTACATTCTACAACTCTACCCGACGAGGGACATCCGTCAACATAGCTTAATGTACGCAACTATAGAGATGCAACTCACTGGAGATGCACAACGGACATCACAACTAGCGCACGCCAACAATTGGAGCGAGTTGCGGGCCGCCCTCATCAGCGAATATAAGGTGCAAACGCCTTATGAAGAATTACTACGACGGCTATACCATACTTCCTTTGGAGGAAACCTTCGTAAGTTTATTGAAGATTTAGAACATAAGTCTTTTATTATAATTATGTTCTAAATCTTGTGTATAAATGGTATTGGCGGCATCGCCTTTTTAATTCTAACTTATTAAGTCTTTTATTATAATTAATAAGTTAGAATTAGAAGTTTGATATTTCAACAGTGTCTAATTTGAAACAAGTAGCCCAGAGAGAGGGTCAATATGAAAACAGCTCCACAGAGAAACCCAAAACTAACAATCAAAGTAATTCAGGAAATTCGAATTACAAATCAAACCAAAACAATTCAGGTCAGAACTATTATAAGCAAATCCGCCAATACAATAATTCAAATCATACCAATTCCCAAAATAACCAACAGCTTCGAGAAGAATTTCAACAAAATCAGAATCAACCTCAGAATCAAAACACTGTGGCAAATCAACCCACTAAAAGGCAAAGAGAGAGTACCAGTGGCCAGAGTAAAATGGAATGGTCCGAAAATTTTCATCAATCAGCCTCGGATCAGATAGCTCAGACAGAACAGTTGGATCAAATAGATCAACCGAATACTTCCAATCAAATCCCTATGTCCAACTAAAAATCAATAACATTCCTTTAAAGTGCGTTATAGATACAGGCTCTTCAATAAATATTATCAACGAAAATTATTTCAATTTTCCAGAAACATCAGAAAATTTAAATGTTCAAACAATAAAAGGAATAATTGAGCTTAACAAAAGCGTATCTTTTGCACCAAGCAAACTATGCCCCAACCATCAAAAATTTTATTGCCATAAATTTTCATCAACATATGACATACTATTAGGTAGAAAATATCTCAAAGCATAAGCAAAGCATAGAAAAACTCGGAAAACCGCTGATGCTACCAATATATCTTTAGGTGCTTTCCTCTCACAAGACCATAGACCTATTTCTTATGGTAGTAAAACACTAAACCAACATGAACTTAATTATTCAGCCATAGAAAAGGAACTACTATCTATCATACGATAGATATGCATATTGCCCATACGGGCAACCAAATATTTTAGGCCATACCTCTTCGGTAGACATTTTGAAATCCTATGTGATCATAAACCCCTTGTCTGGTTGGGCAATATCAAAGAACCTAACATGAAATTACAGAGATGGAAAATAAAATTAACGAATTTGATTAAAAAATAAAATACTTATTAGGAAAGGAGAATTATGTGGCAGCGCCCTTTCCAGAGTAAAAATAGATTAAAATCTTTTAGGTGAAGAAATAAGTAGTTCTAGAGCTACAGTACATAGTGCTCAAGAAGATAACGAAAACCTAATAGCCATTTCAGAAAAACCCCTGAATTTCTACAATCGTTAAATAGAATTCAATAAATGCAACGAAATTAAAGTCAACGTTACTCACTATTTTCACAAAACGAAGATAGAAATATCGTATGTAAAAATGACCAATCAATTTGCTAAAGAAATTAGTAAGGAATATTTATGCTCAAAAAATAACGCACTTTATATTCAAAACGACACAGATTTTCAAATACTTCAAGAAGCTTATCTTGAAATAATTATCCCAGACAGCCAAACAAAAACATTGAGAACCACTTACAAATTAAAAGACATTCCCACTTATGCAGAATTCCATGAAACTATTCTTAAAAACCATAAATCATTACTTCATCCAGGTATCACTAAAACTCAAAACTGGTTTAAACAAAAATACTATTATCCAGACTATCAGAAATTAATTCAAAATTTCATTAATGAATGCCATATTTGCAATTTAAAATCAGAAAGCCGAAATACCAAATTATCTTTTGAAACCACCCCAGAGATATTTAACGCTAGAGAAAAATACGTGATGGATTTCTATTTAATCGACAATTAACAATTTTTATCTTGTATAGATATTTATTCAAAGTATGCGACTTTAGTCGAAGTCAAAAGTCGAGATTGGCTTGAAACAAAAAGGGCAATCACAAAAATCTTTAACGATATGGGTAAACCCTTAGAAATCAATTCAGATAAGGACTCAGCTTTAATTTGCATAGCTCTTCAAAATTGGCTACAATCAGAAAACGTTAATATAAGTATAACATCGAGCAAAAATGGTGTTTCAGACGCTATATCCATTAAAAAGGACTGTACATGGTTATTCCCTTTTTCATCTGACATTGTATGTCCCATTTACAACATTGAGGACTTCAATAAAGAAATAAAATTTTAACTACAAATTAGAGCAAAACTGCGAAATTTAAAGCATTACAAAAAGAAACATATGATAAAAATACAAAAAAAGTATCACTAACTGAAGGACAAGAATTTTAAAATGAGACAGGATAAGGATAAATTCTTACAAATACACAGGCAAATATAATTTACAGAGCATGGGTCCTAATAATAACATATTAATAACTGATTGTAAAAACAAAAAGCAAGCAGTACATTTAGATAGAATAAAATTACTATATGTAAATAGAATATAAGAAAAATATAAAAATACAGATACAAATATAAAATACAGAGCATAGGTCCTAACAATAATATAGTAATAATTGATGATAAAAACAAAAAGCAAACAGTACATTTAGATAGAATACAATAATATAAATAGGATAAGAAAAATATAAATATTTTTCTTTTTGATAAAAAAGGAGGTGTAGTATACTTTTAGGGATAGCATTAGGCCCCATACTTTTAGGGATAGATTAAAAGTACAGAAGTCTGGGGACAGCCTCCATTTAAGCGAGCGAGGAGTTAACATGTACAAGAGGCAATAGCGGATGGAACTGCAATATTGGCAGTGTCCACGATCGCTATGTAACATGAGCCGGACAATGCGTATGGTTCTTGGATTTGGCGCCTACATTCACAGTTGCTTGGCGATAGGTATCGATGTGTTTCGCAAGGTGACAGTCCAAGGGTCAACTCTTAAGTGACGCCACTTGGTTGGTGTCGTTGGGTTTGGCTACCATGGTGAGCTGTCAATCGTCTTTTCTTTCCTCTCCGGTCTCTGCTCAATAGAAGACGCATTGATCGCTGTGTAACATGAGCCGGCCAATGCTTATGGTTCTTGGATTCGGCGCCTACAATCACAGTTGCTTGGAGATAGCTATACAAAGTTACAAATCGGACTTTACACAGATACTGTATACGATGTCAATGAAATACCAACAAAAATCTCACATTAGGTCGGCAGATTTATTAGATGTAAGACTTTAGAATTTCAACATTTTGTACTTTGTATTCAAATATCCTCACCCAGAATGTCTGTAAAAAAATCAGCCTTTATTCGGTAGAACGGGATAACATAATTTTATATTTGAATAGCAGAAACGTTGTTGCTGATTGCCAAATGGCGATAACCACAACATTCTGCAAAAGATCGCACACAAATGGCTGCACGTAACACCTAGTGGCCGTATCTCAAGCTACAGACAAAGTTAGCAAAAAACCAGAGGGCCGTGGCTAGCTTCGACCGCGTCAAAGTTTGTATACCATTGCAACTTTTTTGGTAACTTTTTCCTTACCTATTAGCCATCAATGTGGAAGAACGTTTTATCTAAAAAGGCTTGTTTGCGAATGAATGGCCTACAATCAAATAAATAACGAAATAACGAAGATATTGATCATAGTCACTGTTTTCCACCGATTCTATGGGAGCTATATAATATAGTCACCCGATCTTTATCAAATTCGGCACAGTCATTAACAGATATATTAAATTAAGAAATGTTTATTGATGGCTAATAAGTAAGGAAAGAGTTACCAAAAAAGTTGCAAGGGTATACAAACTTTGACGCGGTCCAAGTTAGCCTCGGCCCTCTGGTTTTTATAAGTATATTTTAGTCTTAAGCTGTGTATTCAAACTCAAATTTGTGTGACAAACAAATCAGTTCCGTCAAACACGTCGAAGATAAAACCTGTTCTATTTTCGTCAAACGCGCACTTCAAACACGAAAATTAATGCAAACAACACCATCCACGTTCAAAAATTTGCTTCAAACACAACACGTTTGTCATACAAATTTGAGTGTGGATACACAGCTTTAACAATATATTGAACCCGATTGTCATCAAACAATTCAGATTTTGATAAATAAATAAATATAGTATCGATCATTTAAATCAACACTACATATATTTTATATATTATGTTGTGTAAGAAAAAAAGAAATCCTTTTTTCTTATTAATTTTTTTTGTTTTATTTGTTAATTCTATTTAGTCTATCCTTATGAACTTTTTATTCCCTACTTTTCCTATTCTTTATAATTACATTATTATTTTTCTCTATATAAGAAGATTCTAATTTATGACCTGTTTCATTCTTGAAATAAACTTGGTCTCCTATTTCTATTTTCAAATCTAATACTTTCTTATTATTTCCTTTTGCTTATTTTTTTCTAAAAGTATTCCAGCTTTCTTATCCGAGTTTTCTAATCTTAACTTAAGAGGGATTTCTACCTTGTGTTATATTTTATTTGCATTTTCGGATAGGTATATGTTTTAAGAATACTGTGAAAAATTTCAAGTTGAAATTTATAAAATTACGAAAGTTATGGGCGATGTCAAGCGTGCTGATGTCGTGCGGTCTGGCTCGTTGTGATTTTTTTATGAAGATTCGACTCTCCGAGCAACAACTAACGAACTTTGTTTTTATAGTACACGAAGTCGAACTAAGTGTCCAACCAAGTGATCGAATTTTTTTTTGCAAAATAATCGCAATGTTCCTATCGAAGAAACTGGGAAGTGGTGGAAATAGTCGACCCGGTCATAAACCTTTAAAACGTAAATTTCGCGGTAATAAACATACCAACAAGACGGATATTGAATTTACGAGTACGTCGGGAAAGAAATTGAAAGACTCCGAAGATATCGAAATTTCAGTGGACACACGGTTATCGATTAATAAACTTTGTTTCTGTCTTTTCTGTGCTATTCTGAAGTGCAAAAAATGTGACGATGATGTTTAAGAATAAACATCGTGTTCATCTGAAGCGGCTTCACCAAATCAGATGCACTAAAGAAAACATAATACAACTGTACTTTTGTCACAAACAAGTAATCGAGCATATGACTAGAATTACAATCAGCCACACACATTGTAGAAAAACACTTGTAACTCTAAACTAACCCAAAAGATCACAACGGCAGGATGTCAAGTGGCCGAAGCCGAGCCCAAAATAATAATAATTTTCAACCCCCGAAATCTTGGGTTTGAGTCTCATTAGAATAAGATATTTTAAGAACAATTGTTACCTCCTAGAGCCTAAGATTCCCTATATAAACTCCATACTTTTGTTAATAAAATCAGTTCATATTTTGAATTCAACGAATGAAGATTGGGTTATTCTTCTCCTCCGGAATTCCCTATTCATTTTGGTCCTTCGAGAAAAAGGAACTCTGTAGTTTTCCCCCACCAGTGGTAAGAGACTCAGAGAATGAATCAGCTCCTTAAGAGTTTGAGATCTTATGCAAGTGTAAATGCTAAGACCAGCTAATGGTAGCAAAATAAGAAAGAACTCTGTAGTTTTCCCCACCAGTGGTAAGAGACTCAGAGGTTCAACCAGCTCCTTAAGAGTTTGAGATCTAATGCAAGTGTAAATGCTTAGACCAGCTAAAGGTAGCAAAATAAAAAACTCTTGTTTTCCCCCACCAGTGGTAAGAGACAGAGTATAAAATTAAAGCAAAATATTGCTTAATAAATAAAAAGTGCGTGCGACCGAGTATATAAAGGCAGTTTGGCTAGTCGAGCAACTGCAACAATTTCGGCGGCGGTAAAAAAAAAGAGAACAATATAAAGTTCGTGTATGGCGTATTCGAAGCCCTAATATCGAAAAAAAAAAAGTGGCTGGCAGTGTATGTAGTTGCAAGTCGGCAACTACCAACAGCAGCAGAGCAACAAGATAGATAGTTGCAAAGAAGAGGCTGGAAAAGTGCCAGTATAAGAAAATCTGGTGCGAAATCCGGCACCGGTACCGCCTGAACCCAAAGGCCCTGGACAACAGCAGCTGAGCGATGAAACAGTAAAAAATAAAACGGCGATCTCTACCCATTGGCGGACAAGCAGCAGCGAACAGGATCATCAGATAAGATATAAATTAAAATAGTCGTAAGTACTTACATCAACCTACATATTTTAATATTATCATTATAAATTAAATCATTATCCTCTAAGACAAAAATGTTCCCTACCAAAATCGAAAAATTGTTAGCGAAGCAGCACGAGTTGCATAAAAGGGTAAAGAAGATAGAAGAAATAGACGCTAGTAAGTTCACTAGCAAAGTTCTTAATGAATTAAGAGACATACAGAAGCAATGGATTAGTTACAATAACCAAATGCTAGAGAGTGGAGCAACCGAACATATCTATTTTACAGATGGAAAATATGAGGAAGGCTTAAATATGATTAATAGATTAATAGCCAAAGGAGAATCAATCAGGCAGGGCACTGTTGATTCGGAAAACATTGAAGCAGATGCAACGATGTTAGAGAATTTTAAAGACAGCAGCGGAGAGTCGCGGGGGAAACGCGACCTCCAGTAATGAGAATGCTAAGGTTAGCCAGGAGAAATTGCAAGAAAAGGTTCGTCAGCTGCAGGAATATTTAGACATGGTGAGCAAAGATTTACGTACGATAGATAATAGAACAGGCGAAATGTATGTTAAAAAAATAAAATTCTTGTTCAGGAAGGTACAGATGTGCCAAGCTTATTCAGTTGAGTTTATAGGTAACGATACGTTTAAAGAGGTCATAGAAGAATTAGAGTTCGACCTTCAGAATACCTTGGTAGCATTAGAAGAAAAAATAAACGATCAGAAAAATTTGAAAGTTGAGAATGTTACCGTGAGAGGCGAACTACCGGTGTTGCCAAAGATTCAGGTACCCACATTTTCTGGAGAACCTAGAGAGTGGGACCTGTTTGTAGAATTATTTACGGAGTTAATTGAAAAAAGAGAAGATTTAAGTCTTGCTCTTAAGTTCAATTATTTGAAATCCGCGTTAAAGGGCGAAGCAAGGAGCATGGTAGCTCATCTATTGTCAGGTTCAGCTGACAATTATAGTGCCGCTTGGGAACTGTTAACCAAGCGGTATGAAAATAATCGGAGGGTGTTTTCCGAGCAGTTAAATCGGATCGTTGATTTACCGATGATCAACAATGAGTCCGCAAAGAGTGTAAAAGGAGTGATTGACATAATTAATGAGTCAATACACTTAATTAAAATTAAAACAAATTTATCCGATGAAGTTGACATAATATTTGCTCAACTTATACTTCGGAAATTTGATAGAGACGCTCTGCAATTATTCGAGAGTCAGATTAGAAAAACAAGGCAGATACAATTGCTATCTGATGTCATGGAATACTTGGAGCAAAGATATTGCTCGCTAAGTGCCATGAGCAAAGAAGAGAAAAAACCAATAGAAAAAACGTCGGCTGTGGGGTTCAATGATAGTTGTCCGATCTGCAAAGGCCCCTGGCATAACGCACTTCAGTGCTATAAGTTTAAAGCGCTAACACCTATAGAAAGGCTGGAAATAGCAAAAAAAGGACAATTGTGCACACGATGCATTCAAGCAACAAGAGATGCAATAATGAAATGGTCTGTTCATTTTGCAGCAGAGGACACCATACGTTACTCCATTGTGAAGAAAATCAGGAGAGCGTTAATACCTGTGTAACGGCACAACAAAAATTGTTGGCCACAGCATTAATACAAATTAAGAAAATAAATGGAGGGTTTCAAACATTAAGAGCTTTGGTTGATAGTGGTTCTCAGAGTACTATATTATCTGAAGAAGCCGCTCAAATATTAAAGTTACGTAAAATTAAACAATATACAAAAATAAGTGGCGTGTCCTTAGTAAAAGCCAAAAAATCAAAATATAAAGTAAACATAAATGTGAAGACGCGAAATCCACGGGATAAACTTCTTAAGGTTGAGGCAATTGTTTTGCCAAAGTTAATGAAAGCTCTTCCGTTAAAAATAGCAAATGTGGATATGTCAAAATGGCAATCCTACGTACTTGCTGATCCTACCTTTAATAAACCTGGTAGGGTTGATATGATAATAGGGGTAGACGTATATACCCAAATCTTAAAAGGGGGAGTTAGAAAGATAAATGGCCTACTAGGTCAAAATACTAAATTTGGTTGGATCGTCTCGGGATGCACCAAATCAAAAATGAATAAATCTGTAGTGGCACCAACAATAGATGTGTGTTTTAAAAAACGTTGAGAAGAAAAAAGGTAAATGTGAAAATAAATACAACACAAGTCCAAACAAGCTCAAAACAAAACAAGAAATAACTTTTCGGGCCCCGGCAGGACCTCACCTTAGAGGTAAGATAAAAGCTGAGGTAAAAGAAATAAGTTTATGGCCCCCGGCAGGACCTCAGTTCGGAGGTAAAGTAAAATCTAGGGAAGAAAAAGTATATATCCCAGAGCCAGTACAAAATGAAAATATTCAGATGGCAAACGTTAAATTAAATAATGATTATCTAAGAAATAGTGTCAAAATAAATTCGGGTAACAAATTGTCCGAGGCTGTATTACAAAAAGGGACAACACTTAATCCGAATAACCACTCAGAATTCAAATACCAGCAAAAGCCACATTGGTTTAAGCCGAGAGGTAAAAGTAGTTGGTCTTTAAAGTCTCCACCATATAAAAAGGCTAGAGGTCAGCACAGTTATACACATCAGGAGTGGGTAGATATCCCGAAGCAAAAATTGTTAAACATCGGGCGATATTAATAAACCAATTTGGAAAATGATACAAACATTGATTTGCTAGGGTTAACGTCTCTTATGTAGCTCGTCATGCTTCTTTAACAACAGTAATCTTACTAAAAATAATATTAATAATAATAGTTTGTTTAGGGCAACTAAATAAAAATAAAATCCAAAACGTCACATTTGCCGCCAATACCATTTTATACACAAATGCCATGAATAACACAGTCAAAGAAGTCATTTTTAAAAGATTACCAGACAAGCTTTATATGACATTTGAACAGTGTCTAATTTGAAACAAGTACAAATCAAACCAAAACAATTCAGGGCAGAACTATTATAAGCAGGGTAGACAAGAAAATCCCGTTAATTATCAGATTCAGAATCAACCTCAGAATCAAAACCCTGGTAAATCAACCCACAAAAAGGCGAAGATTGAGCTTAACAAAAGCGTATCTTTTGCACCAAGCAAACTTTGCCCCAACCATCAAAAATTTTATTGCCATAAATTTTCATCAACATATGACATACTATTAGGTAGAAAATCTCAAAGCATGTCAGGCCGTTATTTATTACGATCACAAATTCTATTTCAAATACACAAATAAAGAAGAAAAAGAAGAATTAATACCTTATCCTCCCCCAGAGTTCGAATATGAAGCCTTGGCACATGAAATAATAACCGGAAAAGGAAAGAAACGAATTTAGACTTGATCATTTAAATTCAGAAGAAATAGAAAGGTTAAAGAAAATGTTGCATGAATTTAGCGATATCCAGTATAGGAAAGGTGAAAATTTGACTTGGTGGATATGTGGATATGTAGAAAATCATGCTACCTTTGATATTGCCAAGAGATTTAATTACACCAAGAGTATTGTATTGCCCGATCCAACCGTCTTGCGTCTAGATTGCGACTTCAATTCTCGTTATAGACGACCAACTGCGGTATGCAATAATAAAGAGCATCCGCGCACATACGGAGCTTCAATGGTGACCTATCGTCGTATGGTGTCGCCGGATTATGAGGATGGCATTGCCAGTCCTAGGGCAAGCCATTATGGTCGTTTGCCTTTGGTCTCCTTGAATATACATCGACCAAACTGAGACGGATTCGAATTTTACTGGAATGCTGGCCGTGTTTGGCCAGTTCATGGATCATGACATAACGGCCACTTCGCACACAAGTTGGCGTTTTTGTTCCTCAATTGGATTTAATGGTTTTAACACACAGTTGGCGTAAACAATTTTTTCTTGATGTCGGATCGGAGTTTTATAGTGATTATTCACTAATTCTATGTAACACGGATAACAAAGAGGAAAAAAAAAATATTGTCAGTTCAAAGCAACGTACTTTTTTATTTGAATGAAAACTTTAAACTGAGTTACAAAAATGTCGTATGGTTACATTTATAGGCTAAATTTGTAAGCCCTGTAGTGGCGTGATTGATGCGATTTGATTGGCCCGAATTTAAATGCTTAATTAGCGTTCTCACGCTTTTGGTTTTTAGGGGGAAAATTATTATTGCAAGTGTTTAATTGTTCATGTTAATTTTGAGTGAGCGTTCACACGCTTTAATTTTGAGGGGGACAATTGTTATTGCAAGTGTCCAATTGTTTATAAAAACGCATGGATACACAGCTTTAGTTGCTTACAGCTCCTCATATATTTTTTTTTTCGAGGGCTTTGGGCTTTAGTTGCTTACAGCTCCTTTACTTGTTTTTAGCAAAAAAAGTGTTGATCACGGGCCAACCTTAGGTTTGATATCTGTAGCGGTGGCTTGACACAAGTTTCGCACATTTATTTATTAAATGATACCAAAAAGTCTTGTTTATTACGCAACCTTAGATTCGATATCCGTTTTGCACGCACTAAATTATTTCGTTTTATCCTACCGACTGCACCAGTTACTAAACCCACTTCTTTTATTAATTAAAAAAATATGGATTGGTGAGACTCAAAAACGTCTTTATTGAAACAAAGCGTCTTAAGAACTAACTTATGATTATTCATACAGCTATGATTAAAGTTCGGTTAAAAAGCTTTTGATATTAGTATTGGGAGCTTTTGATCTGGTGACAAGGGATCTGGATTTTGATTGGCTTATTGATTTTTGCTTACTAAGCGTTCTCACGCTTGGAAGATTTTTTGGGGACATTTGTTTATAGGATTTTTGTTTAGTCTCGGTTGCAGTAAACATCCGCTGTTTTCTAGATTAAAGGGGGATCAAGTTATGTGGGTGATTGGAGTGGGAAATTGAGTGGTTTGAGTGGATGGAGTGGCGGATATATTACTATATATATGGCTTCTTTCGCCGGCCCTCTGGTTTGAATTTAATTTTCATAACCAAAATGCCGTGTTTAAAAAATTTCATTAATGCTAAAATTGCTAGTGCCAGTAAAGCAAGCATTACTGCTTTGCATAAATATGTACATATATGAGCGAGAGGGAGACAGAAATAATCGGCAACGGTTAAGAGAATTTTCTGGATTCAGCTTCGATGAGAATGACGCGCAATACGAAAGCAAGAAAATATACGTTGAACAGAACGTGATCTCGTTTCTATATGTAACATACTCGGTATAGGGCACGAAGTAGAGAATTTGCAGTCACATATATTCCACGAACTTCGCAGTTTGTTTTGTGAAAACGAAGAGCGCAACGACGAAAGCAGCGACGAATTCGACGACCACGAGGGTAACGAAAGTGCCGCTCACAGTAGTGTGTACAATGATGCAGAAGAAAACGTTGAACAGAAAGAGGAAGAGAATTCACAAAGACGTAAAAAAAACAGTGGAGACCAAAAACGTTACGGTGACATTTTTATGCGTTTTGGTATGAATTTTCGTGACATAGAGGACACAATTAGAACATTCGATGGAACAAATTCAATTGGAATTGAGGAATGGCTTTCAGAATTCGAAGATCAGGCTCTTTTGATGGACTTTAATGACCTTCAGAAATTAGTTTTTGCAAAAAAGTCGCTAAGAGGCAATGCCAAGCTATTTGTTTTCAGTGAAAGAGGTATTAATTCTTGGTCAATACTCAAAAATGCACTATTAAGCGAGTTTAGGCAGACCGTATCGAGCAAAGAATTACATAAACAACTGAGCGAAAGAAAGCGAAACAAAAGTGAAAATATGCAAGAATATTTTTATAAAATGAAAGACATTGCATCGCGCGGTAGAATCGAAGGTCAAGCTCTAATTCAATATATAATCGACGGGATAAACGAACGTGAAACTAATAAATCGGTTTTATACGGTGCAAATGACTTAAAGAATTTTAAATCAAAACTAAGAAGCTATGAAACAATGTGTGAAAAATCCAAAGCAGTCGACCGCAGTGTTTTTGTTAAAAAGATGCCAAGTAACGTAATATCCAAAAATAGAGAAGTCAGCTGTTATAGTTGTGGACATAAAGGCCATATAGCAAGTGATTGATTCGACAAAGGTCGAAAATGTTTTAAGTGTAACCAATTTGGGCATATTGCCAGTAATTGCAGTCAAGTTAAACAAAAAGATGAACAAAAAGTGAATGCGTGTACTCTACAATGTCAAAGTAAAATTACGAGTAAAACAGTGTTGATAGAGAATATAAATTGTTCGGCTTTATTTGATACAGGCAGCAAATTCAATGTTATGCGCGAAGACTTATACAAAGAACTAAGTGAGCAAAAACTTTTGTCCTGCAGTGTAAGTCTTATTGGATTTGGCGGTGATCGTAATGAGAATCAAATTAGACCAACTGGACAATTCGAAAAAATTAAAATCGATAATGATGACTATGATTATTATTGATATTGATATTAAAATAATCATTGTTGAACAGATTTGCCTTCTTGCCGAATTAATTTTTAATCGTTATGGTCTAACAGTGCGTAAATATGTCGAGAATGAGATCGAGATTTCGGAATTGAATATAATGAAAATTGAAGCTATCGCGAATAATGACGAAATAAATAAATGAAAAAGCTAAAATTGAAGTTCGAGAATTAATTGAAAACTATAAGCCGGTTAAAACAAAGTCTACCCAAATCGCCAAGAAGCCAAAATAGCCGACGAGCAAATAGATGAGTGGATAAACAACGATATAATTGAAGAATCTAATTCAGAGTTTACAAGTCCTGTAGTCCTTGTCAAAAAGCCTGACGGCTCAGCGAGACTTTGTTTTGATTTTAGACACATCAATAAGGTAATTGTAAAAGATCGTTTTCCCCTGCCTCTTATTAAAGACCAACTTGATAGACTCCAAGATGCAAAGGTATTCAGTACAATAGATCTGAAAAACGGATTTTTTCACGTACCAGTGGCCGAATCAAGTAAGAAGTACATCGTTTGTGACTCAGAATGGTCAATTTCAATTTAAGAAAGTACCTTTTGGGCTCTCCAATTCGCCTGGTGTGTTTCAACGGCACATTAACGCAATATTTCGACCCCTTACTCGCCGAGGAATTGCACTTCCCTACATAGACGACGTAATAATTCCAGCTAAGGATGAAAAAGAAGCTGTTTTAAATTTAAAAGAAGTCATTTCTACCTGAAAAGATTATGGACTGGAACTTAACATTAAGAAGTGTCATTTTTTGAAAAGACGAATCCAATTCTTAGGACATATAATTGAAAATCAGATGTTGTATCCAACAACCGAAAAGATTGAAGCCGTTTCTAAATTCAAAATCCCTCAGACACCTAAGCAATTGCAAAGTTTTTCGGGCTTAAGTGGGTATTTCAGAAAATTTATACCCAACTACGTAATCATTGCAAAGCCATTAACAGACTTGTTGAAATCCAATAAATTCTATCTTGGTGCAGCAGAAGAGCATGCTATCAATTTATTAAAGAAAAAGTTGACCGAAAATCCAGTTTTAATGATATATAACCAGAAGTACGAAACCGAAGTTCATACAGATGCTTCAATAGATGGATTTGGTGCAGTCCTATTGCAAAAATCAGATGAAGACGACGAATTACACCCTGTTTATTTTATGAGTAAGAAGACTACAGATGCACAGCGCAAGTATTCGAGTTATGAGCTGGAAGTTCTAGCAGTCATTGAGGCCTTGAACAAGTTTAGAGTTTACCTTTTAGGAATCAATTTTCGTTTGATAACTGACTGCAATGCTTTTACGAAAACACTTGATAAGCAAAGTTTGTGCACAAGAGTTGCACGTTGGGTCTTATTTCTACAAGAGTATAATTTCAAAGTTGAACATCGTCCTGGAACACGGATGAAGCATGTAGACGCCCTGAGTAGATATCCAATATTAACAATAACTAAAGATAGTATGAGTATCGGATTGAAGCAAGCTCAAATGCAAGTCGAACAACTTAAAGCTATTAAGCAAGTACTTACCGACAAAAAGCAGCCCTATGACAACTATTTTTTGAAGTCAGATATTTTGTACAAGCTTGTACATTTACATTCGACGTCATTACGTCGAATTAATTGTAGTACCAAACAGTATGCAGAAACAAATAATTAGCCGAGCACATGACAGAGGTCACTTCGCAATCAAGAAAACTAAGGAGTTGATTTGCAAGGATTATTATATACCAAACATCGAGGATAAAATCGAAAAATACATCAGCTGCTGTATACTGTGTATCATGAGTAATCGCAAAAGAGGTAAGCAGGAAGGTCTGCTACATCCACTGCAAAAAGAAGACGTTCCGTTGCACACATATCATGTAGATTTTTTGGGTCCCCTTGACTCGACGCGTAAGAATTATAAGCATATCCTAGCCGAAATTGACTCATTCACTAAATTCTGTTGGCTTTATCCGACGAAGTCAACAACTGCAAACGAAGTTATAGCAAAGCTGTCTGCACAGAGTTCAATTTTCAGTAATCCTTCAACAATTATTTCGGATAGAGGTGCTGCTTTTACCGCAGATATCTTTATTCAGTATGGCAGAGATGAAAACATTAAATTGGTGAAAACGACAACTGGTCTACCCCGATTAAACGGACAAGTTGAGAGGTTGAATGCAACTATAATTTCAGTACTATCTAAGCTCAGCATCGACGATCCAACGAAATGGTACAAACACGTATCCAGAGTCCAACAAGCAATTAATTCCACATATGTTAGAAGTATTAATTCAACACCTTTCGAGCTTTTAATAGGAGTCAAGATGCGAACCAAAGACGACGATGAGCTAATAAAACTAATTAATGATGAAACCATAGCTATATTTAACAACGACCGCAACGAACTACGATGCAAAGCCAAGACGCAGATCCTGAAGATACAAAACGAGAATAAAAAGTCATACAATTTGAGACGTAAACCAGCCAAGCATTACGACGTTGGCGATCTAGTCTAGCGAACACAATTTGGCGCAGGATTAAAATTGAAGTCAATTGAAGTTTTTGGGCCCATACCAAATTGTTAAAGTAAAGCAAAACAATGCATACGATGTACTAAAGATGCGAAGTTCAGAAGGTCCGAAGAATACGTCAACGTGTGCTGAATATATGAAGCCATGGTCAACAGACTATG
This sequence comes from Drosophila tropicalis, assembly GCF_018151085.1. Lineage (NCBI taxonomy): Eukaryota > Metazoa > Arthropoda > Insecta > Diptera > Drosophilidae > Drosophila > Drosophila tropicalis. The sequence goes on from NW_027173201.1 coordinate 944,682, forward strand.
ATGATGATGACGACGGCGCATTCGGGCCGAATGCTTAGTCAGGACGGCCGGATGTGGGGTTGGATTGGCAACGCCGAATGGCCAGACCACCTCAAACAGCTGTTAGACGACGGCGTGGCAAGCGATCTACATGAGACGGTGTGGCAAGCGATCTATATGAGACGAGGCGGCAAGCGACCCACAAAAACGACGATGTGGCAATGCTGCTACGAGACGTGGAAGAAGAACTTTTTAAGACGAGCCAACGACGAGAAAACATGTATTAAAGATGAAAAGAAGTAAAGAAGTTTATTAAAAGAAGTAAAGAAGTGTTAAAGACGAAAGACGTGTAAAAACCTAAAGACGAAACAATTACCATTCAATTCATTATTATAGTTACTAAAACCTAATTATAATCTAAAATAAAACCTATTATCATATAACTAAATATAAATCAAACGGGACTACTTATTTCTTCGGAATCGGAACCTAGTCCCACATATTTATCCGATCACATTCAAATTTTGGGATCTGGGGTTTTATATCCAATATTATCACATATGTAAATTTCAGAGCATAATCGATTTTTATGAAAATGTTTGATGGTTTTCATACTTTATTCTTGCCGGGTAATAAAAACCGCCGAGTAAAACGCATACGCACAGACGGACGGACAGACGGACATGGCTATATCAACTCAGCTTCTCATGCTTATCAAGAATATATATACTTTATCTGATCAATTTTATAATAACCTCTGCAATGGTATAAAAATCTGGTTCACATTACGTCTCATTACCTACTAATGTGAGATTTCCCGCTATTCCTTAGTGAATTTTTATTGTCTGTCTTTGCGAAATTGCATACTGAGCATTCATTAATAATGTTTTTAATTAGGTTCTGAAAATCGGGAAAATAATATTTTTCTTTATTCTTTAATAATTCTTTAGGTTGTTTTAGGATTATTTCTTTAAATTGTGCAAACGCTTGAAGGTCCTCTAGAAGATATCAAAGTTTTTGTATTTGCGTTCGATTATATTATTTCAATAAAAGCTCGTTGGAATATGGGAAAATCTTGTTCATTGTGAAAATATAGTACAGTATACTTACTGCAAAGATATCTTATTATTATATCCCTTGCGTAAGCGTTGGTCATTTCTTTGTATGTTATTTTAATGTTTGTTTGCTTGTCTTCTGAACCTGTAAGGAAGCTCTGGCTGGGGTACAGTTCTCAGTCCCGTCTACAGAACATTGCGTTGTCTAAACACGCGTAATAAGTGTTCACGGCAATCCCGTGACCAAGGTCTATTATACCATTGCGACTTTATTTGCCCACATTCGCATTCAATGGCGATTTTCAAGCCAAGCCCTTGTTCGCCTTTTATGTTTAATTTTACATCATCGTCACATTTTTTGCACTTCAGAATAGCACTAATCGCGGAAAAGACAGAAACAAAGTTTATTAATCGATAACCGTGTGTCCACTGAAATTTCGATATTTTCGGAGTCTTTCAATTTCTTTCCCGACGTACTCGTAAATTCAATCTCCGTCTTGTTGGTATGTTTATTACCGCGAAATTTACGTTTTAAAGGTTTATGACCGGGTCGAATATTTCCACCACTTCCCAGTTTCTTCGATAGGAACATTGCGATAATTTTGCAAAAAAAAAATTCGATCACTTGGTTTGACACTTGGTTCGACTTCGTGTACTATAAAAACAAAGTTCGTTAGTTGTTGCTCGGAGAGTCGAATCTTCATAAAACAATCACAACGAGCCAGACCGCACGACCCCAGCACGCTTGACATCGCCCATAACTTTCGTAATTTTATAGATTTTAACTTGAAATTTTTACACAGTATTCTTAAAACACATACCTATCCGAAAATGCAAATAATATATAACACAAGGATAAAACGAAAATTTTTTTTTTCGGGCTTTGGGCTTTCGTTGCTTACAGCTCCTTCACTTGTTTTTAGCACAAAAAGTCTTGATCACGGGCCAACCTTAGATTTGATATCTGTAGCGGTGGCTTGACACAAGTTTCGCACAATTATTTATTCAATGATACAAAAAAAGTTGCTTATTACGCAACCTTAGATTCGATATCCGTAACGGTCGCTTTACACAAAGTTTTGCACGCACTAAATTATTTCGTTTTATCCTACCGACTGCCAATCCAATTCTTTTATTCGATATTGGATATTTCCTGTTTGATAATTGGTTATTTTTCCGTGCTGGCGGAGTTGCCTTTACAGCAGCAAAATATATATTTTGAGTAAATAAGTCAATGATATTTTCGATGTCTTGGCCTGATTTCATTTCGACATTTAACTGCGTTAACATATCCAGTTCCTTTTGAAATCGATTGATATTTATATATTTTAGTATCTGTTCCCGAATAAATTGCGAAATCGATTGCTGAAGGGTTTTTCCGCCTATCAAATGGATAATGTAGCAGAGCCAGTGGACAAAACGCTGGCTTTTTAGTTAATATGTATCGTTTCGAGAAGCGATCTACCACAAATGCAGAAGCATGGATTTCCCCACCAGTTATGTTTTGCTTTCCAGTCTCCGCATATGATGTATTTCGAATTTGAGCTTATTTCACTTATAGTGTTCAATAATTCGATAATTCAATTTAACGACTGAAGGACAGTAGACTGGAGCAATTACGATTTGCTCATTTGAACCTAGATCAATTGATACTGTTCTTCTGAGATAATTTGTAGTGAACAGTGTTTAATACCTTCTTTTATAAGAATGGCTACGCCTCCCTTTCTGAAAGTGAGTGGTGTGAGTGGATGCAGTGGCGGATATATTACTATATATATGTGAATATTAATATTATATATGTGGGAATGGGTCGAGAGACGAGAAGTGGTCGATTGTACTGAACCAGTTCAGAGGTGCATAATTTAAAGTTTATCAACGATATCGATGACAAACCATCGATATCAATTAAGAAAAGAGTTTTTTGGCGTCAAGTTGTGTCGACCGGGTGTGTTCCTCGTGGCTGCTCGAATAAGAAGAGTGTAGTTATGTGGTAATTAAGTGATAAATGTATAAAGAAATAATGTTGAATAAAACTGATTGATTGTGAAAAAAAAACGGCCTAGAAATTCGGGAGGAAAAAGTGGGATTGCACTAACAGTCCCACAAATTGGTGTCAGAAGTGGGATTGCACTAACAGTCCCACAAATTGGTGTCAGAAATGGGATTGCACTAACAGTCCCACAAATTGGTGTCGGAAGTGAGATATGTACATTTACATAGTGCTTCGAACTTACGTGCAGTTAAAAGATGTTGTTAAATAAAGAACACTAATAATTAAAACAAATCGTTCGAAGCGAAAAATTCATTAAAATTGAGTCGCCAAAGACAGAAAGTTCGAAAAAAATGTACAAAGAGCGGTAAAAAAAAACCACCCCAATTGATGAATGCTTGTATGTTAGAGAGAGACAGCGAAACGTCCAAGTTCAAATGAGAGTGAAAAGTGTGGAGGTGCGAACAGTACAGAACCCTGAAGTTTGCGTGGCAAAGAGGCTGAAAACGCAAAGAGATTGACGATCGTTGGAATTTTGCACAAATTTACGTGGCAATGAGGCTGATATAGCGTAATTTTGGTAAATGTGTTGGAGTATCGTGGAACTATTCACTGAGATGGTAGATTTATGTGGCAAATGGCCTGGAACATAGAATCTATGTGGTAAGCAGCTGTACCTAGAGTGGGAAATTCTTGAGAATTGGCGGCAAGAGAAGCTACAACAATTGGCGGCAAGAGCGAGAAAGCATTAGACGCACAAGTTTGGCGGCGTCAGTGGAAAAATTTGTACAAGAGCGAGGCATCGGCATTGGCGTCACGAGCGAGACATCGGCATTGGCGTCACGAGCGAGACAGCGTTAGTGAGAGCATTCGTGAAAGATCGGCATATCAGCAGAATTGGCGCGAATAAACGGCGTTGGTGAGTCAACACGAGCGGGCGAGAAGGCAACATAGTGGTGAGCCAGATGTTTATGTTAATTAACATTATGTTTACAGCAAAATGTTATAATTTAAATTGAGTTGATGGAATCGTTAAATTAAATCAATATAAATTTATGTCAAAATTATAAATAATAATTTAAAGATTGGCTTGAATAAAAGTAAAGTAAATTAATGTTGATTCAAAAGTAAAGTAAATTAATGTTGATTCAAAAGTAAAGTAAATAAATTTGGAATTAAAAGAAAAGTAAATGTTAAAAGAGAAATAATTATATTTTGAAATTGCTAAAAGAAGAGAAAATTAAATTACTAACAATAGAGTAAGATTATACTTTTGTAAAATATATTGAAATTTCAGCTGTAACGAGTAAGCTACGACGAATACAAAATGAATAGAGACGAATTATTAAGTTTAAATGTAAATGAGCTCAAAGCAAAGTTAGCCAGTTTGAATTTCGCAATAACTGGTAGAAAGCAATCGTTGCAAGATCGTCTTCTCGAACATTTCGGTTTGGTGGCTGACGAAGTCGAGGTTGAATCCGAAAGTGATGATGCGGGATCATTTCAGTCTACGGCACCAACTGTAGTTAGAAATAATTTTACTTTGCGCGACATTGAGGATTCTCTTTCTTCGTTCAATGGGTCAGGTCAACCGTCTATAGAAAATTGGTTACGGGATTTTGAAGATAATGCAGAAGCAGTTCAATGGAACTCTTTGCAGAAATTTATCTATGCGAAGCAATTATTAAAAGGTGCAGCAAAAGCTTTTGTGCGTAGTGAGCGCGGAGTGACTGATTGGATATCATTAAAAAGAATTTTGTTAAGCGAGTTCGGCGCAGAAGTATCAGCAATTGAAGTACATAAATTGTTGCGAAATAGACGTAAACGCCCAAATGAAGATTTTCGTGAGTACCTTTATAGTCTGAGGGAAATAGGCAGTTCCATAAATTTAGATGAAGCTAGTCTTATAGAATATTTCATAGAAGGAATACCTGATTCAAAAGCTAACAAAAGTAAGTATCAGGCAAAGACAGTCATTCAGCTGAAGGAACAGATTACAATTTACGAAAAGGTTTACTTTGGTCACCCTCAAGTGGTAAATAGAAATAGAAATCATAATGAGAAGGATGATAAAAAAGCGGAAATATCTAAACAACCGAGAAAATGCTATAAGTGTGGCGAACTATCTCATTTGATGAGTGAGTGTCCGAAGATTAAGTGCTTTAAATGCGATCAGATAGGGCATAAAGCATCAGTATGCCCGACACATAAATTAGATACTAAAAAGGAATACAGTAGGGCTAGTACAATGTCAAAAGAAATCAATGTAAAAGGAAAAGCTATTTTCAAAACAATATCATGTGGAAACGTTGAGCTGTCTGCACTCATAGATACAGGATGTGATCTATGTTTAATAAGAGATGATATTATCAGAAAACTTCATGGTATAGAATTAAACGATGAACGAAACCGTTTATTGGGAGTGTGTAAAAGTGAGTTAAATACTATAGGTAGTTTTAAAGCGCAGGTGACTATTGATGGTCTTCAATGGCCCTTAACGTTCCACGTTTATAGAAAAGAGGATATTGACTACGAAGTAGTGATTGGAAACAACATTTTAGAATTAGCTAATTTGGTTATCACAAAAGGAAATGTTACTTTTAAGCCTAGAGAAGAAGAAGTGATGCCAAACACAGAAGCGAAAGAAACTGTACACAATGAAGAAGTGAAAACTCCGAAGGGTATGTTACAGGAATTTGAGAGTTTGTGTTTATTAGCTGAAGAAGAAAAGAGTGAAATAGATTTGTGCCATTTAACTAAATCGGACGTCAAAGAAGTCAAGCAGCTTATTCACAGTTATGTACCACAGTCTTCAAAGAAGAGTCCAGTCGAAATAAAAAAATATTATTAAGTGACGAATGCCCAGTATACGAACGGCTGAGGCGTTTATCTTTCGTTGATAAAGGTATCGTGGACTCAACAGTAGAAAAATGGTTAGCCGAGGGTATCATTCAACCAAGTACATCAGAATATGCGTCTGCTATAGTTCTTGTTCCAAAAAAGGATGGAGGAAAAAGACTTTGCTGTGATTATAGACGTTTGAATGCTAAGATCGTAAGAGAACATTTCCCAATGCCACTTATAGATGATGTAATTGAGAGATTGCAGGGTAATACAGTGTTTACAACCTTGGATCTTGAAAATGGATATTTTCATGTTCCTGTGGAGCCCAACTCAAGGAAGTATACTGCTTTTGTGACACATAGCGGTCAGTTCGAATTTTTGTATGTCCCATTTGGAATTTCGAATTCCCCTCATGTGTTTTCCCGCTACATCTTTGCAACATTTATTGATTTGATTAGAGATGGCACAGTCGTAACATATATGGATGATCTAATTATTCCTTCAAAGGATATTAAAGAAGGAATTTACAAGCTGAAATGTGTGTTAAATAGGGCATCTGAGTTTGGTTTGCGCATTAAATGGCAGAAGTGTCAGTTCTTAAAAGAAAGTATAGAGTTTTTGGGATACATTGTCGAAAAGGGTTCTATAAGGCCTTCTAAAGCAAAAACACACACACCCAAAACCACAGAATTACAAGAGTGTACAAAGGTTTCTTGGGCTAACTTCATATTTTCGTCGTTTCATAGAGTCTTACGCATTGATAGCGAAACCACTGTCAGACTTGTTAAGAAAAGATGCAACGTTTGTGTTCGGTGACGATCATCAAATCGCATTTGAACAGATAAAGGCAGCCTTGATTAGCGCACCAGTTTTACGATTGTATAACCCAAAGGCAGTAACTGAAGTACACACTGATGCGTCCATGTTTGGTTACGGAGGAGTTCTTCTACAAAAAGATAGCGATGATCAGTTATTCCATCCAGTACAATATCTCAGCCGGAAAACCAAGCCTGCGGAAGAAAAATATCACTCATACGAATTGGAAGTGTTAGCAATAGTGGAGGCGTTGAAGAAGTGGCGCGTATATTTACTAGGAATAGAATTCAAAATCATAAGAGATTGCAATGCTTTTGCAATGACAATGAAAAAAAGACATTCCAGTAAGAGTTTCGCGTTGGGCTTTATTTCTTCAAGAATTCAAGTATGAAATTGAACATAGAAGTGTCAGTAAAATGAAGCATGTAGATGCTCTAAGTCGTATGTCCTGTTTAATGTTAGAGGATTCAATGCATCACAGACTTAAAATAGCTCAAGCTAGTGATGATTGGATTAGGGCAGTGACAGCTGTTTTTATAGCATCAGACTTATGAAGATTTCTTTATAAAAAACGGTTTTTTGTACAAGGATCCCATTAAGGATTTAATTGTAGTCCCATCACTTATGGAAGAGGAATTAATTAAGATTGCACATAGAAAGGGTCATTTTTCGCCCAAAAGAACTCAAGAGGAAGTTGAGAGAAAGTTTTACATACCGAAGTTGTTCCAAAAGGCCTCTGAGATTGTAAAAAATTGTATCGAATGCATTGTTTCGGAAGGTAAAGCAGGCAAGAAAGAAGGTTTCTTAGCTCCAATAAATAAAGAAGTTAAACCTTTAGGGACTTATCATGTTGATCATGTAGGACCTATGGATCCGACGCGTTTTCGAAATTTGTGTGGCTCTATCCAACAAAAAATACGGCATCAGAAGCGGTAGTAGATAGACTCAGGCGTCAAGCATCAGTTATTGGAAATCCAGGGCGTATTATATCAGATAGAGGTGCAGCATTTGTTTCTCACCAGTTCGAAGATTATTGTAAAGAGCAAAACATTCAGCATTTAATGATAGCTACCGGAGTACCTAGGGGAAATGGTCAAGTTGAACGTATCCATAAGATAAATATTCCTATGCTAACAAAAATTTGTTATGAAAAACCGACTATGTGGTATAGGTACGTTGAAAGAGTGCACCAAGCAATCAATAGTACCCCTCCTAGAAGCACAAAAGTGTCGCCATTTAAATTATTAACCGGGGTTGAGATGAGGACTAATAGTTTCCCTGAGTTACAAGAACTTTTGGAAGAGGAAGCCATAGAAGAGCTAGAAATTGAACGCACTAACGTTCGTCAGGAAGCTCAGCATAATATTGAGAGAATCCAAGAGGAGAATCGTAAAAGTTATAACAAAAAACGCAATAAGGTAGTTGAGTATAAAATCGATGATTTGATAGCATGCGAACGCAATATGGTTCAGGATTAAAAATTAAGGCTAAATATTTTGGACCATATAGGGTGGTGAAAGTTAAGTCTCATGGACGCTATGACGTAGAAAAGGTAGGAGATCACGAAGGTCCTGGGAAAACCTCAACTGTCGCAGAGTATATGAAGTCGTGGAGTGAATTCATCAGACGATTTAACATTCGAGTCGAATGATAAGTCAGTCCGGCCGAATGTGGGAATGGGTCGAGAGACGAGACGTGGTCGATTGTACTGAACCAGGTCAGAGGTGCATAATTTAAAGTTTATCAACGATATCGATGACAAACCATCGATATCAATTGAGAAAAGAGTTTTTTGGCGTCAAGTTGTGTCGACCGGGTGTGTTCCTTGTGGCTGCCCGAATAAGAAGAGTGTAGTTATGTGGTAAAGAAATAATGTTGAATAAAACTGATTGATTGTGAAAAAAAACGGCCTAGAAATTCGGGAGGAAAAAGTGGGATTGCACTAACAGTCCCACAAATTGGTGTCAGAAGTGGGATTGCACTAACAGTCCCACAAATTGGTGTCAGAAATGGATTGCACTAACAGTCCCACATATATGTATATGTGCATATTACATCATCATTAAAAAGTACAGTGATTGCACAAGGCAGTAGTATACATATTTGGCTAAAGTGAATAAATCTATTAGTGAATATTTGAAGAATAAGGTGATATAACATTAAATTTGGTGTAAATATTTGAACTAAAACCCCGTTATTTCAGTTAAAATTTATATTTCGGTCGCGTGGCGTCGACCAAGCAACTTTTGCCTTTCAAGCAGCCTTGGATTTTCATTTTCTTTGGGACAATTTGTTTTATTGTACCCCAGCCCAACTTTACGACATTTTTTATGCATATGCATACTTAGTAGTAATTTTGCTATCTTTTCTTGTTTCATCTGTACGTATGGCGTAGCAGCACTTTGGTTTGTATACTACTTTTTTTGTTGTACCACGGCAAAACTGTTTTATACTTTTTTTTCTTTTATTAATGTTACGAGAGAGATGAGATCGGATGTCACTAACCCGTGCCGACTTGCCGTCAAACTTTAGGTTTGAAAGCTATAGTCTCACTATAGAGAAAAGTTGAATTGAATTTTTAAATTAATTAAACAATTAAAAATATAGTTCGCATTTATTTTCTTTTCAAAGTTTGCTTTTTACAGTCGGGATATACCTGTCTGTGTTCTTGTACGCAACGTAATAAAAATTGTTTTTGCTTCTCTTGAAAAGTGATCAAACCATGGAAATCTTGCATTAACTTAACCGCTCTTTTAGTTCTAGCAGCTTCTTTTTAGCATGTAGTTTTAATCTTCATTTGACCACGACGAAGGACACTTGTTCAAAAAACTGTCGTCAATATGGAGTCGATTAAACAGGAACTTGCTTTTAACAGAGACGAAGACGAATCAATGTTTTTCTCTAAAATTAAAAAAGATTGATCAGTTATTATTATACCTATTAGCAAACTTTGTAAAAGTGGGCTACAGAACTCTGTTGGATGTAATGTAAGGCTTATTGTGTGCAGTTGGATTTTCTCTATGTAAGTTAGAAATCATTCTTCCTTTAGTTTCTAGATTGACATCATCATCAAATAAAGCCAGAATAGATACTTCATCTGTCAAATACCACGAAAGCTAGCAAAACTTCTGCAATGCTGCTTTTGAAATGCTTTTGTCTATTGTTTCGGAATTTTTCATGGCCTGGTGCACAGCACCTGGAGGCCGAATCTTAAATTTCTTCTCTGAATCTCCGCCAAGAAATATAATTGAAAGCTCAATTAATTCGCGATAGTAACGATATGTCGGAATTTCTTGAATAATGGAATGTCTGGGCTTGTAGTTATTTTCATAAACGTGATGGCGGTAAGCAAAAACAAGCATTTCTCTCCTTAGTTTTTGTTCGAGAGGCACACATGCTATATTTATGCTGCCTGGGTTAGAAGCAGTAGTATCACAACAGAGAATCTGCACTTTGTCTTCAAGGTTCCAGTTCGTAATAGTAGTCCAAACTGCATCTCCCTGTTCCCTTCCTGTCCAGCTATCCAACTTACGTACAGCAATAATTTGTTCTTTATTATCATATGTAATAACTATAGGTAGGCGTTCTTCTTTACTTTTACGTGAATCTAGAGCTGGCAACAGTTTTCCGTCCCAGTGGACCGTGTCCGGGACCTTGTTTTGAAAATCTATTTTTATTCTTTTCGCATTTCCGTACGAACTCTATGAATGGAGGACCTGCTTATAGGGAATTCACTCGTATTGTGCCCCAGAGCTTCAATAGTTGCTTCAATTATACAGATAGAATGCCTCTAATGCGGGCTGAGAGGGGGCTTCTGTTGCGCTGGGCCTGTTTTCTTCTAATTCTATTTCAACAGTGGCTGAGTTCATGAAGCCTTGGCTAGGATCATTCGGGTCGAAATAAATATCCAAGAATAATTCCGTTCTTTTCGCATTTCCGTACGAACTCTATGAATGATGGACTCGCTTATAGGGAACTCATCTGTATTGTGCCCTAGAGCCCCATGGCTGAGAGGTGTCTTCTGTTGCACTGGGCCTATTTTCTTCTAATTCTATTTTCTATAGGTGGTTCCTAAGATGATGTTGATTGATCTAAGGATGAAAAATATTTAGCATGTCGCTCTTCCTCCTCGATGATTGTAAGTCGCGTCCTTTCCTCTTTGTCCCTTACTTTTTGTCCACTCCGGCTAAGTGACAGGGCCGACCTGGTTCTCTTTGGCGCTACAAGAAGACCTTGTCTTCAATTATTTTAATAGATTGAAGAGCATCGGCATGTGCGATGTCAAACAAATTGCTTAAGTTTAAAACAAATTCGATTCGACACTGTTTAAACACAGTTGGGTATTGATCTTGTCGGTATACGTGCCTTTTCCCATTATATCCATTAATTTTCAAATAAATACATGTTGATAGGCAGAACTTTCATAAAAGCCTGCAAAGCCCAAATAAATTATGAAGAAGAATACGCAAAACTCTTTTTCTTGTATGTTTTGTGTGAAGTTAACCCTAGCAAATCAATGTTATCCTTCTTATAAACTGACTTCCTATTATTTTGTATGATTAACCAAATTGGTTTACTAATATCGCCCGATGCTAAACAATTTTTGTTTCAGGATATCTATCCACTCCAGATGTGTATTACTGTGTTGACTTCTAGCCTTTTTATACGGTGGAGACTTTGAAGACCAACAACTTCTACCTCTCGGCTTTTGCTCCACTGTTTTGACATTTCGCTGATAGCTGAACTTTAAGCGTTTATTCTGTTTAAATGTTGGGACAATTTGTTACCGGAATCTATTTTGTCACTAAGATGATCATTATTTAATTTAACCATTGCCACCTGAATATTCTCATTTTGTACAGGCTCTGTGATATATACTTTTTCTTCCCCAGATTTTACTTTACCTCCAAACTGAGGTCCTGCCGGGGCACATAAACTTATTTCTTTATTACTTTGAAAAACTATTTCTTTTACCTCAGCTTTTATCTGACCTTTAAGGTGAGGTCCTGCCGGGGGAGTCAAATGCGGACTTGTTTCTTGAGTTTTGTGGTTGAGTTTGTTTTGAATTGTCTTGTATCTATCCTCACTATTACCATTCTTCTTCTTTTCCCAACGCTTTTTAAACCTGTGACATCTATTGTTGTTGCGACTACAGATTTATTACTTTTTGATTTGTTGCATCACGCGACGATCCAACCAAATTGAGTATTTTGACCTAGTAGGCCATCAATCTTTGTAACTCCTTTTATGATTTGGGTATGTACGTTTACCCCCATTATTATATCAACCTTACCAGGTTTATTAAAGGTAGGATCAGCAAGTACGTAGGATTGCCATTTTGACATATCCACATTTACTTTTTTTAACGGAAGAGCTTTCATTAATTTTGGCAAAACAATTGCCTCAACCTTAAGAAGTTTATCCCGTGGATTCCGCGTCTTCACATCTATTTTTACTTTATATTTTGATTTTGTGGATTTTATTGATGACACGCCACTTATTTCTGTATATTGTTTAATTTTATGTAAATTTAGTATTTGAACCGCCTTTTCAGACAAAATGGTACTCTGTGAACCACTATCAATAAGGGCTCTTAGAGTCTTATGTATATCCTCCATTTACATTTTTTACACAAGTAAAAAATGTATTAGAGCTGTAGCCAACAGTGTTGATTGTGCTGTTACACAAGTATTAACTCTCTCCTGTTTTTCTTTAAGGTATGGTGTCCCTTACTACACTATGAACAGACCATTTCATTTGTGCATATTTTATTGCTTGAATGGTTCAAGCATCTTGTGCAAATCTGTACTTCTTTGGCCATTTCATACCTTTTCATGGGTGTCAAACCTTTAAATTTATAGCACTTATACGCCTTATGCCCTGCAACTTTGCGAATCGGCCAATTGTCTTGGAACACCGAACCCGACGTTTTCTGTAACGGTTTTTCTCTTCTTTGCTCATGGCACTTAGCGAACAATATCTTTGCTCCAAGTATTCCATGACATCAGATAGCAATTGTATCTGCCTTGTTTTTCTAATCTGACTCTCGAATACTAGGAATACTAGGCACAGCAGTAGCGGCTACACCAGACGCAGCAGCAGCTAAAGCAGCCAGCACTTTACTAGCTCCTCTTGTAACTACTTTATTGGCAATATTCCTGGAAACGGATGTTTGCCCGGACGGTTCGGAAACTACAACCGATATCGTGTTAGTAGGTGGGATACTGTCTCCAGGGGAAATGGGAAGAGACTCCACACCTGCCAAAGCCGGACTCCTAAACGATATCAGCTGCTGTACATCTGGTGACATAGGGTCAATGTCGAAAGCCGGAACTGGTAGAGACGAATGTGCCGACGGACTGAGGGACGCGCCTTGAAACCTGGCCCTCTTTCGCGTCGGAGATTCAATAAAACGTTTAGAACTTCTGAATTGAACCTCCATCGCCAAAAGCTCCTCTTGGAGCTTATGAACGCCAGCTGACAGGGTTTTAAATGCTTCCCCAGTCCGTTTCATAAAATTTCGCATCTCGAGCTCCAAACCACGACACGAATCACAGCCCCATTTAAGGGCGCCACCCTGTGCAATACTATCCCGCACCTTGACTGTGTAACCAGCACATTTAAAGTGCATTACATTGTCACACAGCCAACAGTAGAGGAAGTCTTCACTGGTCTTGCTGGGATTATTGCAATTATATTTGCAACAGACAGACATTATTATATAATTGATTTATATAAAAACAAATTATAAATCAATATGTAAATAAAAAGAAAAATGTATATGTATATATGTTAAGAGAGACGTATACAAATCAAGGCAAAAGCGAACTGCAATATGCAAATTAGAAAGAGAAAACAAAAAGAGAGAATATATTTTACTTATCTGTATTAAAACACACAACAACAAAAACTTGTCACAAGCGCGAAGTTAACGGCCGCGAGCGCGATCAAAAGAGAAAACAAAAGAATAGAGAGCCCCAACACCACACAAACAAAAACAAACTATGAACTGTAAATTGAGAGCGCGGGTGGGAGCAAAAAAATAGAACGAAATCAAAAACTAAGCAGCGCAACAACAAAATTATATTTGCGTTTGTTAAAGTTTTGATTATAAATTTATATAAATGTTTGTAAATTTAACGCAAACTTCGCGATGAGTATAGCGATTTATTAAGAATTAGTAAGGCAATGAATTTAAATTGAATATTATAAATTAGCTTCACGAAAGAATGAAAAACAATAATTAAGCGAGAGCGCAAAAAAAACGCGACCAACTTCGATGAGTGACAATATGATTATTCTCCTGGCTAACATTAGCGTTCTCATTACTGAAGGGTCGCGTTACCTCGTGTATGTCCCTTACTTCATTAAGAATTTTGCAACTCGTACTGCTTCGCTAGCAATTTTTCAATCTTGGTAGGGAACATTTTATATGGTGTCTGTTTATGTATGTGATAATATATTTATTTGTTTTTGTTAATATGGAAAATATTCATTTTTTTTTGTATATATTTACTTTTTGGTCTTGACTTTTCAACGGGCAACTTTCTTAAAAATGTTATATATATTTCTTTATCACCAATTTTGGGTATTATTTTTTAACTTCCCTACTCGATCATCGCAGTGATCTTCCTACCTAATGTTTTGCATAGCTTTACAGGCTATGCTGCTATCGGGCAGATAAGGCTCCGCTCAATTTCACAATTTGTATCTTAGAATATATGGATGTATATTATTTTTATTTCTAACCTGCAACTCCTTTTTTTTTTTTTCCCGCATCAGCTGGTCGTCGCCGTTTGGCTCGCTGATGCTCCCTCGAAGGCGTAAAAGACGGCCTGCCTTTCACGCTCGTTGTCAGCTGCTGATGTCCAGGGCCTATGGGCTCAGGCGGTACCGGTTCTTCAGTAGCCTCTTCCTTGCAACTATCTTGTTGCCTTGCAAATGCGCCGTTCATCTGCTTCTTGTTGCCGACTTGCAACTGCCTCGTTGATCTGCTTCTTGTTGCCAGTCGATCGTAACCGCCTAGTGTATATATAGGCGAGGCTGTTTTTTCTTTAAATTTCGATATTAGGGCTTCGAATACGCCACACACAAAAACACACCGCCGCCGAAACTACTACAGTTGCTCCGCTAGCCAAACGGCCTTTAAATTCGAACGCACGCACTTTTAATTTATTAAGCAATAATATTTTGCCGATCCCTAAAACCAAAAAAACCAGTTAAATCGTTCTTAGGATTATGCGGTTTTTTCCGGAAATTCATACCCATCTTTACACATATTGCAAAACTATTAACTCTAGGATTAAAGAAAAAAATTTTCCTTTGAAAAATGAATGATCCTATACTTGCATATCCCGATTTCAAAAAACCATTTTTCCTAACCACAGATGCTAGCAATATAGCTTTAGGTGCTTTCCTCTTACATTAATCAAATTTGAAAAAATTCTCCACGTATCCACGTATCAGGATCCGACGACTATTATTATAGTAGCCAAACGAACAAAATACATCAAATAAACAATTTAAACTTCGAAATCGATACTAGATTTAAACAAGCAGCATTAGTAAACCCAAAAACGAAAAATCCATTCAAAAAGACAGGAGAAATAAATCAGTTAATGGAATACAAATTGTAAAACGTAACAAATGAGGACTAATTAACGGGATTGGTTCAATATACAAATATCTTTTTGATCAGGACGACAAAGATGAATTAGAAGAAAAAAATAAATAATCTTGAAAGCAAAAGCGTACAGGCAAACGAACTAAATTACGTAATTACACTATTTATAAATCAGCTTCAATTGAGCATTTCACAAAATACATTGAAGACATAGACTGGGCATGCAGCTCACTAGACTAGGAATTTTCAACATAAAACTTTTATAACATAATCACTTAAGTCATGTTAATTCGCAAAAACTATGTAATACAAAAACTTACACCTGGTTTAAACCAAATTCAATCGAGACATTAACATTTCAAACATAAGAATTTTCAAACTAATTACATTGAACCAAACATAATTGTAACATGGAACTTACCAAAAACTAAACTTAATCAAAATAAGGCCACACCATAATAAAAATTAACGATTGTGCCTTACAATTAAACGAAATATGAAACATAAATTCATTGCTTGAAAATTAATAATTAAGCATGTTTAAGAATAAACATCGTGTTCAACTGAAGCGGCTTCACCAAATCAGATGCACTAAAGTCTTGCCACAAACAACTAATCTAGCAAATGACTAGAATTACAATCAGCCACACACATTGTAGAAAAACATTTGTAATTCTAAACTAACCCAAAAGATCACAACGGCAGGATGTCAAGTGGCCGATGCCGTGCCCAAAATAATAATAATTTTCAACCCGCGAAATCTTGGGTTTGAGTCTCATTAGAATAAGATATTTTAAGAACAATTGTTACCTCCTAGAGCCCTATATAAACTCCATACTTTTGTTAATAAAATCAGTTTATATTTTGAATTCAACGAATGAAGATTGGGTTATTCTTCTTCTCCGGAATCCCTATTCATTTTTGTCCTTCGAGAAATTGAATCAGCTACTTGAAGTCTGAATTCTTATTAAAGTGTAAATGCTAAGATCAGCTAAGGTAGCAAAATAAAATAATATTACCAATGGTCGGGGAAAACCAAAGACAAAATATTGCTTAATAAATAAAGTGCGTGCGACCGAGTTAAATAAAGGCAGTTTGGCTAGTCGAGCAACGCCAAAAAAGAACAGTATAAAAAGAGTTGGCTTGTGGCGTATTCGAAGCCCAGATATCGAAAGTGAAAACCACAAAAATAGTTGCAAGTAGGCAACACAAAACATCAGCAAGCAACGACACAGTTGCAAAGAAGCAGCAAGGCAACACGAAAGTTGCGAAGACGATGAAGGCGACGGGAGGCGAGACGGAGTCAAGAGGAAGGCTAATCATCACCAAGCGAACAGGATCATTGGATAAGATATAAATTAAAGAAGTCAAAATATTGCTCGAGTCTGCTCCAGATTTCGATCATAATTATTTTATAAATAAAATACATGAAGTGTTAACGATAGTTGCCAAATTTTTTAGCCACAGGAGAGTTAGAAAAACCAGGCACTAGTAAGTCGGTGTGCGTTGAAGCAGGAGAGGACATTACGGAGATGTTTGATGATAGCAAAGAAGAGTCGCGGGGGGATGCGACCTCTAGTAATGAGAACGCTAATGTTAACCGGGAGATATTTTTTGGATAGAGCCCAACAGCTCCAGGAATATTTGGATAGAGTAGTCAAAGATTTACGCACTATAGAGCTTTCAACAGGCAATGAGACATGCATAGTATATGTTAATAAGATTAATTATTTATTAAAAAGTTCAGGCGTTCCAGGGACTGATAAATAATTCAAGATTAAAGAAAACTATGGATGATTTAGAATTCGATGTCCGGAATTCGCTATCAGTGTTAAAAGTGAAAATGAACAATAGGGAAAATTGTAAGAGTTCTAAAGTAACCGTGAGAGGCGAACTACCGGTGTTGCTAAAGATTCAGGTACCCACATTTTCTGGAGAGGCTAGAGAATCGGACCTGTTTGTGGAGTTATTAACGGAATTTATTGAAAACAAGAAGGCCGGGGCTAACTTCGACCGCGTCAAAGTTTGTATACCCTTGCAACTTTTTTGGTAACTCTTTCCTTACCTATAAGCCATCAATGGCTTATGTTTGCGAAAGAATGGCCTACAATCATAGGAAATAAAGAAGGTATTGATCATAGTCACTGTTTTCCACCGATAGTTCCTATGGGAGCTATATGATATAGTCACCCGATCTTTATCAAATTCGGCACAGTCATTAACAGATATATTAGCTTAAGAAAGAAAGAAAATTTAGGTCTTGCTCTCAAGTTTATTTAAAATCCGCGTTAAAAAGCGAAGCAATGAGCATGGTAGATCATCTATTGTCAGGTTCAGCTGACAATTATAGTGCCGCTTGGGAACTGTTAACCAAGTGGTATGAAAATAATGGGAGTAATAATGGGTATTTTCCGAGCAATTAGATTGGATCGTTGATTTACAGATGATCAACAATGAATCCGCAAAGAGTGTAAAAGGAGAGAGCAGTAAAAGGAGTGATTGACATAATTAATGAGTCAATATACCTTATTAAAATTTGTCCGATGAAGTTGACATAATACTCGCTCAACACATACTTCGAGATTAGAAAAACAAGGCAGATACAATTGCTATCTGATGTCATGGAATACTTGGAGCAAAGATGTTGCTAGTTAAGTGCCATGAGCAAAGAAGAGAAATACAAATACAAATTAAGAAAATAAATGGAGGGTTTTAAACATTAAGGTTGATAGTGGTTCTCAGAGTACTATATTATCTGAAGAAGCCGCTCAAATATTGAAATTTCGTAAAATTAAACAATATACAGAAATAGGTGGCGTGATAAGTGCTTTCTTTGCTGCTGTAGACAGGGTGACATATTTAGCTCATGTACTGCTGAGGGCAACAAAACCCTGTTTCTTCGATTATCGTTCTGTCGTTCGCGCAGTCTGCATCAACAAATCCATACAATGGTTTTTCAGTTTTGCAATAGTGCAGCTTTAATTATAGTGTTTTGTATAAGTAACTCAAAATATGCGTCAACGCTGCATCGTGCATTGCATTGTAGATGATTAATGTAAATGATTAAAAAGGATAGCGCTAAGAGATGTGACCGAAAGGTGAGGAGAAATAATGTGAGAAAGGTTGTTAAAAGAGAAGGCTGCTTGCTCTGTTGACAATTGAAGAAATATGAACATTAAATGAAAGTTTAGGGTCAAACATAACGCCTAAGTCTTTGAATGATGGAACACAATCTAACAGAACAGACTTAATGGAGTAATTAGCTAGGAACGGAGACAAACGAATAAAAGTCATAAAAGAGCACTTTGAGGCAGTAAGGTTCAATTTATTAACGTGACAGCAATCACATAACGCATAGGAAACGCATCCTTGGAAAGAAGGATCATTATAGAAATAAAAAAAACCTGACGCCATCCGTAAATATGAGCACGCGTGTATTAGCCAAGACCAAAGGCAAATCATTTATAAACAAGGTAAATAACAGTGGGCCTAGATGACTGCCTTGGGGTGTTACCTGACGTAACAGTTTTAGATATCGAGGAACAAAAAGTCAACTTTTGGGTTCTGCCAATAAGATACGACTTTAACCAAGCCAATAGTT